>NC_081771.1:5651060-5961310 GCF_963082965.1 Carassius carassius
TTTAAAAAAGCAAGTGGGCAGGATTTGTCTTGAAATCCTAGCAATCCTGAACTGAATGCACATGCTTGAGATGTACTTCTAATCACAGAACGCCTTTACTGAAGAGATGCGCATGAAAATCGAATTCGATTTTTTTCCACAGCCCTACCATCTAGTTAACAAAGCTAAACAGCGTTGCCCTTTGTGTAATAAGTTACAGAAACTGTTAAACGCACCAACTTAAATAATAAAATACACTTACTGGTTGTGATCCATACACAACACTCCAGACAAACTCCAGACAAAGAGGGAACTGCTCCATTTTCAAGAATAATCTTTGTGTGAATCCGGCATTAAACTGATTCAGATTGAGAAAGCTGTCCTCAGCAAAATGTGCTGCACATAGTTTTACATGTGGATTATAATTTTTCGGGAACCGAGTTAAACATAAATTGTAACCATTGATCTCTAAGTACAGCATCCCTGGGAAGCCCAAACAAAGGTGATTGGACTCCGAGATGAAAATAACAGCGTTTCAACGACATGGCGACAAACACAAACGCAACTCTTCTTCCTCTTCTCCGTCGGAGCGCAACAAGACCACGCCCCCTTTTTTGTGTGTTCATGTGGGTGGAGGTTAGTCAAAAAATGGTTCTAGTGATGTCATTACTGCAGGAAGTAGAGGGATGTAGTCCAAATGGGTCGTTCGATGTAGGCGAATTCTGTTACATAAAATATCACGCTTGGCATTGAACTTTGAGCTTTAGAATTTTACAGATATTATTTATACTCTAACAACAACATTACACACTAACTAAAGTTTGAAACATGGGATCACGAAGAACGGGACCTTTAGGAGTGTTTGAGGCTCTTTATGACTTCTGTATGTATCAGTGATGCAACAACAGTTTTTGAGCTTGAGTTTGTCATCAGACATTCATATTTTCAAAGCTGTTAAAGGCTTGGCTTATGGGTCAAGTGGCTTTAAAACCGGAAACTAAACAGCAAGCTTTAGATGATTTTGTTTTAAAGCCGTGGATGGGTAACCATGTGGAAGAAAATTTCCATCCGAGATTCTCTCTATGTGAATAATCCAATCCAGTGATTTTTTTTTTTTTTGTATAATAAGAACCCAAACAATGACGGTGATGCCTTCAGAGGAGAGGAGGGTTTACACACACCCTTTCTTTATTGGGGCTGATTAAACCATTAGAAAGTCTTCCCTACGTAGTCCAATAGACTTGCATCATTGACTTTCACAAGTTCAGGTTCAGTCTTTGTAGTTTGCAGGAACAGTTTGTTTCAGGTCAAGAGGCACAGCTTCGCTCTAACGTCATTTCACCCAAACTTGGGTAGAAAATGTTGAAACAAATATAGTAAGAGACTGAATCATGTGAAGCTTCTCATGTCCCAGTCAAATTTTGCCTCTAAAAATAGGTAATTATATTTTTCATAAGAAAATAAAAGCTATTTTTGTACCTGAAGACTCCATCTTTGCACTGTGACATTTATTTTCATGACAATTAATCCTCCTGTTTTTATAGTAAGTAAATTATTTGCTTAAGTTAATGAAAATAATGTAGAATAATATTAAATCATAAATCACATTTGTAAAAAAAAAAAAAAAAAAACCTTATTGTATTCTTATTCTTTATCATTTTTTATTATAATATAATTTTATTTACTCAGGATTGACTAAGTAGCATTGCATTATTGCAATATTATCGCACGATACTGATTTAATGAACTTTCAGTCCCCTTTTACCTTCAGAGTTTCCTGGGTTGCAAACATATTTCATCACATTTTGTCCAGTCATTTTCAAGCCAGCCAGTCTGAAAACAAACATAATTCAGCTTGTTTTTGTTTTGCGTAGGAACGAGGAAAGTGATTTATTCTCTGAGCACTTCCCTTAAAAATTTATTAAAATAAATCTTCCAAATCTTCAGACATATAAACAAAACCTCTCAGGAGGTCATCCGTGCGAGTGAATACTTCTATTGTATTAAAAAGCAAAGGAAATGCTGATCATTTTGCACAACACAAATCTTTAAAGTCCTCCAGGTAGGGGGTGGTGCTGGATATTTGAACAATAGAATTCTTTTGAGAATACTGAATACTGGAGAAGAAATATTATTTATATGGTTCTTTTTTAATCTTTCAGACAAAAGACTCTTAAACAGCTGTGAGACAACTGTTGTCATCTGAGCGGTAGCCTAGCAGTTAGCACAGTTTGGCTAAAATAATGTTTTTCAATTTGAAGGAAGTACAGAATAAAAACAAGCTCTACAGCTACCATGACACTTATCAGAATGTCAAATAATAGGTCGCCACTCCTCTGAGAATAGTTCAGATTATTGCAGTCAGGTCTGGCCAATCTTCACTTTTGTCCTGAGTTTAATAGAGCTCTATTGCACATTGAGAGATGATGGAGATTCAAAACAATTCATTGTGTAGCACAAAATGACTCTAACTTAATCTTAATAAATGGTTTTATTCTTCCCTCAACAGCAACTGACCTTGCCACTGATGCTGACTGTCGGGACGGCTGTGATCGGCTCCCTTCAGTTTGGCTACAACACAGGTGTCATCAATGCCCCACAAAAGGTGAGTGACGAGCACATACTAACACATGCACAAACTGTGAGTGACTCTGTTCACCCCAGTATCCCAGGTGTGTCTTTGAACTTTGACATTAACACAAATGTCCTGTCCTAAACTCCAGAGGCACTGCAGAGTTACTCTGTACATCTCCTCGGGGAGATTTTGCCTTTCTTTCACATATTATTAGGCAATTTACATTTGTTAAATATAAAGCTTGTTCAGACATGCGTGTTAAACTAGGATATGAAAGGAGCTTTTCTGACTTTAACTCTATATGGACTGTATAGATCCTATATTCTTACTAAATACTCGCACTCCTCTTCCTGTCTAGAGAAACCAGAGGAGAATTTGACTTATCAATACCTGCCATAAAAAAAAATGTATGTACAGTATGTATAAATGTTTTTTTTTAATTTAGACAAAATAGATTACCATTGTAACATCTGCCATTTATCTCCATGTTGTTATCGGCCAGAGTTTTACTATCATAGATATTGTTTCAACTACATCTCAATAAATTAGAATGTTGTGAAAAAGTTCATTTATTTCAGTAATTCAACTCAAATTGTGAAACTCTTTGGTTCTTTCAGGGTCATTGTACATACTGGCCTTTGGCAAAGAATGGTGTGTTTGCTTTTACTGTTTGCGTTTCTGATGGTTGTACCGATAGTTTTAGCAAATGAGATAGGGCTGTGCTGATGCCTTAGTAGGAGTAAGATGTGTGGGTGTGGGTCTGACGCAGACCCTCTCTATAAATAATCGCTTCGATAAGATTACTGCCCCTTCAAGGGCCAGTTGTCCACAGTCCCTTTTTTCATACACTGGCAGTGGATTGGGACTGTAGACAACTCTGTTCAGCATTTACTTTACCTAAACATGGTTTCTACAACTATTGTGTTTTAAGAGATTATTTGATTAGCATATGGGAAAAGATTACATTTAGTATAAGGGATAGCTTCCTAAGTGCATGTGTCTAATAGTGATTCTATAAAAACAAACAAATAGGTGTTGTGTAACAGGTTTGTATAATGACCTTGAGGCACACGACTTTATTCATGAATGATATTTGTCATGCTGATGTGCTGGAGGGCTTTTTGCATAACTAAGGTGTCAGTCAGCTGATGACGAAAAAGGAGAGACAGGAAGTAGTACAGAGAACTGGCTTCCTGACCTCAATGAGCCAAATGATTATACAGAACAAACTTAATTTCTTACCATTTAAAACGCAGCTTGAATCTTACTGGGGGACATTCCTTTTAACTCCACAGCAGACAGTCATAGGGACGCAAAGATCCCAGAGAAATCGGACTCTCTCCATGGGTCTCGGTTTCCATCATAAAACCTTGTTACCTAACACTGAACGAGACAGTGCCACCTGCTGGACACAATTGCTCAGTACAACATTAATCTACAGAATTTCAATTTTGTTGATGTGCTAGTCTTGATGTAAAATAAATAAAAAGTAAAGAATTAAATTTACAATTAAAATTAATAAAACAAATATAAAAATCATAATGAATAAGAGTCACACTTTAATGATTAAGAGTCAAAGTACTTTATATGTAATACATTTTTTTTGATGATTCTAATTTTGATGTTTTGCTCTGATTATTTTAATTAACAAAAACAAAACCTCTTAACTACATTGTCACAATTATAACAATAATATATAAAGAACAGGTTTTTGCTGTAACTTATGTGCAGTCATGTAGTCACGTAATAAGCAGTCATGTTTTTTTTCATATTTTGAATCAGTTTTTAGTTTTATATTTTCCATTTTCTTTTTCTTTTTGTTGTTTGTAATTTTGTTGTTAGTAGTGCTCCCCCCCCCCCCCGTATATCCCTGTATAGTTTTTTTCCCCTGTAAAGTCCTATATAGTTTTTGCAATTAAAAAAAAAATCATCTTAAAACTAAAATAAAATGAAGCAATAAGCTGTTTTTTTTTTTAGTAATCATTTATCTTATTTCAAGGGAAAATGTTGCTGTATTTTTAGTCTCAGTTTTAGTAACTGTAACAACCCTGGTAATAAGTGACTGTATTTGTGTTGTAGATCATTGAGAACTTCCTCAATGACACATGGTTTGATCGATATAAGGATAACATCTCAAAAACAAGCTTGACTACCCTGTGGTCTCTGTCTGTGGCCATCTTCTCTGTGGGCGGCATTATTGGGTCCTTCTCCGTCGGGCTGTTCGTCAACCGCTTTGGAAGGTGAAATACAGTTGTAACCATTGATATTATTTTAACATTAATTATGGCACTGTCTTTTACATTTTTTAATTCCTTGTATACTATTCAGTCCTTGTTTCTGTTGATGTTAATGTTGTATTATAAATCTCTTTCTATTTTTCTCATTTCAGGAGGAACTCCATGCTCATGGCCAATGTCCTGGCTTTTGTCGCCGCAGCACTGATGGGCTTCTCTAAGATTGGGGCATCCTGGGAGATGCTCATTATTGGGCGCTTCGTGGTGGGCCTTTACTCCGGTCTGTCCACTGGCTTTGTGCCCATATATGTGGGTGAAGTGGCCCCCACAGCCCTCAGAGGAGCCCTGGGCACCCTTCATCAGCTGGGCATCGTTGTTGGCATCCTAATGGCTCAGGTATATACATACTCGGGAAGTTTTTGCTGTTTCAGTCACTGTTTGGGTGTTTCTCCATATTTATGTGCCGTTTATTGTATTGTAGATCTTTGGTATGGACGTAGTCATGGGTAATGCCACTATGTGGCCGTTCCTCCTTGGCTTTACCTTTATCCCAGCCCTGGCGCAGTGCTGTTTACTGCCCTTCTGCCCCGAGAGCCCACGATTTCTCCTCATCATCCGCAACGAGGAAGACAAAGCCAAAGCAGGCGAGCACAGACCCACAGCACCCAAACATCTCCATTTATCCAGCGTAGGAATGTTTTCATCAGTGTAAACTAATGTTTTCATTTGCCTTCAGTGCTTAAAAAGCTGCGTGGAACGACCGATGTGAGCGCAGACATGCAGGAGATGAAGGAGGAGAGCAGACAGATGAAGAGAGAGAAGAAAGTGACCATTCCTGAACTGTTCCGCTCTCCGCTTTACCGACAGCCCATCGCTATAGCCATCATGCTGCAGCTGTCCCAGCAGCTGTCTGGAATCAATGCTGTGAGCACCTGCACACACACACGTTTACTACTACAACAAAAACAAACCTTGGGCCTTTACCTTTTATATAAACTTGATTTTCATGACTAACTGGTGTTTACACATGGTTGTGTAGATATTCTACTACTCCACAAAGATCTTCGAGAGGGCCGGTGTGCAGCAGCCGGTTTATGCCACTGTTGGAGCAGGAGTCGTCAACACAGCTTTCACTGTCGTGTCGGTGAGTATGGGTATGCAAACAGACATCAGCATGAACATAATTCTACAATTATTGATTTATTTACATAGCATATATTATGAATTATATATATATATATATATATATATATATATATATATATATATATATATATATATATATATATATATATATATATATATATATATATATGGGGGGGGGGTTAAGTTAAATATATCATATATATATATATATGTGTGTGTGTGTGTGTGTGTGTGTGTGTGTGTGTATATATCATAAATATATCATATATTGTTAGTGACAAGTACACATTTCCATTGCCAACACTTAGTGTCAGATACCTTAAAGGGATAGTTCACCCAAAAATTAAAATTCTATCATCATTTACTCACCCCCAAGTTGTTCCAAACCTGTATGAGTTTCTTTGTTCTGTTGAAAAAAAAGGAAGATATTTGGAAGAATGACAGAATCAAACAGATCTCGGTCCCCATTGACTTCCATAGTAGGAAAAAATATATATTAAAAACATTCTTCCAAATATCTTCCTTTGTGTTCAGCAGAACAAAGAAACTTATACAGGTTTGGAACAACTTGAGGGTAAGTAAACGATGATAGAATTATCATTTTTGGGTGAACTATCCCTTTAAAGACATTGCTATTGCTACATTGCTACACTTTCTATGCTATGACTGCTCCACAGACTTCTTGTTGCAAATTTTGCTCACACACACAAACTCACAAACTTACTGACACACTCAAACACAGGCTCACACACTCAAACATTTAAAAAGACTCGGACACAAAGGTGGACAAAAACCAACACACACCAACCTGAACCTGGAGATAATAATAATATAATGTCTAGTCTGGTGGCTGTGATTATATATAAACCTACCAACGTCCGTTGCCATGATTTTTGGAATGACTGACCGCGAGAGGAAAAAAATGACGTTTTAGTCGCATAACATCGGTTAATGGAAACGCTGTCATTTCGCAATAGTAATATATATGTGTGTGTATATATATATATATATGTATGCAGTGTTGGGGAGTAACTAGTTACATGTAACGGCGTTACGTAATTTAATTACAAAATAAATGTAACAGTAATCAGTTACAGTTACTAAGAAAAAATGAGTAATTAAATTACAGTTACTTATGAAAATTGTAACGATTACAAAGAGGATTACATTTGAATATTTACACACATCCACATACAGCTTATTTCTTTCCCAAATTGCACTAAGACATATGACCCATAATCTCCGAGACGCGGAAAACACATTAGTAGAATCCAGTCATAAAAATGGAATTCAGCCTATAACGCGGACGCAATATGCCACATTTTGGACGAATAAATCAAAAGTAGGTCAGTACACTTGAATCAAAACCCGATATGGACTGATGTCTGTGAATATTAATCCGCAAAAAGACTGAATATGAATCCTGCACGTTCTGCGTGTCTGTGGAAATCAGGCGCTGACTGGACATCGGGAGAACCGGGACTATTCCCGGTGGCCTGGCAGACGATTTGGCCTTCTACTTTAATATTGTTATTGTATAATTGCAGGCCGAATATACTAAAGCGATTATTTCCCAATCCACCCTTCGATAATTAAATCTCTAATAAATCATGAATCGGTTAGTCGTGACTGGCAATGGTTGGGCTCGCGCGCTCTCCGCGCCTCCGCCGAACGGTTTGGATCAGACTCCGAGTAATCAATGCGAGAGAGAGAGACCGGAGTGAACTGTGTAAGCGCACAGCTGGAGCAGAGAAGCGACACTTCTGTTCAGGGTTTCAGGTGCATGTCAGTTTCATCTGTAAAGATGCTATTGTAGTTTTGTCTTTGTTTACTTAGTCAAGCAGCAGCAGCACATTGCTCGCAATCACTCAAAATACTGTATAAACGACGTCATTATTATCTTTTGTAATGTTACAGTAGTAAGTTAGCAGACAAATCATCATATTTTATCATAGGTTTAGGGGGAGCTAGTGGATACAAAAACACAACCCTTAGGAAAATTAATATAGCCTATGGTATGGCACTAACCGTAGTTTAACCATGGAATTTGTAGTAAAAATAAATACAAGTGGTAATTCATTTGCCAAAAAAACAAAATTGCACTTACAAAACATGGTAAAAGTCAAATAAAAACCTTCAGTATTAAAGTCATGAGAGAGATGGGTGGATAATGGAAGTGAAGGTGCAGTTCAGGAGAGAACTCTTAATTACGTTGCAATTCCCCCAACCTAAGGATTCACATTTTTTCATGTCAGGTCCAAAAAAATAAAAATAGGGTTGTCCATGTTTCAGAATGGGTTGTGGGTGTATGAGTGTGAGATTTCCCAGCCTATTTTTTTCCCAGTCCGCCCCTCATGGAAATTAATCTCTAGAACAGTCACTTCATGAGCATTTTTTACTTGTTTTGAGAAACTATCATCATATCATATACAAAGAGACAGCAGTGTTTCAAAAAGACACCAATGTTTCAGGAGTTTAGTACACAAAATAGGACACATGCTTATTAGATAACCGTACTTGAGTTGATGTATATGCTTTTATTTTTTTATTAACTATTTTTCCCCAAACCATTGTTAGATGCAGTTAGATGCCTGTAGTTATGCAAAGATTTGGTTTAAAAAACAGTATCTATAAACTAGTTCTTTTGATTTTAAATCTGCTAAATCTTAATTTAAGTGATGAAGGATGGTGAAAGTCTGACAGATGATTAACAGTTGCAAATTAACATTCATTAGAAATTTATAAAAGTAATCAAAATGTACTCAAAAGTAATTAGTTACATTACTTTATTAAAGTAATTAAAAAAGTTACACTACTATTACATTTTAAATAGGGTAACTTGTAATCTGTAACCTATTACATTTCCAAAGTAACCTTCCCAACACTGTATGTATGTATATGTGTATATATATGTGTATATGTATGTGTATGTATATGTGTATGTATATGTGTATATATATGTGTATGTGTATATATATATATATGTGTATGTGTATATGTATGTGTATATATATGTGTATATATGTGTATATGTATATGTGTATGTGTATATATATATATATATATGTATATGTATATGTATATGTATATGTATATATATGTATATGTATATGTGTGTGTGTATGCATTTAGCAGACGCTTTTGTCCAAATTGCATTTAGGCTAACATGTTTTAGCCAACATGTGTTCCCTGGGAATCGAACCCAAAACCTTTTGCGCTGCTAACGCAAACGAATAGTGAATCTACGTTTACTACAATTTAAGCGTTGTTATTATTTTACATAATTTCACTCCGTGTTAAACTAGCTGAAAATGTGCCCGGGTAATGGGTATTATATGATATTTAATATTTAAAAGTAAATATTTAAAATAAATAAATGCCATACATTGAATTTGCATTCATTTATATATACTCTATTTATCAAATGGCAAATTTCTGATATATGATGTATAAAATCGATAACGAAAGTGTAATAAAATGTATTTAAATCTTTATTTAATTCTTATTATTTACATTTTTTACACAATTTATTTACATTTAGTTTACATTTTAAAACTTATTCTTCTGATAATTATTCAATCAGACAGTTATTGTAAATAACTAAGTAAATGATGAGCAAGTTTTAATCAGCATTTTGCATCATATTAATATGATTTGGTATTGTTACGCAGCTGTTTGTGGTAGAGCGAGCGGGCCGCAGGTCTCTGCACCTCTTGGGACTGATGGGAATGGCTGGATCTGCTGTACTGATGACCATCGCTCTTGCCTTGCTGGTATGTAAATAATATTTTACTGCCATGGTGTCGATGTTTAGAGTTACTAATCATGCAAATAGTCATCCTTTAGGTCTAAAGGTTTACAATATATTTGATCTCACGACTTTATTGCCCTTCTCTCTAACAGGAAAAGTATGACTGGATGTCCTACATTAGCATCGTAGCCATCTTTGGATTTGTGGCCTTCTTTGAGATCGGACCGGGCCCCATCCCATGGTTCATTGTGGCGGAACTGTTCAGTCAAGGCCCAAGACCCTCTGCTTTTGCTGTTGCTGGATTCTCCAACTGGACAGCCAACTTTATCGTGGGCATGTGCTTCCAGTATGTGGAGGTAAGAGCCCAGTGATAATTATCTCAAGAAAACAGACACGTTTGTATCTGGCTGGGTTAACTTTATTCTCTCTGTGCTTTAACAGGAGCTCTGTGGGCCGTACGTGTTCATCATCTTCACCATATTTCTACTGTGCTTCTTCATCTTCACCTACTTCAAAGTCCCAGAGACCAAGGGCCGGACGTTCGACGAAATCTCCGCAGGTTTCCGCCAGACAGCATCAGGTGCTGAGAAGTACTCGCCCGAGGAGCTCAACAGCCTGGGGGCGGACTCTCAACTTTAAACCCCTCCTTCAGCCCTGCCTTCCTCACTGATCACTCCTCTGCACGCAACTACTGAGGAGAAGGGGTCAGCAGGCTGTCAATCAAACATTTCCTCCTTCCCACAGCTGCACTCGTCTCTTAGTCCCTGATACACCCTTCTTAGTTTGAAAGGCAGGGAGTGAGAGTATTATCATATTCCTTTTATCAGAAAGATAATCGTTTTAAGACGTTTGAGGTGATGTATTTTGCGTTGGAATCGCTTTGGCTTTGTCTAACTTGGTTTTATGTATTTCTAAACTGTTACTTTTGCTGTGCAATGAGAGTAAAAAATCGACGGTCTTCCGGTCACTCCTGACTGAACCGTGACACTGTTGATGTCACAAACCCAAAGGCCAAACATATGCAGATTGACAATTCAGTACTGTATTCCAAATAACTGTATCTCCATCATAAAAGGCGTGTGGCCTTGACAAGTCGAAGTTGGATTAGCTAAAAAAAAAAATATATGATTTTTTTTTACCCTAAAAATAAAAATACAGTTTAACTAAAAGCCCCATATGATGTCATCCACTGAAACAATATGACGTCGTACGTGTATGTATAATTTAACTTCTGCATAACAAGCATTTTTTTTTTTTTTTTTACTCAATACAAGATATTTTGTCCCTATATTCATATCAATCTCTTCTGTTCTAGCTTTCCAAGATGCGTTTAAATGCATTTATATTTTGCAACAAGTTCTCTTGCTCTATGAAATGCAGTTAGTTATGATCACTTCAGTGGGAGACAAACAGAACATTTCTAAGTTTTTTCATTATGTTACTTGTCACTGAATATTACATCAACCCAACTTTTTAATGTAAGGTCGTCACTTTATAATGCACAATCAGATGTTCTCTTCAATCAATGTATTAGCATCAGTGCAAGTGAATGTTGATCATAAAGTACAGCAAATATCTGACATAATGTCACTCATGAGTAATAGTTCAGATGTCAGTAGTTTATGCGTTTTGCACAGTCGAATCCCTCCAGTTGAGGGGAAATTGTTGAGTTGGGAAACACGGAGAGCGACCAAAATGCACTGTGACTCGTGGCATGATTAGAGTGCACTGAACAGCCTTCCTCTTCCTCTTCTTCATCAGAAGAAAGAGCTGCGAAACCAGACCATTGATGATGCTGTTAGTACAAACCATGTGTCTGCTGTTCAGCTTGCTCTGACAGACATGTTTGGAAACACAGTATGCCTGGCTCCAATGTGCCTTGTCATTTTTTAGACTCGTAGTTTTCCTTTTTTCTTCTTTTTAACCTAGTCTGTTCACCCTTGATAGTTAATTCATACTGTAAGTATTTGTGACTTTTACGCACATCAGTCATCAAATGAGGTTTTTACTTATGTAAGCATATATATATATATATATATATATATATATATATATATATATATAATATCTGCTGTTAAAAAATTTAGCATTTTTTAAACGCTTTATAATTAATTTTTTGTTTTTAGGTAAAAAAAACCTACATGCTTGCTATTCACATCTAATAAATCACCTATATTATTTGTCACTTTTTAGACATATCAGACACCTGTAAATAAGGTTTTTTTTTTTTTTTTTTTTTTTTTTTTTTTACTTTTTAGTGGAGTTTGAATGTGTGCATGAGTTATTTGGCCAGCAATACAAACAGGTCAAATGAATTTCTGTTTCAACACCAGCATCCTGAATACATATTTACCCTCACAGCATTCCATACGGGAGCATCATGTATTTGTGTGTTTGAGATTTTGTACACATCAGAAAGACACGAGTGTGTGTGTGTGTGTGTTTCAGATCATATGCATGTTTGTGTGAACTCTCAGAATGAGCATGTCCCACTGAAATCACTGATGTGTGTTGTGTGGAATTGTCAAAGAAGGATATATTTTAAAGCATATGGATTTTCCGCTGTAACTGTAAATAATGAATGTAAAATAGGTGAATTTTATGTCTAAGAAATTGTAGTTTTATAGTGTGATTTTAATAGCTGTACCATTTTCATCTGTTGTATAATGTAGAATATTTCTTTTCTTTAATGCACTATCATGGTAGTAAATACTGTAAGACAGTGTAAACACCTCACCTTTTTTTGTTTACCATACTGTATTTATTAGATCACCTAATTTATTTAGTTTTTTTTGCTTTCAGTTTTACTTCTGTTATGGAAATAAAATTGTTAGAAAAAAAATCTGTTTTTGTGAATGAACCGTGTGGGTAGCTGTAGCGCTGTAGTTTCCAACAAGTGGTTCTGATTAATCAAACACCCGATTCAACTTTGATAAAACTGAAACTGGCGAGTAATTTAGAAGACATACAATAACCACTGTCAGAAATCAAGACCCTCGAGAAAAATAAGTTGAACCGTTTTAATTTCTAATTCAGCAAAGCAAATGAACCTTGGCAGTGTTGTGTAGTGAAGGTTTGGCCATTCATAACCGCATTTGCGAGGGTGTGGTGAACTTCTCTGGTCAGCCATAGATACGGGAAACCGGGTTCTTCTCATAGTGTTTGATACTATTGATCAGGGGTGTCAAACATACGGCCCACAGAGTTGTCCAATCCGGCCCGCAGGGGGATTTCAACAATAATATAAAATTATAAATTAAACCTCAGTTTGAAAATTAAATAAAGTGTGTTCCCTACAATATTTTATTTTGAATTTAAAGAGGAACAAATTACTAATTAATTTACGTTGATATTACGCCTCTGGAGTCTGGACACTTGACGCGCATTTTAAATCGGTGCCAGAATCTCGAGCAGCATGAGGATATGACGATAGCTGCGTTGTAACTGATGCTTGTGTGGCAATTTTCTTGTGATTTTAAACATGGCCAAAAGAAGACATTTGGCCTGGAACGACGGACAGGCTATTTAAGGAGAAATGGAAAAAGGTATTATCTCAACGCCAACATGTAACGTTAAGTTTAATCACAACTTGTGATATTAAATTACACTGTGACGCACTGGACAGCTTCGTATGGAGAAAGTAAATGAGAAAGGAGTGTGCAATATTTATCGTGTACTAATATCCTAACTGTTGTTTTAATGATGTGCGAACTGACATTTTGTAACTTTTCAAAAAAAAAATAAAAACTAAAAAAAATTGTGAGTTTTTCATTGTCGGATGAAGGCTACAATATAATTCAAGATATGAGGCAAACATGTCCTGTATTGTTTTTAATATTTATGTCATGATCGTTAAGTAGCCTAATGTCTAACTATATCAAGAGTGTTGCTTTCCCGAATGTCAGCGCGATCGCTTTTATACTATAGCTCAACTAAAAATATGCTAGTATTAAGTGTGTTACATTAGTCACAATGCTGTCGATCTCGGTTTCGGCAAGGAAAACAAGGCCAAAGTAAGAACAATTGTGTGTCTCCGTGCAGCACTGAGTAGTATTTTGTTACTAAATTAATCTTTGTTTTTGAACAAAGCATTTGAATCTATGATTCAGTGGCCCATTCATAGACGACCACTAGCTTCATTTCTAAATGGATCAGCCGTTTTGAATGAGTCAGTTCACTCATAAGAGATTTGCTGCCACCTACTGGTGACTTTAGTGTCATATTTATTTATCCATGTCAGGCTTAAACCATCTCAAAACACACTCTGCAAAATATGGTAATATATATGTATATTGTCATTTTGTGTCAAAATTGCACACCCCTAAAATAACCTAGCATCATCTTCAAAAAAAATACATTTCCCATGTGTGTGTACTGTATATATACACACACACACACACACACACACATGTATATACACACACATATATACAATTTTTGTAAATTATATTGTAGTTTGTATGGTTAATGTTAATGTAATTGTTAGCAAACTAGAGTTTAACAAAAAGGTAATTCAGCCCGCACAAGGGGACATTTTCTCCGATCTGGCCCTCAACCTTAAATGAGTTTGACACCCCTGCTATAGATGTGTCCACACTAGGGAACGGAGATGCAAAACAACTTCTGAAAAGTGTGGATAAAAAATATTACCACCCTCTTTATTAATATTAAATGCATGCAACTGATATAGATATGTATATGTGTGAAGTCACATAAAGTGCATGTGAAAAAAAGTGTTTTCTATGCTTTTTTTGCATGTAGAAAAGCATTAGATGCTGGTAGAATTTGAAGTCAATTTCAAATTGAGTCAGGTCTAAAAAAAATATGTTGCTGAATTGCCAGTGTATAAACCAGGCAAATGATTTGGATTAACTTTGGCCATGAATTATTAAATGAAGCATGGAAAGATCAGTGCTGTGCTGTACATGCAGATCTGCATGAAAATGTCTTGTGCAGCTCATGCATTTATATTGACATTCACACAGTATTATGTACCATCTCAAATTTATTTTATTATTTCTTACAAAACAATATCAATCATGTGACAGAAACTTATTGTAAACTTGCCAAATTAACATTGAAGCTCTACAAAGCTTGACAAGAAAGGATGCCAAAATAAATCAAATAAGACAACGAAAATATTTATACCTTTTAAGTGTGCATTTGAAAAACTGCATCGAGCACATATATACATTAACAAATAGAGGACAAAAGAATTATATAATCTGGGACATTCAAGAGCACTTTGGTTTGAAAACCCAAAACCTGAGTTTGACTCCAGCCCTCCCCCGTCCCGCAGAGGAGACATACACCATCTAGTACCCATCTATACTCATGAGCTGGGGCGGAAAATAATAACATCTCAGAGTACAATCAGAGCTGCTGCTCATACCTAACAAGGACATACCTAAACAATATACTATTAGAAGCTTCTTAAGAGGTATATGGTTCAATGATGATGTGAATAAACACATTTCATTGCAAAACACATACTGAGGATAAAACAAATACAACACAAATGCTGTTTTATGCTAATTCCAGCTAAGCATGACATTTTTTGTCCTTCATTTGGTTTTATAAACCAGTTACTGTTACACACAATATAAGCCTGTCCTTCATATGAAGAAAAAAAAAATCCAAAAATTTAATTCAAAACTGTATAAACAACTAAAAATGTACACCTATTCATAAAAAATGTTCCTATCAAGACTTGAAAATAAATGTTTGAGGAATGCAAAAGTGAAATATTTTTTGAGAGGGTAAACAAAAAATATCAATTCTGATATCAGTCGAACGTTTATGTGTGTTTTTTGGTATCTGTTAGGAAGATATTAGGAAGATGTCTGATTCATTCTTAAAGAGTCCAGTGCATTTGAGCTTTACATTTTTTTTTTTTTGCATAGAGTAAACCAAAGCTGAAGAATCATTTCCGATCCTCTTCCTGTCAGACGAATGAAGGTTCTCCGTGAACTCTGAAGCGATACACACAGGTGTACTCCAGATGACCCCAGTTGCTCAAGATCCTCAGCTCTGTCATGCTATAGATCTCTGACGCTTCCTACAGCCAAGAAGAAAGGTTACATTTCACAAGTTCCACACCTAGGTAGCCCAAAAATATATATATATTTAATAAATGTATAATTCATTTATATGTATATAAAAACTATATTTTACATAGTAACTTATTATTTTTTTTGTGCCATCAATTATTATTATTATTAATAATGTGTCCAGACGTTTTATTATTATTAACAATAATACAATTATTTTTTTTAAACCAGTGTAAATATACAATACTTTTGACAAATCTGGGGTCAGTAAGATTTTTTTATTTGTGAAAGTAATTTTATTCAATAAGGATGCATTGATCCTAAGTGACGGATAGAAAATACTTTTATAATGTTACAAATTATTTAAGTAAACTGAAATAAATGGCTGTTCTTTTGAACTTTCTATCCATCAAATAAAAATGTATCACGATTTCCACAAAAATATTAAGCAGCATAACTGTGTTTAACACTAATAAAATGAATAAGAAATGCTTTTGAGCAGCAAATCAGCATATTAGAATTAGTATTAAATTACTAGCTTTACAATCACCGTCATAAAATATATTTAAAATACATTCAAACAGAAAACAGTTAGTTTAAACTGAAATAATATTTCACAACATTACCGTTTTATTGCATTTCTTGATTTAAAAACAACAGTAATATTAATATTAAAAACAGAAATACTACCGTATTTTTCGGACTATAAGTCGCACCTAAGTATAAGTCGCATCAGTCAAAAAATATGTCATGATGAGGAAAAAAACATATATAAGTCACACTGGACTATAAGTCGCATTCATTTTAGAACCAAGAACCAAGAGAAAACATTACTGTCTCCAGCCAAGAGAGGGCGTTCTATGATTTCAGTGTAGACTACAGGAGCACTGAGCAGCATAGAGGCGCCCTCTAGCGGCTGGAGACGGTAATGTTTTCTCTTGGTTCATTTCTCTCGGTTCATGTCAAATAAATTTTGATAAATAATAAACTTATAGTTGCAGGACCAGCCAAACTATGAAAAAAAGTGCGACTTATAGTCCGGAAAATACGGTACATGTACTACCATGATGATGATAGATAGTAATAGTCTATTTGGACTCACCACAAGCTTGAAACTCTGAATGGGCTCTCCATCCTGGTCATACATGAATGTCCCAAGCAGCTTTCCATCTTCAGTCTCATCAGACATACCCTAAACACACGACAGCCGAGGAATCTCAAAGCTTTTGCTTCATTGTTATGCAGATGATTAAAAAAACACTGAAATATCACAACTCACATAGACAGCAAAATCCTTAGGGGCGCTGTCAATGCGGCCCGTCGGTGAGAGCTCTTTGGGAAGGTGTTCGAGTGTCACATGGGTGATTCTTACTGGGTAAGACAGCGCGATTACCAAGAAACCCTGGGAGCCTCGGAATGCCCAGCACTTCCCGGGATACAGCTCGGGCTACAACACACACACACACACACACACAGAAGCTTAGACAGTCAGATCTGTGTCTACTGTATGTGGCAGTGTTTGTGTGATCTGTTACCTGTATAACAACCCGAGGGCTTTCTGAATGATACCACAGAGGAATGCCGAATAAACTCAGACACGCAGATCTGGTCTTATACGTCTCTGAGCACCGGGTGTTGAGCACACTGGCACCTGCACAAACACACACACACACTTAGTCATGTCCGGTAGCATTACATAGATACACTACTGTTCAAGAGTACGATATTTTTTTTTATTTAAAAGAAGGCTGCATTAATTGATCAATGGGAAAAGTACAGTAAAAACAGTAATACTGTGAAATAGTAATACAATTTAAAATAATTGTTTTCTATTTTAATATATTGTAAATGTAATTTATTCCTGTGATACAAAGCTGCATTTTCCACATCATTACGCCAGACTTCAGTGTCACATGATCCTTCAGAAATCAGTCTAATATTCTGATTTGAGCTCAAGAAATACTTATTATTATTATCAATGTTGAAAACAGCTGTGCTGCTTTTTTAATCTCTGTATATATTTACTGTACACACACACACACACACACAAGGGTAATTATTACCAGAAGATTCCAAGGCATAGTCCGCCAATCCAATCCCATCTGCCCTGTACAGACTAATTGCCCTGTGGACCATTTCTTTCACATCCTGTTACATACAAAAAACAAATTCTCATTAAAAGGCATCATGATCCTGATGTAAACTTCAAACTAAGACTAAAACACCACAAAAACACTTTTTTTTACTATACTGATTCTACATTTGTCATCCCATTACACACAGACACACACTTGTATAGTGACAGCTCCGGCTCCTTCCTGTTGCAGCGTCTCTCCCACGGTCCTCCAGACGTCTCTCCTGCTCTCTTTCTCCTGCACTAGTCTGTCTAGTATCCGTTTCTCCACATCCTCCAGCGCCCTCTGCAGCTCAGGACGGAGCACTATGGTCGATTCCACTGAGCCTGGATCTTTCAGGAGTTTTATCAGCCAATCGGATAGCTCTGCTCTCAGCTGCAGAGGAAATGACATCATTAGTCCAATAATACTCAACCGCATTCATCACATCAAAGGAATTTAAATGCGCTGAAGCACCCTTACATTAGTGTTGAGAGAGTCTTGTGCATCAACTCTTTCCTTGAGGAGGTCTTGGGTCGACTGCAGGTTTGAGATGCTGGACTTCAGATCAGAAACCTGCTGCTCGTGTTCAGACTCGGCACTAATGAATATTAAACATATTTATTATATCACTGCATAAAATCATGATGCAACTTGCAAAAGAAGATTGAACCAACTCCACAAAATCAAAGTAAAAAACTGACAAGACACTAACTTCCTCATCTGATCATTCAAAGACTTCAGATCAGTTTGAATCATCTAGGAGACAAGCACACAAATGCATAATTACTGTAGGTGGATGACATCATTTCCTGTTTTGCACTTTGTTGCCATGGCAGAAGAAACAGAGGTGGTAGAAAGGAAGAGGGAACGTTTGGTTTGGTTTCCTCACCTCAGATTTGACCTTCTGTCTCATGCTCTCCATCTTCAGCAGTTCGATGTCTTTCTGAGATAACAGACAGACAAAGAGAAAGACATTAGGACACTTCCTCTTCAAAAGACACAGACAAACCTGATTGAGATTAGATTTGAATTACCATCAGGCTCGCCTCTCTTTCATGCAAGCTGACGATCTCTTCCTTCAAGTTAGACAAGCTCGCATGTTGGAGATGATCCTTTAGAGCAAAAAAAAGCCTTTAGTTTAATAATTACAGTAATTTAAGAGAAATATACGGTAACTGAGTATGAAACAGGATCCTTTCTGAGGTCTAATTAACCTGGAGACAATCTACTCACAAAGGTTTCTTTCACAGGTCTATCTGTGTGTTTAACAGACGGAGTCTTTGTAACAACCTCACGCGGAGGAGAACGAGAAGCAAACGGGAACCAGTACCATATTCCTGTAACACAATATTAGGTCACTGCATATTAATGTTTATAACTCAGGCATGAACATGCAATAGCATTTTTACAGCTACATGTACTGTATGTAGTCCTAAAGGTTCAAAGTGGGTTATTTTGAAATACTGTACAAAGATTTTGTTTTCGATATTTAAAAAGAGTCACTATCTGCCGTCTCACCAAAAATAAGAAAGAGGAGAAGGAGGAGCAGAACAGCGGTCTTTCTCATATCTGATGTGCATCTACAGAGAGGGAAAGAGGAAATGTGACCATGTGTAAAAAAATAAATGCTCTTCAATGGTTCTTTGATATGAACAGAAATACGTTTGAGTGCATCTAGAAAACTATTTAATTCACTTCATTTATTTTTTAATCAGAACTGGAAATCACAATTCTCTGCTTTTCTGAAGTCTGTGAGACTCTGTAAAACATTTTGAGATTTGAAACAATCTAGGGTTTTCTTATAAAGGTTCTATTTTAAATGCATGAAAGTTGCAGTAAACTATTACACAACTATCATACATTTTCTTAAGGCCAGACATTTGTAATTACAACACACACACACGCACTGTACCTGCTGAGCAGAAACACATTGATCAGAGACAGTCGAGAGGTCAGGCTGTACCATGAACTTCCCAGCCACCAGTAGAACATGACCAGAGCCTGAGCTGCAACACACACACGAGCGCATGACTACTGGAGGAAAAAAGCTGCTTGTTCATGTTAGTGGGGTGAAGAGAGGGTTTATTCATTTAATACCTGGAGAATGAAACACATCCCAAACGACAAACGGTGGTTCAGTTACAGACTGGGCAGAACCTGGAGAAAAGGGAAAACAAGAGTAGATGTTTTTCAACCTTCTTTGCTTGACCAACCAACCAACTACTAGCCAGTGATTTTTTTTCTTCCCATTTATAAAATTTTTATTCACACTTACTAGGGTTTGATTTTATGGATTGTTCATAATGCTCCTCAGCAGAGGAATATCCAGAGGAGAATCCCTGAGTAGCAAGGGACATGCCTGAAAAACAGAGACACTTAAAATAAATAATGCTTATATGAAATGACTATTATATATTTTAGATTTCTGTTATTTTTATTACAAATTGTAATTATAATATAATATATATATATATATATATATATATACAGTTTTTGAAAGAAGTTTCTTCTGCTCATCAAGCCTGCATTTATTTGATCAAAAATACAGAAAAAAACAGTAATATTGTGAAATATTATTACAACTTAAAATAATAGTTTTCTATTTGAATATACTTTAAAAAAATAATTTATTCCTGTGATGCAAAGCTGAGTTTTCAGTATCATTACTCCAGCCTTCAGTGTCACATGTAACATCCAGTCTATCACATGAACATTTAGAAATCATTCTAATATTCTGATTTATTATGAGTGTTGGAAACAGTTCAGCTGTCTAATATATTTGATGAATAAAAGGTTAAAAAGAACTGCATTTATTCAAAATAAAAATAAAAATTATAATAATATATATTCTAATAATATATTTTCTTTACTATCACTTTTTATCAATTTAACACATCCTTGCTGAATAAAAGTATTGATTTTATTTAAAAAAAAGAAAGAAAAAAAAATACTGACCCCAAATTACTGACCAGTAGTGTATATTGTTATTACAAAATATTTATATTTTAAAAACATAGCTTCTTTTTTTTTTTATTCATCAAAGTATCCTAAAAAAGTATCACATGTTCTGAAAAAATGTTAAGCAGCAGAACTGTTTCCAACTTTGATAATGAATCATCATATTAGAATGATTTCTAAAGGATCATGTGATAATGATCCTAAAAATTCAGCTTTGCATCACAGAAATAAATGATAATTTAATGTATAATAAATTTAAAAACAATTATTTTAAATTGTAATTATATATCACAATATAACATTTTTTCTGTATTTTTGATCAAATAAATGCAGGCTTGATGAGCAGAAGAAACTTCTTTCAAAAACATTAAAAATAGTAATGTTTCCAAACTTTTGGTCTGTACTTATATATATATATATATATATATATTAGGGGTGTAACGGTACGCAAAAATCACGGTTCGGTACGTACCTCGGTTTTAAAGTCACGGTTCGGTTCATTTTCGGTACAGTAAAGGAAAGAAATGCAAACATTAAACTGCAGGTTGTTTATTACTATAAACTTTTTTTAACAATTTGTTTACACTTTTTTAAATACTTTTTAATAAAATATATATAAAATAAAAAAAGAATAAGAAAGTTCTCCACTAAATAAAATACTCTCAGTCTCAAACCAATATCATATAATAAAATATAATGAAAAATATAAATAAATAACTATGATTACAGTGCAGCATTACCAATCCCAGCTTGTAGGCCTGCTCATATTTAAAAAAATAACTTTTCCAAAGTGTAAAGTGCAGCATGAACAGTTTCAGTTTTGAGACCTGCTCAGATTTCGTTATAGCGTTGGACCGATCGGAATTAAGAGCAAAGGTCTGTTTAAATGCCGACAGGAGCTGCATTTGAATTACAATCGTTTTTTTTCTAGTTGTAGTGATGTTCACACTCGCCTGATGCCTTTTGAAAACCTTAGGTCGTTGACACACTGGCATATTGCAAATTGTCCTTTATCAGTAGGCTTTATATTTATGTTCAACATGAAGTATAGATATTGTTGTAGTGAAGACAAGATCCTGGTCTGTCGGCGCCTCGGCAGTCTCCCTCTTTGTCACCTACAGTAGCAGCAGCGAGTCAGCGCCGCGTCAGGCACCATTCTGGTGTGTAAAGACACAGAAAATGCGAAGCAGGTGTCACGCAACTGACAAACAGCAGGAACGCCACGCTCACGCCACGGCACGCAGCCAGTGTGTCACCGGCCTTAGAATCAGCTGCAGGGCGGGATTTGCGCTGAACGCTAAGACTTCCGCCACTTAATATGTTCGTTTGGAAACACGAAAATGTATATGTTCCGCAAACAAAATATTGCTTTCGGTCATTCGGTACACACGTGCACCGTACCGAAAGCCCTATACCGAAACGGTCCGGTACAAATACACGTACCATTACACCTCTAATATATATTTATATATAAAATATTTTTTATTTATTTTTTTTACAGACTCTGTATGTTTAGATACTAACCCTTCTCATTCTCAATGCGCTGTCCAGTCAGTATCTGACTCACACTGCTCGCGCGACTTGAATTGCGTGAAACACTGCTTGTGCTCTTGCGACCACTCCTCTTCTTGAAGATCCTGCAAGAAAACATCTGCATCAGCCAGAAATGCACATGCAAACTATCTACTGTATATGATGCACTGAGAGCTCCAGCAGAAACACACCTGTTTGGGCTCTCTTTGTAAGAGATATGGCCAGTGGATCCGGTGGAGCTCGTGCTGACAGCGTCATCATCAGGGATGGACGGCTCTTTGGTCACTAACCTTGTGCTTCGTCTCGACATCTCTGCAGAACACAGGAATATATATATATATATTTATTATGAAAAAAGTACTTTAACTCATTAGTGGTGACTAATAACTCAAGACTAGTACTACTGCTCATATTTAGGTCATATATATATATATATTAGATTTCATCTAATTTTAGTTTAATTTCAAACAATTTTGTAATGTACTATTGTCATTATTTTAGTTTTTATATATATACGTATATATATATATATATATTTCCAGTCAGTAATTTTAGTCATTCTTTTTAATCTTTTTCAGTTAATTACCAAGGCAACATTTCTTTTTTTAATTAAATTAAATGTTATTCTTATTTTTTAGTTTCAGCTTTTATCTCAATTAACAAAAAAAAAAAAAACACACACAAAAAAGTTTTAAAAGGATTTGTTTTAGTTAATGATAATAACCCTGATTAAATGTTCCCTCTTTATTGTTACATTTACTCATTAAGAAACATCTTTACTGACTGCTCACAGGAAAACCAGAAAACATTGTGAATCAGATCACCAAGATGAAAATCACGACATAAACGTGACATTTCATTAGACACTGTTCAAAGCTTGTTGTTGCAGTCACAAAGTGTAGTCAGATACTGATCTTTGAGTAATTCCTAATCTCAAACGGCAGCTTTGAGCAGCAGATTATGTGAAGGAGAACACGTGGAGCAAATTCCCAAACCACGGAGCTCCAGTTCCCCTTCAATCAGTTACATTAAGTCTCTTTAGTTAGATAATCTTAACAACAGACTGCACTTTAAACTTAAATTAGTTAGGAATCCACCCTTCTGTGCAGATGGAGAAATACAAACAAACTCTCATTCGATGCTCTTGTTTGTTTTAAACCAGCATTCATCCAAGCAACTATTCTTTTTTTCCCCTACAAATCCTTAATCCTGATTGAGCTAATACTCTCACGCAGCATTAAAAACATGCCTCCACATTTACAAACTACTCAATGACCAATGTTGGAGGAAAACACTAAGATGAAACAAGATGCAAAGTCTGACCAAGTTTAATCTGCAATCCGAATATATCAGTATCTCTGCTGAAACCTATACACTTCAAATAAGTAACAGATGCTTTCAATCATGCAAAACATAAACTGCTGATTGAGAACTGAAGTGTTATTTACATCAACTTTAGATGCTGTTTAATGCAACACGTCCAGATAATAATCCCTCTAACAGCTATTTTAAACTAACAGTGTTGTCTTTCAGATCAGCTGTGTTCATTAAATTCATCATCTTATTTCTTGATCTTTTTTATTATACATTATTAAGATATTTTTCTGTTAACTGTGTGCAAATGATTCAAAACACAATTTTAATACAACTTTTCTATTATTAACATTATTTTTAGCTCCAAAATGTAACTGTGATAAGAGACCTGTTTGGAATAAATATTGTGTATAGTCTGTATTATTATTTTGTACACTATATTATTGTTCGTACACTTTATTCAAGGTGAAAGGACTACTAATATTCTACAGATATTCGTGTTATGGCCAACGACAAATGTGACCCTGGACCACAAATCCAGTCTTTAGTAGCACAGGTAACAGTTATATTTGTAGCAATAGCCAACAAATACATTGTATGGTGCAAAATTCTTGATTTTCTTTTACGCCAAAAATAGGACAGGATATTAAGTAGAGATTTTGTAAACTTTCTACCATAAATATAACAAAACTTAATTTTTGATTAGTAATATGGATTGCTATGGACTTCATTTGGACAACTTTAAAAGTGATTTTCTCATCATTCTTTTGTTTTTTGTTTTTTTTTTGCACCCTCAGATTCCATGATTTTCAAATAGTTGTACAGTCTCTCAGCCGAAATTTGGTCTAGGGTCACAAAAAATATAATTTTACATTATATTAGTATTATATATTTACTCCATTATTTTAAATAATATTAACTAACATGCATAACAATGCAACAAACTTTATATCACTTTATAAACCACGGTAATGATTTGGAGCTCACAGAAGGAGGCAAAGTAAGTTTCCGTTTCTATCTTTGGCGGTTCTCTTGATATCTGCGCCAATTTTAACCACAAAGACATTTTGTTTCCTTCCCGACGTGGATGCAAATTAAATGTTTTCTTGGAGGGAACAGCGCACAGTTCTGTGGTGAATAATTACAAACAGACTCTCCAAATGAGAATACAACTACACATTATGTAGCTCTGCAACCTTTGCGTGGAAATGCGGTTATTTACTAGCGGCACATGTCTATAAAACACTCGCGCAGCATCATTTTCACAGCACGTAACGTTATGTCATGTTGTGTTGACTAGTGCCCTAAACAGTCAACGCTGCTTTTGAAAATAAAAGTTAGCGTTTATACACACTCGTGGTCGTCTCACCTTCTCCGTGGGTCTCCAGGAAGACTTGCAGTCTGTCAAAACCTGCTAAAGTGCGAACCGCTCATCCGAAACGGCTCCGCAATAACGGAATAGCGACAGAGACGTCGTTACACTCACGAGATACGAGATACTCACTTCAATCACGTGGCTTATAACGGATTCTAACGCGCTATAAGACAGGATGCTTTGAGGACGGAAGGGCTCGGCTCTTTAGTCTTTTGACAGTTGTCAGCAGCACAGCAGCTCCACCTCTCGTCGACGTTTCTTTGGGGTTGTTTATAGAAAGATGATGTAGGCAGCGAGCGCTACTGTGTGCTGCACGCTGCGCCACCCAGAGGACTCACGGAGTTACGTAGAAACTCCAGCTCGTCAAACTGGAGCTTCGTTTTACACCCGTTTCTTTCACTTTCAACATGATCCATTATGTAACGGTTCTTCGTCGTTTGTTCAAACACTTATTTTAAACATGTTTTAAGCACTCACCTTCTGTCGACCAGCTGACTTTACGTAACCGCTGCATATGTGAACGGTTTATGTGCGAAAATTCAGAAATAAATAACAATAATCGTCACTTCATCTCACGTCGTATCGAAATCTTGTCGTCTTTTGAGTGATTTTGCTAGTTTTGGTAAAATAATACGCCATCAAAAAAATTTATTCAGGCAACATATATTTGTATAAATATTTATTGTTTCAGTGATTTTACAGAACGAAACTTAAATAGAAATGAATAAAATAAAAATATGTGTGTGTGTGTGTGTGTATTTGTGTACAAATACTGTAATATATACTAAAGTATAATTTTGGGGACTTTCCATACACTTCTATTATTGTTATACTGACTAAACGATATTTTCTTTCCCTTAACCATAAACCTACCGCTTCAGATTCATCTTTGTCCTTATGGTCTATCTATCTCTTGAATATATATATATATATATATATATATATATATATATATATATATATATATATATATATATTTTATTTTTTTTTTTATTTTTATTTTTTTTTAACTAAAAACTTTACTATAGTAAGCTATGGCCCTTTTATACACACACAGACACTCGTTTGTAGGCCTACTTGTTTATGCTACATTGCGGAAAAAATATAAAAATAGTAAATTATGTTTATCTGAAAGTGTAATGATGCAAAAAGGGTTTCTATAAGAGGTAGGTTTATGGTTAAGGGATAGAAAATATCGTTTAGTCAGTATAACAATAATAGAAGTGTATGGAAAGTCCCCAAAATTATACTTTAGTATATACTACAGTATATGTACACAAACACAAATACACACACACGCACACACACACACACACACACACACACACACACACACACACACACACACACACACACACACACACACACACACACACATTTATATATGGAATAAATTAATGCTTTATAATTATATTTAAAAATCCTATTTATCACAGTTTCCAAAAAAAAAAACTGTACACCTGCTTTCAACACTGATAATAATAAGTAAATATTTCTTGAGGATCAGCATATTAATTAGAATAATTTATGAAGGATTATTTGACTCTGAACACTGGAGTAATGATGCTCAAACTTCATTGTTGCATCATAGGAATAAATGTAATTTTAAAATGTATTAACATATAAAGCATTTATTTTTAATTTATTTATGGTTGATTTTATTTTTTACCAAATAAATGCAGTCTTGGTGAGCATAAGATATTTTACAAAATAAGAAAGACTTTTACGACCCAAGTTTTGTACGGGTGATGTATTTTAATATTTGTTTATAATCGGAAGATGGCGCCATCGAGCCTTGTTAAGACTGAATTGTCTAATGGACCGTGCACGAAACAATACTCAAATTCATTTAAATCATAGTCTACATTTGTTTGCCCGTGTCAACCATTTTCAGCAGCTGTTTGTCCACCTGTCAAATCTCATTCTTCCTTGCGGTTCTTAATGGAGCTTTAACTCAGCCAGCGCTGAAACGCATTTGCCTTCCTATTCAGTCAAATTCAAGGGGCGTTTAACAAAATATTACATTAAACACACACTCACACTGAAAGTTTATAGGCCTACTTAAAAAAAGTTTGCTCTAGCTAAATATAGAAAACTTCTTTCAGAACAGACCAAGGAAATTCTCATATCATTGGCCTACTGCTTTAGATTCATCAAATACGAGTTTAACTTTGGCTGTGATGACAGAAGCATTGTGAGAGAGGTTTTTGCTACAAGCAGGGTTACAGATAGAAAGGGTTAATGCATTCAGAGCACTGCTACCATCAAGTACAAGACAATTTGTACCCTTCTCAACGAGTCAGTGAGGGGTTAACTGAGAGCTATCAACTCTAATCAGGTCTAAGAGGGATTGGATGAATGTTTAAAATGTCACACACGCCTCAAACTGTGTTCACCTTGAAGGAAACATTCTAATCAATACATCCTTAAGGGCTTATCTTATCCTTATTTGCATATAGAACCAATTTTAATTTTGACCGTGTCTGATTAATGAGACATTAACAGAGCTTGACAAAGACCCTCAGTTACAAGCTTTTACAATAAAATAAATACGCACAGCATTGGTCACAAGTTATATACAATTTGCTACTTGCTATTGCTTGTCATATTAAATTATATTAGGGGAGAGGGACTTTCTCATACTAGAGAACATTTGATTGGACAAAAAAAAAAAAAAAAATCCTTCCCAGGTTGTATGATTTGTAATTCTGGTCCATTTAGCTGAAATGTTCATGTTGACTTTAAGATTGCAGTGCAGTAAGCTTACAATCTCTTATTACCAATCTGTGCACCTTGATTAATTAAGTGAGGTGACATGCGGTGATCATTTATTTCCTGCCTGCTCTATAGATTACATTGCTTTATCAGACCCAGATGTTTTGCTCAAGGTCACAGATATGCACTGTAATGTCAGGCCCAATTGTAACCTGAAATGTGATTATTTTATCACTTATGCAAGGTACAATCACATAAAGGTCATCTGGAATGAAGAATGTGAGGAAACGAGAAGCACTTCCCAAAATTTGATTTTTAGTGCCTTTCTGCTGTTGCCAAGGAAACCAGTTGTACTGTGTGTGTGTGTGTGTGTGTGTGTGAGTGTGTAAGTGTGTGTGTACATGTGTGTCAGTGTATAGCAGCTATAATATCACATAATCAAAGGAAAGACTTCTCAATTTGCTCTTTTTGTCTCTCACACGCAGATGCACACAAAAATGAGAATGAAAAAACATCTGAGCATCAAAAGACATCAGGTTTTAAAGCTTATGTACTGGACATTCTTCATTCGAGTTTAACCTGCTGGTGATTTATTCATTATTCGGAAACCCAAGTCTGAATAATTAAGCAGTTTTTCAATTGTATGTGAATCAAGCTCGCAGACTATTATAACTGTGTAAGCTAACTGATAAAAGCAGTTTTTTTATTTATTATTATTATTATTTTTTTTAATAAAAATAAAATAATATTTAATTGACATTTAAATATTTATTATTAATATTTTTTACTGTAATATGTCATTAATTTCCCATTTAATTTTTTTTTCTTAAATATGCTGTTGACAGTGCTTCATGAATTATTATTTGATAAGAAATTTAAGAAATTGTGGCGCTCTAACTATAGGTAGAGATAATAATTGAAATTCATGACTGATTTTAAACTAATTTTAAAACAGTGTGAATTGGAGTATACCATGTGTGTTTGCATGTGCACCGTCAAGTCAAAATATGACTTTATGACATCATTTCCACTACCCTTCACTTTAAACTTAAATTCTGAAGTGAAATTTAAATTCTGAATTGTGAAGAATTTCTTTTTTTTTCAGGTAATCATTTCATGCACTACAATTACGAACATTTTTGAATCACTAAGGAGCACTTTAGCTTTCTATTATATAATAATTTAGCTTTCAGATTATCAACACTATACTTTGCTGTATTAATGTTTTCATGTTCACAAAGAAGGTCTTAAAAGGCCCTTTGACACAAACAGGGTATGATAGATGCACAATGAGATGTTAATAAAGCTTTAAATGTATTCAAGTATTGTTTTAAAGTGTATTTTAGGGGGTCCCCTTATGAAACAAAAATATATTGCAGTATATTGGAAAATATCATGTAATATATTAGGCATATATTCTTATATATATTTATTTTTTCCAATATATTGCAATATATTGAAAGCGGCAATCATTTGTATATTTTGCAATATATTATGTAGGCTAATATATGTATCATCAATATATTATTAAATGTATTCAAATATATAATATTTTAGAAAATAAAAAGGGAAATTAATATATTACAATATATCACAATATATTTTAAGAAATATATTGGTAAATATATTTTCCTTTCGTAAGGGTCTATGTGCCCTGTACTTGGCAAGAGACTTGTCTATGTAATTATTTGTGCCTGTGACAAGGGAAATGGAAATATATGGTTTTCAGACTGATTGCATCTTTTCACGGCAGAGTGATTGCGTGACAGAAATATTTTTTCTCTGAAACAGAAAATTGTATATGGATTGCTGACTTCCTGTGAAACAAATTATGCAATATAGCTGTCATAAAGGGCTCCTCACAATTGCTTGGCAAACCAGACTGACTGTCATTAGGCTGATCACCAGAATGACAGAACAGACTCTGTTGGAAAGGGCTCTAGGGACAGAGAAAGAGAGGGAGGGAAAATATGAGGGAAGTTAGAGATACGAAATGCCAGTCGGAGAAAAATAAGCAGGCCAAATGGGAAAGACAGAAAACAGATTAATTATTCATCAGTACTCAGAACCTTGTGCAGTCCCTGTGGGGGGATGTTGTATGGAAATTTAGCGCCACGCTGTCATATGTTTCCTTTCAGCCTGAATTCCCCATCACGCTCAACCTTTGACCTAAAGCATGCTAAGATTAGTAGTATTTGAGCTCTCGAACACTACTAAACATTACCGCTTCATCCATGCAAAGAGAGGCTTTCTTTAATTCCTGCATGGTCCTCCACTTCAGAAGATTAATACCTGGCTTAAATGCACCCAAATATTTTGATACAGAGAATCAAAATGTAGGATCAGCTTCTGCTCCAAAGGCTTATAGCTGGAAATGAATGGGCTGGTGATATGAATGGTGATAATGCTGTCTGGAAAACACTTGTGTGTGTCAATAGAATTTATAATACAGAATAAAGTGAAAACTTATGTATTATGTGTGTAAAAATGTAGAGACATTTTTATTGGATTTAACCCTTAAAAAGTAGTTTTGTTGTTATAAATGCTGAATTATATTTAATTTAAAATATAACCTATTAATCCAGATTTAATTTAGATGACCATTATTAGGTTTTCAGTGAAATATTTTTATTGATTAATTACTTTCCCCATCATTTCTTAGATATATTGTGCATTATTATTATTATTGCTATCATAATTTTTTTATCATTTCATTTACATTTAAATTATTTTACATTTATTTGATCATAGCTAGATACTTTGTATCATTTAAAAATAATTGAATAGTTATTTTATTATTTTATTTCAATTGAAATTGTTGACATTTATTTGTTATAGCTAAGATGGAAATCAAGTTCTTTCTTGTTTATCCAGGTCTGGAAAAGTTATAGATTGTTTGGACAAAACACCATATCTTGTTAACAGCTTTCTCGTTATGTTAACATGGCATCTTGTTGTTTCCATGGAGACGAGAGTGTGATAAACGCAGTCTGTCTTTCTGATTCATCTGTCCATTTGTTTATCCTCCTGTCATTCATCATGTACAAACACTCACTTACACACAGAAAGGATTTCGACCTTTTAGTTGAAATTAGCCCATAATTATGCGTTGTTGTAGTCAGTTTAATTATGATTCAAGAGTGACAAAGGCTTATTGCATTTTTGTCAATTTTTCATGGACAAGATCCACACACATATACACCCTGCCGTCCCCTCCATGTTTCTGTAGATCAGATTGTATTGATCAGTAGGGTTAACAGTCCAGAGAAAGCAGCTCTCTCCCACATATTCAGGCTGTCTGTGTGTGTAAAATTTATCTCTGTGCATTATCCTCCTGCAGGAGTGCAGTTTTTTTTATTATTTTTTTTATCTCCATCGAAGTGCTGCCCACTTCAGACACTTCACAAACACTGATGTCTCTTTCCACACGGCTCTAAATTAGCTTTAACCAGCCCCCACCAACCTCAAAATCCTCTCACATGAATATTCAGCAGGTATTTCATTGTACATTAAGCTGACTCAATATCAAAAACTAAGAATATGCTAATAGAATAACATAAGGGAGATAAAATGTGATGCAATAGATTCATGAAAAGACGTGAACTGGGTGCTCTAAAGAAGGTTTTGAAGTAGATTCCAAGTTGCTAGTGGTCCTGATGTCCACTAGAAAAGTTTTAATGTGAATTTGTCTTGCACGTAAGGATTTTTCTGCCTAACATTGTAAGGTCTCATATGATTGTAGATTTGCAACAAAAGCAAGTCCCACAATGCACTGGAATAAGTTCAAATATATAAATACAATTTATACAATATTTATATTATGTAACATCTTAGTAACAGCCAAACTTTATGCGTGTCGTGTATGAATCGTGAAGTTTTTTCAAAAGTAGTGTGACTGAAACTGGCCACTTTTGCGGTTATATTTCCAATTTCATTAATGTTTGCAGTTTTTACAAATCAATTGTTATTATTATTATTTTTATTTTTTTGCTAATTTAAAAACATACTATAGCGTTATTTAATTATTGAATTAATGACTCTTCTTAGGTTAATTTTTTTAGTGAATCAAAAACATACAGCACAAACGGTGCACTTCAACTCCCAAACAAATGACAAACTTACAATATAAGCCGGTACTTTTTAGTGAATCAAAAACATGCAACACTATGGAATGCAACCAGTGTAGTCGAAGAAATGACTCTAATGAGCCGATTCTTTTTAGTGAATCTAACTCATACAGATAATATCTAATTGTGAGCCCTCATTTTTGTTCATATGGCAACATGTTAAAGAAGTAGTTCAGTTAAGAGTTAAATGTATGCCCTCTCTTTAAAAAGACTGTCTATAAAATCTGTGTAAACAACTTTTGCAAGAATTAAAAAATATATATATATATATTATTAAAATAAATAAATATCCCAAGTATTTATTCCTTACAAAAAAAAGAAAAAAAATCTTTAATAAAACCGGAAAGATTCCCATCCCTATTTTCTCATAAGAGTCATTCTGAATGCTTACTGCACTATTTCTGAACCATTGATGACTCTTTGTCAAAAGGTTAAGACAACATCCTAGTAGTGTGACTCACAGAGACATCATTATGTGCCCTCCTCTCTCTCATTCAGTTCAGCAACAGCTCCACTAACAAGCAGGCTCTGTGTAGATTCAGGTCACAATGACTATAGTGCATCCCCTCGATTATTGCACGCTGACCATGCTCTGGCTCTGGGACAGTCATTACCCCTACTGGAGCTTTTTTCACTGGCCTAATTATCTCATTTTGAAACCAAAGTGGGCTCTTATGTTCCTGCTGTGCATTCTGGGTCACTGTATAGTGTGTGCTCTCTAGAGCCTGTGGACAATTTAACCACCTCCAGATTTTATGAAATAAGATGAGAAAGTAAAGGTAGCTCATTGATTTTACACAGTATCAAATGCTTTAATTTGTGCTTCCACACAGCTCCATTCATATGCTTCACATGCACATGCTTTAGCTGACAAGGAATAGAGTATAAATACCTATGCATTGATTCAATCAAAGTTTTAAAAACTCTTTAGTATGATACTTTGGAACTTACCTTTCATTCATCGTTTGTGCTACAGACGTGAATGAGGTGCTAAATTGTCAAATTTTATTGTGAAGAGGGGACTCATTTATGAAATTTATCTCATTTTCGAGGGGACCTAAAAAAAAAAAAAAAAAAAAAAAACATACTTCACATACATACATAACCTACATACTAACAAAATAAAGACAAAAGCTCTCCATCATATCAAAACCACCTATTTCATCTCCAATTCAACCATTTAAAATTAGAGACAAACAATTAGAGTCATTCATCTAGACAAATATATTCATATCAAACATCAGAAAAACAGTTGCAACTGGTATGCAAATAATTAAGAAGAGACATATTAAACTGGTAGAAGGAGGAAATTGATCTAAAAGACCTAGGTAAAGCATTCCAATCAGAAGGGGCTTTAAATTTAAATGCTCTCCTCCCACTTTCCTTGGATATCTTTGGTACAGAAAAGAAAAGATGCTCCGTGTCTCTTAAGCTATAAGATGTTTGAAATTGAATCAAATATTGTTTCAAATAAGATGGATAGTTAGAAAAAATGCATTTGTAAACAAACTGCAACCAGTGAAACTGCCATCTAGAATTTAGTGAAAGAAGATTCAATGACTAATACATTTAGCAGTGATGTGTTCTAAATGGGCACCTCAAAACAAATCTGCAGATACTATTATAAATCACATTCAAGGGTTTAAGATTGATATCAGCTGTGTTCTGATAAACAACATCCGCATAATCAATTATGGGCAATAATAGTTGAGTAATAATTTTTAATCTGTTTTGTAAAACAATTAATTGAGCAGTATAATGTTCTTAAACTACAATTTATGTTTTTTTCAATAGAATCTATATGTGTTCTAAAGGTAAGTCGGGAGTCGAGCCAAAGGCCTAGATATTTAAACTCCTCAACATTCTTTAGAGGTGTACCATCCATAAATTTAAAATGAAGAGAATTATTTTGCTTATGGAGTGCAGATCTAGTTGCAAAAAACATGCTATAAGACTTGTTTTTATTCAACAGAAGTAAATTAGAAGAAAACCATCAAATTGAAGTGAGGTTTGAATCTTAGATATATCGTAGATGGATGTATACAAAACTGTGTCATCTGCATATACTGTAGATGAATCTGACAGTCTGAGCATAATTGTGGAAGATCATTTATAAAAATGGAAAATAAAAGAGGCCCTAGGGAAGAACCCTGAGGGACACCTGTTTCAATTATTCTAGTCTGGGAGAGAACATTAAAAGACACGCTTTGACATCTGTAATGCAGATATGAATTAAACCAGAGAACAGCTGATTCGGAAAGACCAATAGCATATAGTTTGTCAAGAAGAATATAATGATTGACCATGTCAAATGCCTTAGTGAGGTCAATAAAGATTGCACCAAATTATATGGTTTGTTGAGGAGAAAGGTATTGTTACTTTTGAAAGCAATCAGATATGAAAAAATACCAGACTCAGGATCTCTCCCATATTTGAAAGAGAGAGCAGGAGGAGGTTTCTCTAAGAGTAACCATCAAAAGAGAATAGCTACCGCATAAATACATGATAAAAACAACTCAAACACATAAGCACCTGCATAGAAACGCCCAAGCAACCATCACTAGCATCATGTCATTTCTGCTTTTCTCCCTATTGCTTTGTTGTAAGTCATAAATGATTGCTGATTTTATCTGCTGTAGGGATTGGTCCTTCAAAGGAGTCGTTCACTTGATATTCATAGTGAGGTGGGCAATCAGTCAGGCTCAAACCCAGGTGAAACATCCCCACTGTGACCCCCACATTTGTCAGAACATTTCCCAGCTAGCACACAATGTAGCAGTTGTGTAATTTATTGGTACTTCTTGGTAATTTCAAGACAACGCAACTATGTAACGTAACCACTACATCGCACGCTCATAATTTCATTGCAATCAAATTCCAACTCACAATGTCTTCAGTACAAACTCAAAAAGAATGTTTGAGTTCACTTTGGTAATTGGCAACATAACCTCAACATTGTGTGCCCACAGTTTCATTACCATTATATTACCAACTAACAACATTTGCCAGTAGAGACTCACAGACTCACAGTAGGTTATAAAATAAAGAAAAAATTTAAAGTATACATGCGTTACATACATATTCATAATTCTTTGGTAATTTCATGACTTACTGGCAAAGTAACTGCATCATCACAGGTCCATAATTTAAAATCATCAAAATCCATATTCTTTCATTTGTTCTAATAATCAGAATTATAGTCAATGTTCTGTGAAAGTTCCCTAGTATGTGAGATCATTGAGCTACAGCAATGTTATATGTTGAAAAAAGGTATATGATTTACTTTCTATTTATTTTTTTACAGCGTTGTTGTAGACTTACGACAGGGTGACAAGCTTCCGTCTTGTATGCCCTTGACATATTATAATACCTATTGCAGAGTTGTGATTGATTGTTGACAGATAGATCTGCATTGATCATTTTGAGAGCTTCTCTGCTCAACTTGCATAAGCAATCATTTACTGAGCTCTTGAACGATTGAATCTCCCAACTTATGCCTCTGTTTATTTCTCTAGTATCCTCTCCACAGCATGTATTCATTGCTTTGTTTTCCTAGAGCTGCTCTCAGCTGCGAACTCCATCTTGCAGGCACCTATTGATCTGGATCTTACTATGATTAGAGATCTGGACCAGGCTGCCTACACACTGCTCCAAAACTACCTGTGTGTGGGGGAGCACACAGGAGGTGGCAGACTGCCAGAGAGATACATGAATACTCACAGATTGTGAAAAAGCTTACGTCTGGTTGGCAGTTGTTTGGTGCTGGCTGGATGGTCGGTTAATCTGTCGACCAGTTTCTTTTGGGAGGCGTTGAGCTCTTTGTTAGATCCTCAACACACATATAACTACACAATATAGCTATACACACTAAAAATACACACGCTTCAACTGAAGACTAACAAATGTGAGTGCGGAGGATGCTGCAGGGCAGATATCTATGCAGGATCCAGTTGAGAGTAAAATCCTGGATTTGTTCTGTCTCTTGGCAAAACCCGTGATGCTATTTTCCCCTAGCCGGCTGCACAAATGGACAATGGTGCACACATTAGAGAAGACTTTGCAAATGTTTTTCATGGCATGCACCTTTGTTCTTTTTCTTTTTTCTGTTGGTTTTAAATTTACCCAGAACCAAACAAGCCTAGTAATTATGCTTCAATTAGGCTGGCAGTAAAGCTCACTAATGGGTGCCACAACATGAGCAGAGATTTCATTCTCGGAGGCTCTTTTGCATGTATTTAACAGTCAAAGAGACAGTCAGCAGGAAATTCTTTTTTTTTAATACAGGGTCTCCCATTTCTGTGTAAAAATTGCTCAGAATGTGTCATACATGCAGCGACCGATGACTGTGGCAGAGATGACTGTGGCAGAGATGACAATGGCGAAGCCATTAATAATGGGTTTCTGTGTGCGGTAGTTAACAGCCTTTTAGCTGTTGCTCGATGGACCACGAGTTGGTGAGAACATAATTATACATCAGAATGAGTGGTTTCCTCATGGGTTAAAAAATGTGTTAGGGACTATGAGAGTGAACTATAAATGGTTCTTGTGTTTGGAAACATTCAAATTGTAATGAGAGAACTGTGAGTTATTGCTAATGGATTTTGTGTAAATTCATTTGAAGGGATTCACTTGAAAATCCATGTTAATACAGTCTTTGCATTCACATCTGTTTCATATTTAAATAATGTTAAACATTTTCTGCATTAATTTAGATTTAACTACTTTTTATGAAAAGCTCAAATGGTGTAACCATCAAGTAAACACCTAAATACTTTCCTTTTTAAGTTAAGTGACTTCTCCTTTTTTTTTTTTGTTTTTAGACATTAAGAAATTTACTTAAATACTGCTGTGAAAATTATTTTTATATAATCCTCAATGGGTCATTTTTATTGTCAAAAGACAACGAAATTGATTTAGGCATGTTAGTTAAGCCACATTGACTTTAAATACTTAAAGACAAAACTGCAAAAAAAAAAAATATATATATATATATATATTATAAATATATACATATATTTTTTTTAAATAAAATTTCATATAAAGGACGGTGTATTTTAGTGCTGTGACTGGTCACCAAGTTTCTTCTTCTTATTATTTATTTATTTATAAAATTATTTATTTATTTTTTATAATTTTTATTATTATTATTTATGTATGCATTTCACTAAAATAGTAATGCAGTGTGACAAATTAATAAAAAATAGTTTTCAATATTCAATTGAGTATCGCAATTAATATGAGAATTAAAATGTGCATATACAAGACTAAAACGCATATAAATATATTTTAGAGTATATGTTAAAATCTTTATCAGATTGGAAAATGTTTTCATTGTGTCGTCCGCGTGTACTGAGGAGGTGATGATCACGTGACGCGCGCGTTCTGTACTGTAGCCTCAGCTTGTTTCTTTGAAAGGGTAAATACGCGCCGCGTTCATTCCTCACTTGCATCATCTCTGTCTGAGGGGACAGAGCTCAAAATATTTTCTTTATTTGCACTACTGTTCACCAACAAACATAGGCAACGGTTCTGTTTCGCCCAACAACATTAGAAACGCCAAGCTTGCTTCGAAGACTCCACCTGTCCCAGCATCATCTGAATGAGATTCAGCACAGCTTCTGGTAATTCGTATTACTTTATTATGCTTTATACGTCTTTTATGCATCGATGTGAAAGTTGCATGCTTTATCTTAAATGCCACATTATATTATACGTTATGTGAATTAATTAACTACTGTGCATGTTATCAAGCTGCCCAGTTAGTCTTGTATCCAAAAGCACTTAATAACAATTTAAAATGCTTCCTTAAATTTTCCTTTTCCGAGCTTAATTTTGTCTTTCCTTGTTGAATTTGGACACCCAGTCGGTTGTTGCAGCAAAGCTTCATTGTTCCAAGTGTTTGTATGTGTGAAGAGTCCAGTAGCTTGCCATTAAAAATGAACCATGCTGCTTTTTGTGGACCGAGATGAGAGGAATTTTGAAAGACGTGCTCAGAAAATAACTTAACAAGCTTGCTGTTCTGAGCCTGCCTTTGTGATTCAGTCAAGTCCACCCCTGCTTTATTATAAGGGTTCAAACTGTGATGCTTTCCCAGTGTATTAGAAAGGATTATTACTAATTTTCTTACCTCATGTTGTTTCTTTTTTCTGTGGCCCACAAAATAAAATCTTTTGCAAAATGCCCAAACTGCATTTTTCCATATAATAAAAGTGATTGTTGCTTTCAAGCTCCAAAAAGTACACAAAAAGCTATAAAAGCATCTTTAAAATACCATAGTATGTGCTTAACCAGTGATGCAAAATATAATAAATCACATTTCTCTTGTTTTGAATGAACTTTAAATCCAACAATTAAGAAGTTTTTCAGCCGATAAGAATAAATTTGGACTATTTTTCTGACAGAGCAATGGATGACGACAGAAGGCTTGGAATATAGTGGAATACAGACTACTTTTGTGATGCTTGATAAGAGCAGCTTATGTGTTTAATGTAAGAAAATAAATAATTTGGGGTTTGGAATGAGAGCGATTCAATACTTGGGTGAATTACTTCCCTAAAATATATTTTGTGGTGTAAACCAATTCTGGCTTACAGCATTATTATTTTGCTACCTTGCAACTTTACTTCTATAAGTCACTGCTGTTAACAGCCTTGATACCAGTTCACACAAATCCATTATAAAAGGATTTCTGAGCTTTTCTAAACACTGTCACTAGCCTTTCACTAACCGCCTTTTACATTTGATAATGTGTTAATAAGAAGTGTCTGAATCTTAGTTGAGCCTGTAGTGGGACGTACAAACAGTTTGTCCAGTGGTCTGGTTCTTCCACCCTGTTATCGCCCGTGTTCCACCCTCCCTTCTGTCCCCTCAGTGTCTCTTATCTGCTTCCCCCATTCCTCTTGCTCTCGATCTTACTCCCTCACCTTCACCATCGCTCTCTCTTACTCTCTCTCCCTCCTGTTCCCCCCCTGCTCTGTTTCTTTAACACACTTCGCCCCCTCCGCTTTTTCTGCCTGTGGCTAGCATTTTTCTGTGGTCTGTCTGTTTAAAGAGATGGACAGCTGTCGAGATGCCACGGAGGGCAAGAGTTCCTGCAGCTATTTCCTGCTTGTTGGCTTTTTCCCCATCTCACAAGTCTAATGACCCTGCAGCGCTTTCCACTAGAGAACAATAACACCATTAGATTAGTCAGAGCGAGTGGAGGAGTATTGACTGTTCAGTCTAGCTGCTGGCCAAGGCTAAAAGTTCAGTGCTGTTGTATGTTTTAGGCCTGGCTATAGACGAGGAATAAATGGATTTGAGGGCAAAGATGGATGAGCTGAATGGTAATTGAGCAGAATCTATGAGCAAGGGATAATATGTGTATTTTTAAACTTAGACGGGAAATAGAGTAAACCTGAATGCAGTCTTTTCAAAATCAGCCTCATGCATGTAAAATTGCTGTTATAGAACAAATCAGGTTGATGATTTTAAAAAGATCATGCCATTGTAGAGTCTTTGAGAGAGCATTGGTTGTGAAGTTCAATGTCTGCTATAAGTCACTTAAAAAAGTAATGTAAACAACTTGACAGAAAAGACAATCTGATTTTGAATATTACAATAATTTTGAGGTGTTTCTGAGTTGCGTCATGATGGTCTGTCATGATTGATTAGATTTTGTTCATGTGAGATGAGGATGAAGCTCCAGAGATACTGTCCATATGATTATTATTATTTTTTTTAATCATAGATTTAGTTTTTCCAATTTTAAAAGTGCTGATCAATGGGACACAATGAACTCTAAACACACAAGGCACTGTAAAATAAACAAAAATAAATTATGAGGACATGATTAAAATATTCCAAAATTGATTTTTATATACCGAAAAGGTCGAACTCTATTAGTTTTGAAACATAAAACACACTCTAATATCTAGCACTGAGTTGCAATGGATTACATATGCTAGCCCCAAAAAAAAACTCTAATAGTTTGGGACAAGGACATGTTTTTGTGTTGAGAGCTTTAGGCAGCAAGTATTTTCAGCAAGGGCAAACAAGGCCAAGGATGTGGAGTGTACACTGCGTGGAGAGAGTGATTGGAAGTGTGAGAGTGAATGTTTCCTGCAGGCCTAGGATACAACAGCGAAACCTTTTGTGATCAGAACCACTTTTAGGACTGAGACGTTACTTACAATTCTGTGTTGTTGCAAAATCGCACCTGCTGTACTTCTTATAGCACTATCTTTGCAAAAACTGTACTGCATTCTTTTGTACAGTCAGTGATAGAACAATTGCTTTTATCTGGGGCAGCTGTGTCAGACCTTTTGTACTCCACTTTTTTAGAATGCTTTTCAGCAGGGATTGCTTTGAATTCATTCTTTTTTTAGTGCTTTGGGATTCTTAGTGCCTTTGGTTTTAAATCAAATGAGTTTAAAGCTTGAGTCAGTGGGTCATGTTGTGATTAGTTTACCTTCAGGATGTTGCTAGTTTCATACAAAATCATAATAAATCTATTTTTCAGACTGATAAATTTATCTCCTCCAAAAGATTGAATTGCTTTATTCCTTTTCTTTCTAATAGAAGTAGTTTAGATTTGAGATTGAAGCCCTAGCATCTGTTTGAATTTGTCGATTTGATTATATAATGATGTTGTGTTGTTAAGAGTGAATTTGATCATAAGTGAATGCAAACTGGAGATCCTAAAAAGTAAGATGATCCCATATCTTAGTAATTTGTGTCTTTGGTTCATGTATTGAATTGTCTAGAATCTTTAGTAATTTCTGAGTGATGCCTCGATCCAAAGATTTCTAAGTTAAAATCAATGCGTATTACTAGCACTAAACTACTGACATAAAGCATACTGGAGCTTGTAGCCTTTAGGTGACACAATATGGTTTTTGAAGATGAGACGTGTGACCCATGCTGTTGACGTGAGCTGATGATGGACTCTCTGTCGACCTCCAAGAAATAAGAGGATGTGGGCGGTAAAAATGATAGATTGGATAAAGCAGAGGTTATAAAAACTGTTCATATCACTTGTGCAGACAGATAGTTGGATAACACCATTGTAACTCAAGGTAACACACGAAGGATGGGTTTCTTGTCAGTGTCCATTAAAGATAATGTGCTTTTGCCAGATTCCCAGTATCAGATGTCTTTGCAGCATACAGCTAGTAATCTACAGTAAATGCCATCACTGTCATCCAAGATGTTATCTGAAATCCAATTGGTTTCACATACATAATTATGAATGTTAATGTAAACAATATACAGTATAAATATTCAATCAGGCCACTTTTTCCCATTTCTTTCATCTGCAGACAAATATTTCACGTATATCCCTGCTTTAAAAATGTCACTGATCTCTGTGTGTGTGTGAGAGAGAAAGACTTTAGAAGGAGGGAGTTGAATATGTAATTGTCACTGGGACTAATCAACTGAGATATTACATGGTTATTTCTTTCCTCTCTATCTCTCTCTCTCTCTCTCTCTCTCTCTCTCTCTCTCTCTCTCTCATGTTCTCCACTGTCGCTCCTCTGGGGAAAAAGAGACTGGCTCGGTAAAACAGTCTATTAGTCATAGTACTGGGGTCAGTGGGGACACCCCAAGCACAATATGAGTAATGATTTGTCAGTGTGAAAGATTTAAACAGAGGTCTTTGGGGGGGCACACCGGGCCCCTGCAGACTCCCCAGAGTAGGAGACCAGGGGTCGGGCCAAAGACCCATGTCACACTGTATGTGTTGCTTTCGATTTAGAATTCTGTCTCTTAGGTTTTGTGCTTCTTTGTCTTCATTTCTCACTCTCTCTGTGTAGTTTGTACTCTTATCTCACTTGTTTAGAAATAAAATGGGTTGCAAATGCTGTTTCCTATTGAAAAACTTGAAGCCGTTATGAGGATAAGTGTCCAGTATTCTGATCCCTGCCCTGTGTGCTGCTGCTTCTGTCACTGTTTTCTTCCCTCCCAACATGTGCAGAAGATCAGCAGCAGCTGTGTCTGTGGACGACTCCACCCCATGTGGCTACTGTTTGTGGAAATATTTTGAAGACAACAGATGCTTTGCATGTGGGGTGTTTTGCATTAGCATTAGATCTTGTAGAGAGAGAAAGCTGCAATCTTTTGATTTAAAAACAATAAGTAGAATTTTAAACCTTACAAATTTCACTTTTTTTTTATTATTATGTGCGTTGTTGTGTCAGTGCATCTAGAAGTATGAAATGGAATTGCATACTGTAAATGCTTTGGTCTTTAGAAAAATTGCATGTCTAACACTGTTGATGACACAAACATTGTTTTTTTTTTTGTTGTGTCTACAGAAACTATTTGTGTTTGGCTGTGATTTGTCTTTCCATTCATTTTAACAGTTTAACTGCAAACTTAAGTGCTGGAATGTGTGTGTGGGCTTGGCTGTGCTTATTTTACTGTCCGTTGGTCCAGAGCTAAAGCAAATGCAAGCAAATGAGTTACCAGAATCATTGGTTGTTGGGTATGATTAAATTTTTCATTTTTTCTTGTTCTTTGATTGAAACTAAAGCTTGCAGACAGTTTAAAGCAATTCGCATGGAAAAACATAATGCTTGATGTATTCGTTCTCATGTGGACACTTGTAAACCAAAAGAAAACCTTTTAACCAAATCACATTTTTTGTTGTAGAATTGAAAGGGCTAGTTTGAAGGAGCACCTGCCTCTGAAAGAGTGATTTTTGCGAGAGCATTGCTCTGAAGGATGTTCCTGGTCGGCCTTGTTCTATAATTGCTTTTCTCATGTAATTCTGGATGGCTATGGTTTTTTTTTCTTTCTTTCTTTAATTTTACATTAATTTTATTACATGAATACATTTTTTCATTACTCTGAAAATAAGCAGCACAAGCCAATATTTTAAACTACTAACTGTAAAGGAAATGGTTGAAGGTTGCCTGTGTGTTTAGCCCAATCTTCTGCTAAAGTTGGATATACAGCCTTGACATCTGCCATCTTAAGTGAGTTGGAAACCGTTATACTACTCTATACCAACGAAATTTTTGCCTTTTATGATTTGCCTTTCATGTTATATGTATTCTAAAGTAAGTTTGGAATATTCATATGGCATAACATACTTCATTTCTACTATTTCTGCAATATGCAATATATATTACTATAAAAATATACAAACAGCAATTTTTAACATTCTTTTTAATTATCAGACTCTTGAGAGTAGAAATTGCATAGAAAATAGGCCTAACCATTTTTTCCGGAGATGATATCAGTTCAGCACTCTATAAATTAAATGTCACCGAGTTCACTGCATTGCATCAGTGTAGCTTAAAACATGAAGTATTGCATAATACAATGGTTTACACATCATTTAAAAATATGGTTGACATTACACTGTGCAGTATGCAGTTCCTATTGCCTTCTCACTCCTAAAAATGTAAGGATCCTCTAGCGGGTTTTCTAAGGGTTAAAGGTTCTTCATGGAAAGAGTCTGTTATTTTTAAGAGTGTATGTAGAAAGGAATCATATATTCAGTGCTGCAAAATCGAGGTCTGTTGAGCATCTCTTAGATTGTGAGTCATTGTGCACAGTATTTGTACACTAGGTGTCCATGCTGAAAGGACAAAATAAGCTAAATTTAAACAGTTCTAAATGGCTTTTTGAAAGGCACAATGATGTTTAAAGAGGCAACATTTTAAATGTCAGTGCAGGTCAGGGCATTGACTCATTTAGTAGTTTAGATGCTTTTAATGATGCATACAGCTAATACTATTGCCTTTTCTTAAACGGTTTTCAAATTTTCTAACAAACGTATTGGAAAAAGTCACTTTTGCAGTCTAATAGGATCAGCTATTAGTCAGTCAATTTGTTTGATGGCAGTACTTTCCGTGCTAGTTCTCAAAACTTAAATCTTCCATGAACTATAAGTCAATAAAAATATAGCCTATTCAACGGAATCAAAATATGATTTGCAAGGCCACCTTTTGTAATGTCTGTTCATTAATTTTTAAACATTTTTTTATTAAATGTCCTGAATATTATATATGCAGTCTTGCATGGCTGTTTAAATCACTTTGCAGTATCTGTCCTTGCTGTATGTGTGTGTGTGTTGGTGTGTGCAGTCAGTGGTCTAGACAGTCCTGCTAAATATGCTTCAGGCGTGCTGAGACATGCTGTGGGCATGAGGTAAGATGGCTAGGGCGGGCGAGAGATGTGCTCACCCGGACACACAGACACATACAGGCCTTTAGGATCATCATGAGTCATGGTCAAGACTAACGTGTCGTCAACATGTCAATCACACAACTTTCATCTTCAGCTCACCTTTAAAAATGCCAGTGTGCCAGTTCAGCATACAAACCCAACGATCTTTGGACTGTCAGATTGGCATTGCGATCATTACTACTTCTTCATTTGAAACTGCTGTATTTTTCATTTGAACTGATGCATACATGTAGTGTGCTTGGTGTATAGCCACTACATCTAAGCATTTCTATGCAAGACTGGATGGAATTTCTAAATCACTATGATTCAATAAGCATTTGATTGCAGGAGTGCTCTGAATTGTCAAGAGGTATTAGATTAGCAAACCACACTCCATCAGACGCCTCCTGGAACACTTCAGCTAACGGTTGCTGTTTTAACACAGCTTTTCTAAATCACTTCTCTTTTTTCAATGTCTGTTTTGCATTATTCATTTTTGGTGTTGTATTAGAGATGGGAGATTTCCAAATTTAACTTCAACAATCTCAATTAGATTAACTTCATTGTACCCAAGGCAGCATTTTTGAACTTTGTTTTAGATTTTTGTGACCAGAATTCAGACATCATTTCTTAAAGGGACTGTTCACCCAAAAAAGACATTTTGTCGTCTATGCACCATCTTTTATTTCTAAAATATGTTTGATATTTCCCAGATATTGTGTGTCCGTGTGTGTGTTTTCTATCTATCTATCTATCTATCTATCTATCTATCTATCTATCTATCTATCTATCTATCTATCTATCTATCTATCTATCTATCTTTTTTTTGTCTGATGCTTTTTGTGTGAGGAAGAGAAAAAAAAGAGTACTTGTTGACATACACAAGTTGAAATGAAAATGCTAGGACTGCATGATTTGGGTAAAAAATGTATCATTGTTTTTTTTCTGATAAAAATTGTGATTCTAATAAAAAATGCTTAAATCTTCAGGTTAGCGGTGTTTGTTTGTAGGGCTGCACAATTTGGCCAAATATTTGCTCATGTATCAATAATAATAATAATAATTTATTATTATTATTATTATTATAAAAATATTAAAATATGACGATCAGAATGATTATTACTGTAATATTTTGCTGTAAAAAATAGAATAATATTTTATTTTACTGTGTAACTGTAATATTACAAAACGTCTCAGGTTACGACTGTAACCTATGTTCCCTGAGAACAGGGAACGAGACACTACGTCAGAATGACGCTTTGGGGAACGCCTCAGGCGTGACAGGTGTCTGAAATCACTATCAAATCACGGCAATCATAATGACCGGCGACAGCCCGTGAATCATTAACGTGAATGATTAACGTGCGACCTGCAAGTATAAAAGGGAGCCTTGCAAACATGACAAACATCCTATCGTCTGAAGGGACTGTTGCAGGCAGGCCCCGAGGCATGGCAGGAAGACGTAGTGTCTCGTTCCCTGTTCTCAGGGAACATAGGTTACAGTCGTAACCTGAGACGTTCCCTTTCGAAAGGGAACTCTACACTACGTCAGAATGACGCTTTGGGGAACGATATACCAACGCCACCATGCTAAGGGGAGTGCCTGCCAAGCGGCAGTGACAACTGACAGAACTAGCAAATTCAAATGAAACGCTAGAACCACTCACCCTCAGGTCACACTGGGCTGTCAGTGACAGCACTCCCTACGGTCATAGCCCAAGCTATATGATACCACAGAAAAACCTCCATAAACATAGTTTTAGTGAAAGGTCTACCTGGGCCTGCTCAAGGGCCTAGGACCACACTTCAACTTCTTAGAAGGGGTCCCTTCTAGGGAATGTGGCTAGGGAACCTGAGGGAACCCCAGCCAGTCACTATTCAGGGGAACGTGCCACCTGAAATGCCACCAGGCAGGCCTGACCTGGTGTCACCATACAAGACACTATAGTCTGGCCACTTCCTGTCTGTCCGAAGACAGAGCCTCTGGACACTTGCCTTTAGGAAGGCATCCAACCCGAGGGACTGCGAAGCAGGCAGTGAACCACTCGGACCGGATCTCAGAGACGGGATATCCTGGAGAGTATGACTCAGCATAGTGCATTACAACCCTTGCCAGCGAGGGGAGTTTCTCTACTCGATCCACGGATCAACCCAGTGTTTGTGTTTCAAAACACTAAGGAGGCCTGTGAGGGCCTAAGGACTGATCTAACTGGGAGGCCTCATTAGAGGCCTACGACCGACTGATCAGACTCAGGAGACCACATACTCATACTGACCCTCAGTGAGGGGAGCATTAGATCTACCTGGTAGGCAACCAGGCTGTAGCAAGATAAAGAGGTTCCAGGAGGGAACCCGTAGCAGAGAATAAAAACTTGAGTCGAGCCAGGGCGCAAGCTCACCTTTGGTAGCTGCCTGATAAGGTCTGCTAAACTGAAAGTAAGCGGCCACTAGCTTACAAAACCCAGCACCACTGTGAAACTACTCAGGGAGACCTGGAGAGGCCTACTACCTGACAACCACAGTATGTGGGAGCTCACCATCAGAGAGGCCTCGTGCAGCCTACTATCTGATAACCATAAAACGTGAGAGCTCACTTTCAGAGAGGCCTGGAGAGGCCTACTACCTGAAAAACCATGCTCAGTGGAACACACAGTAAGTGGGAGCTAACCTTCCAAGGAGGCCTGGAGAGGCCTACTACATGATAACCACAGTATGTGGGAGCTCAACTTCAGGGAGGCCTAGTGAGGCCTACTACCTGATAACCACAGCGCATGGGAGTTCACTTACAGAGAGGCCTGGAGAGGCCTACTACATGACAACCACAAAACCTGGGAGCTCAACTTAAGGGAGGCCTAGTGAAGCCTACCACAGTACATAGGAGTTTGCTTACAGAGAGGCCTAGAGAGGCCTACTACCCATTACCAGAAAACCCACATTAAGTGGAAACTCAAAGTATGTTGGAACTCAACTCCAGGGAGGCCTGGTGAGGCCTACTACCAGAGAACCATGACATGAAGGAGCTTACTTTCAGGGAGGCCTGGAGAGGCCTACTACCTGAAAACCACAGCTGACAGTGGGCCAGACTGGCATTCCAGTTGACTGTCTATGGGGCTTTGCCTTCAGGGAGGCCTTATGAGGCCTACTACCTGATAGTTCAACCTCAGGGCCACTTAGTACCACAGTATGAGGGATTCAGCCCTCAGGGAGGCCTAGTAAAGCCTACTACCTGATCTCCACAAAAAATGTGGGAGCCCATCTTCAGGGAGGCCTGAAGAGGCCTACTTCCTGAAACGGTCTAATCAGCTGGATGTGTACTGCTGCTGGGGACTCGCCTAACAGGGAGGCCCGGTCGAGCCTACTAGCTGATAGCGAGTCTTTCTGCTACTTTAATGAACACTGCTGGAACCATACTAATAAAAAAACTTTCCTAAAGTTTTGACCTAGTGTATGCTCCACAATGTTGTGACCCACCTCCGAGGAGGCCTGTTAAGACCTACTACTCGGTAGTGAGTCTTCTGCCCAAACTACCAGGGCCAACCACCAAAGGTGAGCTGGCCTAGGAGCCCTATCTTAGGGGTTACCCAGTCAAGGAGGCCTGCTGGGGCCTACTACCTAACTGTGCAGCCTTCAAGGCAGAAAAACTGTTACTACAGCGCTTACAGCATCCTGGTACCTAATCACATTGCCAAAGGCAGTGTACTCAGCAAAAAGCAATACCCTCATAGCAGGGGAGTACAACATACGCCACTCTGCCTAGTGGAGGCCCCATTTTAAGGGCCTACCTACTAAATGCAAGGGCATCAGCTCATGGCAATGCTCTGGCTTCAAAGGAGCGGAGTTCAAATACCGGAATGAAATGTAGTTAGAACTCCCTGCTCAACCGGAGCCATCATGGTGTGAGGTAGATAATACAGAGCTGAGAATGGATTACTCAAAACTACCCTGCGTTAGCGGGGGAGTAACACCATATGCCCCTGAAATGTTAGACAGGGAGCGGGCCTGCAAGTGGCTCCAAAGGGTGACAGGGATTTGTCCTGTGCCCAGCCTGGGGGAGCGGAGCTTGCTTGCAAGCCAACCAACTTTCACCCATCGTCCGAGCGGTTCAGCTCAACGGGCTGAGTGGAGCCAGCTCTAGAGGCCTAAAAACAAGTAGCTCTGTTCGGCAGGGTCTGGCAAACTATCACATCGCAGAGCGAAAGACAGCCTGACCCGCCTGAAGGATCATACCTCAACTACCACCCTGCATTACTCTATCACCCCCGAATGCAGTGAAAGGGGCGGGCTTTGGCCAACAACTCCCATTTAAGGGAGGAGGCTGAAATCTCGGGGAGGAAGCCTACACATAATAAAATGCGGCAGCTATACTTAGCAATACGCCTCCAACATCCCAAACATAGCCTAGGCCAGCTACAGAGGCGGCCCGGGTTAGGGCCGACCTACAAGCATAGATCTACCTGAGGGCTCGGAGGAGCCACAGCCTACTTGATTGAGAGGCTGTGAAACACTCAACCTACTGCCAGGGGAGCGAAGTACTCAGGATACCAATGTCACAAACCGAAAGGTAGGACATAAGATCTATCTGAAGCGCCAGCGTCAGTCTAAACCTAAAGTAAAAAAGTTTTTTTTTTTTTTTTTAAAAACCAACCAGTTCACCTGCGGCGTGCAGAGTGAAGACTCGCCAGAGAGTTCTCTATGAACCTGGGGGCCATCACTTTACATGCCTGAAAGAGGCGCTCTCACCAACCAAGCCGAGGCGGGCCATCAGAACCTTGTTCTCATCCTAGACCCAGCCCCAGGCCTGGTGTAAGAAACGCCTGGGGAGTCGGGAAAAAGAGGAGAGGGCTAGGATAGTAACAGCCCTCCAGGAGATGATCCATCACTAACGCTGTGATCGTTTGTACTGGATCACCTCCCTCAGATCCTTCTTTTTCCTGCGGGAGTCACGCCTCCTCTGTGACCTGCTCCTACATGGAGGGGGTGCACGAGAGGCGACACTAGCTCTCTGGCCCTGTCTACGGCCCTCAGGTCGTGAAGGGCCAGGCTCTCCCGCCTGTCTGAAGACGAAAAGATGTTTGTCATGTTTGCAAGGCTCCCTTTTATACTTGCAGGTCGCACGTTAATCATTCACGTTAATGATTCACAGGCTGTCGCCGGTCATTATGATTGCCGTGATTTGATAGTGATTTCAGACACCTGTCACGCCTGAGGCGTTCCCCAAAGCGTCATTCTGACGTAGTGTAGAGTTCCCTTTTTTTCCCAAGCTTTTATTTTTTTGGTTTAGGAAGATGGTTAGCACATATTTTGTTTCCATATCGATGCTTGTTGCGTTCCCAAATTCCCATGTTGGACTTTTGGTTTGACTTTGATTAATCATTCTGCACTAGAAAATATAACCATACGTGTCTGTATGACATAATATACATTTTTGTGTGAGCTGTTCCTTTAATCCCTTTAAAAGAAATCTGTAAATCATGTTTTAGTACGTACATGAATCCTAATCCTAAATACACTCTGACATTTGACAGAGTGATGTAGACTACAAGAAGGCTTAGCCATGAGTGCCTGTGTGAGCACACAGTCCTGTTCCATTGAGTTAGTTCTGATTAGATCATTAATTCTGATCTAGTTGATATGAGGAAGGCTGGCTGCCTGTCCTCTGCTTCCACCCCCACAGTTCCCTCCGAGCACAGCCTCGGTTTGAAAGACTTGTCACTGACAGATCCTTGATCGCCTCTCACCGTCTGATGGAATGATAGATGATGAAAGGACAGGGCTAAACGAACAAGAAGAGATTAGATTCTCTTATCATGTCTACTTTCCCTGACAGAGAGCTTAAGACCGGATGGATGCATGGATGCATGGTGAAGGTTTCAGAGGAGGGCGAGCGGATGGAAAAGATGCTCTGGGAAAAGATGAAGAATTCATGTCAACCTCGGGTGTTTTTGTGAGGACGGGTTTGGTTACGTAATCTCAAAGAGATCTCAAACAGTCTCTTGGAAAGGGTGCATATGTGGTGTCTACTCCCACGCAGGGTTTTGAAAAGTGTATTTTTGAATTTCAACTAGATTTGGCAGAAATGTGAGTGGTGCTTGTGTGTCGCTGTATTGTGATTGGTTATCTGGTTGCAAAGATGTTCTGATCGTGTTTTAACACAATTCCAGGTGAATGTTTACTGGCAAGTTAAAAGAGTGCCCTTTAAAAGAGACCTATTATGCCCCTTTTTACAATATGTAGAAAATACACACACACAAAAAAAAAAATTCTTCAGAAAAAATCAGAAGTCGCTTGGGGTATATTTATAGCAATAGCCAAAAATACATTGCATGGGTTAAAATTATAGAATTTTTTTTTATGCCAAAAAACATTACGATATTAAGTAAAGATCATTCTCTGTGAAGATATTTTGTTAATTTCCTACTGTAAATATATTAAAACTTTATTTTTGATTGGTAATATGCATTGCTAAGAACTTCATTTGGGCAAATTAAAAGGCAATTATCTCAATATTTTTAGTTTTTGCACCCTCAGATTCCAGATTTTTAAATAGTTGTATCTCGGCCAAACATTGTCCTATCCTAACAAACCATACATCAGTGAAACGCTTATATATTCAGCTTGTTTCAACAATGTTTCCGTGAAGTTTCAGCACTTTTTTTGTTTTACTTTGGATCAAATAAATGCAGGCTTGGTGGGCAGAAGATAATTCTTAATAAAAACAAACAAACAAACAAAAAACATTAAAATCTTACTGTTCAAAAACTTTGACTGGTAGTGCAGACTTATTATTATAGATTGAAACAAATGTGCTTTAGCCAGTATAAAGAGTATCAAAAGTGCTCAGAGTTGCTGCAGAAAAAAAAAGATCAACAAGAAAAGCATGTTGCTGGAGACCGGCTTATTGAACATGCAAACTGATTGTCTGCCAGCAGGAGGCGCTGTATGAGCAGTAGAACTAGCGGGTTTCTACAGTAACGGCTATAATCAAATCAAAATATTTGATTAATTTTAATAAAAGTTAGTAAATATCATCCATAACTAGTTATCAGTTTGCACTTATCTTAATCAATAAAGACGGGCGTACATGGTGCGATTTTTGTTGTCGTACGAGTTCGCATGCGTTTTTTTTTTTCTCAATCATGTGGAAATCCGTGTATGCTCGTATGGTCGCGGCTCGTATCATGTGCGAATTACGAGCTGAGCAGTGTGCCTTGCGAGCACTTCCCGACCTCCCGATCATTTTTAAACATGCCTAAAAAGTTTGTGAGCTATCGGTTTTAATTCGTGACGTGTGTGGTTGAACGATCCGATTTGTTGATCTATCTGAAGTTGACCAATCACGAACTAGGAAAACCACAAAAGAAGAAAGACGAAGACGGAAGCGCCACGGCAAATGTGGACTATTGACCAATGAGGATAAACTCACTGAACTCTTAACAGGAACAATGAGCGCTGTATGAGGTTTCTAGCAGTGTGTACCATGCATTTAAATTCACTCACTCACTCACTCACTCATTCACACACACACACACGCACATACGCACGCATATGTAGTTTATGGGGACTCTCCATAGACGTAATGGTTTTCTATACTGTACAAACTGTATATTCTATCCCCATACACTACTTCTATCCATCACGGAAAAAATGCATGTTTAAAATTTAAATTAAACATCGTTTAGTATTTTTTTTTTAAGCCATTTGGTTTAAGAGGGCACAGGAAGTGTCCTCATAAACCATGTTTACATTGTAATACCCATGTCATTATAGATATGTGTCCCCATAAACCATATACAAGAACACACACACTTTGGTGACCAGATGTCCCGGTTTCCTGTTGCTAAAAAAGAACCTGTATGTGTAGGAAACAGTCACGGCTCATATCAATATTTTATATGCAGTTATGAGAGAGGGAGAGCAGTTATATTAGGCGCGTTCGACTTGAAGCAGCGCTGCACAGAATGATCGCTGTATGCCATTAAAGTACCGCAAGAGCGATAAAAGAGCACATAGATTCAATGCATTCAAATCGCTCATGGTACTTTGATGTCATACAAGTGATCATTCTGTGCAGTGCTGCTTCAAGCCGAACGCGCCTATCAACTTTGTGCGATTGCTTTGGAAATTGTCAGGTCATTAAATCGTGACGTATATCGCCTCATCCATAAGATTTTCAGATAAACTCACTCGTGACCTATGCGTGGACATACTATCTTCCGACCATCCGAATTCGCACCGTGTACGCCCGCCTTAAAATGGAAACTATCGCAGATTAGTGTAAAATGGCAGTGATTTAGGAACAATAACTTTGACTGATTAATTGATTATCATTCTGGTCCCTATGAATCAGGTCCATTCTGTTTTATTTACAATAAAGTTGATTGCTTAGAAAAATTATAACACAGTTCTACACAGCAAATTGCACAATTTGAGGCAATATTCATGTCCGTACATTACAGTTCACCGTTTGGGGTTAGTAAAAAATATATATATACATATATACAATTTTTTTTTTTTTTAGAAATTACAATTAAACTTTTTATAATATTACAAAAATATTAATCAGCACAATAGTTTTTAAACATTTACTAAAAAAAAATCTGCATATTAGAATGCTTTCTGAAAGATCATGCAATATGGAAGACTGGATTGATGATGTTGAAAATTCTGATTTCCATCACAGGAAAAAATTACATTAAAAAAAAGAAATCTAATAGAAAACAGTTATTTTAATTTGTAAAAATATTTAGCAATTTTACTATTTTATGATCAAACAAATGTAGCCTTGGTGAGCTTAAAAGATTTCTTTAAAAAAATAAAATAAAAATTTTACTGACCTCAGTGTTTCAAATGTTAATGTATAATATGTATATGTATCAGGCCTGGGAGCACCATAGATTAACCTTTGCATTAACTGTGAGCCGTATAGGTCAAAATCTCTATGGGGCTTGGGGAGAACACACACAAATACCATCCGTACACACACAGACACTCATTTATACCCTCACAAACAGACAAACACTCGCACGCAAGTGCATCTGGTAAAGTGAAATGTCAAGGAGATAAGTGAAATTGTTTAGTTGTTCCCCAGAGAGTAGAAACCGAAGCAGAGCAATTATCTTAATTGTATTCCAGTGGTGTTAATACCCATCATGCTTTGTCGCTGAATACCTGTTCTGTTATTCTCAGTCTCTCAGTGTTTCCTTCTATGTGGTAATCTGTTTATTTGCCAATCTGTCATTTGTAATTTCCCTACCATTACTTGGCTTTTGCACTTGATTTATTCCTCTCGTGTCTTTCAGAGACTCTTTCTTTAGACCAAAGAAGTATTTTTTTAAAGTCTGTGTAGTTAGACTTTTGACCATCATTATGTCTAGTTAACGTTTCCAGCTTGTTGGCCCACTTTAAGCAGCTTAAACGGTGACCAACCACAGTTCAGTTTGTGAGCATCCTTGTCAAATTTGTGTACATATGAAAGTGTTTTTGTGCCATTTAAGAGCAGAATAGATGATACCCCAAAAGTAGGTTGTAATTTAGTTGATTTGGTTCCTTTCTATACATCCAAAAATAATGACGATTATGTCACAGACTGAAACCATATATATAGAAGTTGTTTTTCTGTGGGTTTTACATTTTCAGTCTGTGGTTTCTGCTGTCAGTCGTCCCTGCTGTACCTTTAGGAGAATTATTTGGAGGCATAGGGAGCACAACATGATGAATTCATTAAACATTGACATTAGTCTTAGGTTGCTGCTGAGTTATGTGAATAATTTATTTGCTGTAAGCTCTCCTCTGTGTTATTGTGTTGACTTAATTGCCATTCAGCCACAAATACAATATTCCTGATTGGTTTAATTCTGGCATTATATTAGAATTGTCCACAGGTTGCTGTTCTTCTGATCCCAACAAAAGCACATGATGTAATAAAACAAAAGGATGTTTGCTGCTCAGCTTGGTGTTATAGTGAGAACAAATGAACTTGTTTCACTTGCCGGGCTTATTCCTCAAGCCCTTTTCTCTGATGGCACGACCCCAATTAGCTTCCAGACGGTTCAGACGGCTTCTCAATGTTAAACATGAATTGCAGCAGATGCTGTTCTAGTTGTCACGTTGAGATGGAGCGCGAATGCACCAAACAAACATGTTTAGAATCAGGAAAATGCCAACAGTGATGAGAAACACTGCAGACTAACTGCAAATAGAAAGGAAAGATATTTAACATCTCAATTGTTCCTACTAGAGAAAATGGGGTGCAAATGAGGTGCTTGAGAAAGTTGCATGCTGCCAGAGGAAAAAAGACTAGAAAATGTCTCTTGGAAAGTTTCAAAGATCAGAGATTTTGATTTGCAGTCCAACATTTCGCTTTTCTTTCATTTGTTTTTTTCCTAAGGGATTTGTGGGATGAAAATACAAGTAGCCTATAATTTATATTTAAAGTGTGAGCATGGGGTAGTTGATCCAAAAAAAATAAAAAAATGTTTTTATCATTTGCTTGTCTTAATGCTCTTCTTAAAGGAATAGTTAACCCAAAATGAAAATTAGCAGGAAATTTACTCACCCTCAGGCCATCCTAGATGTAAACGAGTTTGTTTCTTCATCGGATTTGGAGAAATTTAGCATTAAATCTCTTGCTCATCAATGGATCCTCTGCAATGAATGGGTGCCGTCGGAATGAGAGTTCAAACAGCTGATAAAAACATCACAAATCCAACAAATATTCCACAGGACTCCAGTTTATCAATAAACATCCTGTGAAGCAAAAAGGAGCATGTTTGTAATAAATCCATCATTAAGACGATTTTAACTTCAAAATGATTCGTTCTCTCTGTGATGCATTTGAAGTGTTTAACAGCTCACAGTGAATAACACTACTTTCATTTTGGTCTGTTTGTGGCACAAAGGTATTGTCTGGCTTCAATAGACTTGGGAAATACTATACCGGTCTGATGGACCATTTTTATGGTGCTTTTGTGACATTCTCCATTCATTGTAAGTGCATGGAAAAGTGCTGTCACGATCAAAGTTCTCTACAGAATCTTTCCTTTTATGTTCCACAGAAGCAAGTAAGTCAAACAGGTTCGGCATGATGTGACGGTGAGCAAATGATGACAGAATATTTATTTTTGGATTAAGTCAGCTTAGATATAAAAGTACACAATAAAATCCTCTTCTGGTGAAGTTGACTAGCTAAAACATCGGGCTGAACCAGGAGCAGTTTGTAACCTAATATGATTGTAAATGCATGCAGTCTTTGGAGACAAAGTTCAATTCGAGACTTGAAAGTACACTAAAAGAAACTAGAGGAGACCACAAGTCTTTGAGCTTTCCGAATCTGTCTGCTCTCTCTAAAACACTGTCTATGCAGGGCTTTCATTACAGGAAGACACACACACATACACCTACATCCAGGAAGTGGTGTGATTGAATCATTGATCAATTTAATGGAGGCTCTGGACAACCGAAAGTGTCTTACTGCAGTCTTTCTCTCGTGTAGCATAGTGAGAATTGAGTAGTCAAATAGAGACCTATTTGTGAAGGATGTACATATAGCACTGTTTTAAAAATTGATAAGAAATATTCCTTGAGCAGCAAACTAGCATATTAGAATGATTTCTGAAGGACCGTGTGGCACTGAAGGTTGAAGTAAAGATATTCAGCTTTAGAAATTCAGCTTTGCATCACCAAAATGGGTCTGTGTATCTTTTGGTCATTTGACTTTTTTTATTTAATATTGTAGAAAATGAGAAAACGGTTCCTTATGCTTTTTTTTCTGTTTTTTACAAAAAACGAAAAACAAGAATTCTGCTTAATTTTTTGTCTTTTTGTTCGGGGTAGAAAAATGAATAAATGGCTTGAATATTTGATTTCTACACGTGTGCGGGAGTTAAACGCCCCTTTCTGGTGATTGGTCAGCCAAAGATCAAACCGTGCTGTCATCGGTTCTTCTGAAGTTCTGCACGGCAGAATACTAGTCCTCTGCTGCTGCAGTTGTATCTTTTTTTCATCAAACAACCAGACTTTTTCTATTTTGTTTGTACGCCCCTAGGGCTAGGCTTATTTATTTTAGCTTCTACATGTCCACACTTGTTTTAAAGCACTGAGGTCATCCAATCAGGTGCTTGATGTTTCGAGAGCGAGGTTAAAAAGTAAAGGTGACGAGCTTTTTCAGTGGTGAACTGAACTTTAATGTTTAGTGTTCTTTAAGTAATAAATGCAAAGCAAAGTTACAATGGTATCCCACCATTTTTCTGTTTAAAATTATCTGATCCAAAACAGTTTCACCACTAGAGACCGTATGAATGGAAGCCTGTTTTCACCACTGAATAATAAAAAAGGTAACTTTTTCTTTCATATTTCTGACTTTTTCCTCGCAATAGTTTACATCTCACAATTCAGAATTTTGTAATAATTCTGACTGTTTCCTTTTCCTTTTTTGAGTTGACATCTCACAATTAGCCTTTCGCCGGCCCCTCCCCCAAAACGGCCATTGTCCAATCACACATCATAGCAACTGTTACTATGTGAGGCAGACAAAATTTCTGACTCCATGCAAGATGGTGAAGCGGTGCGCCCACAGCGTTTGTAAATCGGACACTAGAATAGAGCTGTAATCGGGCCTTAAAAGTTACGCCCGACAGGACCCGAGCCCGACAGATTTCGGCCCGAGTCAGACAAGTACATTTTGATTGACAGCTTTTTAAAAGCGCGAACCCGTTTACAGCCCGACATTATTCAAATGTACGCACGCACACAGCTCTTTTGCCTTTTGTCAAGAATGAGTCATTTATACATGTTTTAACATAATTTATACATGACTAACGTAATAGGCCACTTGGAAGTTTGAACAAAGAAATAAAATAAGTCCTCTGTGACATCGTAACATCTCAGAACTCTAAATAGCCCTAGGTATAGACTCATTTACCCTATAAATAGGCCAACGCACCAATAAAAACGAGTCTTTCTTAAAATTTTTCATTAAGATAAATTCCAAATTAAGATTGGTATTTGGCAATAACGAAATTAAGATAAAGAGTCTGCCTTATTTGCTTCACCATTGCAGCTGAAATTTAATAAAAGAATAATGCCAACATTAGCCTATATAAGCTAGCCTAAATGTCTACATTATGCATTTAAGACTCAATTAGTATTTAGTTATCATTTTTAAAACCTTTACTCACCAAGATAATAATAAAAATAGCTACTCGCAATAGACAATAATAGACCATAACATATGAAAGAGAACTTTCCCGGCAGTGCAAGAGCATGACTGGTACACAAGGCTGTGCTGGTTGCATTTGAGGTACAGGTCATGGTGTTTCTTAGATTTCGCTTTTTTTACCTCCACGGCATACTGTAACCCCTTTTGCCTTGATCTGGAGGATATCGCTGAGGTTATTACTCCAAAAAAGGTCACTGACACGCACGGGTATACCTCTTCCCGTCATGGCAATCTGTCGCGCTTGACCATTTGTTTGTCGGAAGTAGCAACAGTAACTAAGGGGGGCGGGTTCGGCGAAAGGCTAATTCTGAGAAATTAAGTCATAATTGTGAGATAGAGTGTGTGATAGTGATAGTGTGTGAATTTTAGTTTTCAGAATTGTGATATAAACTCACAGTTGCGAGGAAAATAAAACTCAGAATTGCAGGACTTAAAGTTGTTATTCTGAAAAATAAAATCAGAATTCCAAGATGTAAACTTACAATTGTGACTTTTCTTTATATAACGCAATTGTGAGTTAAGTCATAATAGTGAGATATAAACTCGCATCAGTCTTTTTTTTCCCCTCAGAACTGGATTTTATAACTCGCAATTGTGAGTTTATATCACAGAATTCTGAGAAAAAAAGATTGCGAGAAGTTTCTCACAGAATTCTTTTATAATTGAAATTCTGAAAAAAAAAATCTGAAATTTGAGTTTTCCATGCTATTCGGAGAAGTATTTTATATTTTATTCAGTGCTGGAAATGGGCTTCCATATACATGTATAAAATTATTAGATATATATGTATTTGACATCTGAATTAAATTTTTCTTCATCCACCCCCCCACAGAAACACACAGATCATAAGCGAACTTCCACTAGACACTAATTAGACATGCGAACAGTGCTCACACAACAACAGCACCTATTAATAGAGACCGCGGCCCTTCCACAGAAAACCGATTACAGTCATCATTATCTTAATTGCCTTGTGATGATTCAGGAAAAAATGCTGCAAATTCAGTTTATGAATTTATAAATACAACCAATTAGCATTTCAAACCTGTTGTTCGCCGTGATGTTTTAACAGAAGCAGAGGGGAAGTCATTAATTGTAATTTAGCACATTCTCGACATGGAATATTGTTCATTATCCAATTTCACCTTTTTCAACTCATGGGAATGATAATGGCATCCTATTAATGGTCCTCTGGTAATTAAACAAGCTGATATGCAGATTGCTGTCTAATGGAGTTACTGTGGTAACCATTATCAGAATTAACCATCAGTGCATGCATGAATCAATTTCAACATTGATTTGTTTTTCCAAGCAAATATCCGAGTTTAGTCGACTCCGGTGAACCGGTAGGAATATGCAAGTCTGTATTCTCCTATTGCCTCCACAATAGACCAGCCTACTAATTTACCACAGTCCTGCTTAATACATAATTGATATTCATGAGGTCTGTTCACGTTGCTTACCATATTACTGAGGCTGCCAGGAGATAATATTCCCTTCCACTCAGACAAACAGCCTGATGTGCATTTGGGCTAAGACCCATCACAATGTAATTAATCCCTATGGGTCTGAGAATGAGTTTTAACGTTGTCTGATATGCCGTGTAGAGGATACTATTGAGTTGTAGCAAAAAAGAGAGTCATATCTGTAAATTAAAGTCAAAATTCATTAGCATTTAATACATTTTTTGGTTCGCATTGCTTTCATACTGTGAAAATGGATGGTGAGTGTGATGATTAAGCTCCAAAAAGATAACGGCTTAACCTTTTAACTGCCCCACCAAGAAAATTGAAAAATTATTTGTTTGCTTTTCTTGTCTTCTTATGTCGCTAGTTTCCACAAACTAACAGTTCCACAAACAGTTTTTTTTTTTCAGAACATCCCTTAATTTTTGTAATATCGGCCTCTACCAAATGGTTGAGATGTCACTTAATGGTAAAAGAAAATCTAAATAAAATAGTTTTGTATATTGAATCTTTATTTATTGAAGTATGCCATACAATATTTCAGGTTTTCATTTTAACAAAGGAAATTATATGTTTTCTTGTTTTTTTAAACAATAAACAAAAATAAATAACAGAAATAACTCAAAACCAAACATTCTTTCTGCATTCTAAAACTAAAAAATAGCTAAAGATAGTAATATAACTGCATTTTATGCTTTTATGATTCAAGAAACACATCGTCAAGTGTGGTAGTGCAACAGGATTTTATTTATTTATTTTTGTAGATAAATGAGCATTTCTTTGTAAACCAGCAATGCTGTGCAGTGTAAGTTTTGAGCCGGAGTATCCTCTGGCTCCTTCAAGGAAACTGTTTTTAGAGTGTTTTTGCCTTTTCTTCTTTTCTAACATGGAAGCTTAGTAAAGGATGTGCTTGTTGAGCACAGCAAATTGCCCAGTGTTCATTTAACTCCACAAGTGTACATTTTACACTTCTCTGGTGTATATATAGGTCTCACCAGCCTGGTGTTTAAGTAACACTTTCAAAAGTGTTGAATATATACCCCTCGACAGTGTTCATTGCTTTACACCAAAAGTGTACAATATACTCTAGTGTACACTGTGTATTACTCTCTGCAAGAGTGTATTATACACCGGTTCAAAAGGATATTTTTTTAAACTGACGGAGTAAAATACCTACCACATGGGTTTATTCTACAATTGTACAAAGATTAATTGTGCTATTAGCCGTCTGGAATTAAGAACACTTCTAAATTTATTTTTTTTATTGTATTTATATACAGATCACACAAACCCTTCAAACCCATTGGATTTATTTTCTCAAATTCAATAGGCCACAAAGAAATGCAACTCATGTTGTTTTTAAAAACACAATTAGTACAGCATGCATAAAAAAAAATGGTGTGACACAGCATTAAAAGAACAAATCATTTAAATTTGAATTTCAGTCATTAGTGCAATTCATATTACTGCTGTTTAAGTGCTAATGACTTGGTAATGTTTTTGCAATTTATTTACACTTTAAAATAACACAAGCGATACTTTGCCTCATAGTGCATCCCTCAAACATGAACAAGCGGGCCTGTCTTCCTGATGCATCGGGGATAGTGGATCATGAAGTGAAGCTTGGGAATAAGATTTCTTGGATGGAGTTCTTTGAACAGCGTGTGGTGTTCACAGATCAAATGTTTCAGATGAACAGTCATTCCATTCGAGATGACTGGAGAAAACACTATTATCTGCAGAAGCAGATTTTGAATGAGGCAAAATGTCTGGATGGCATTGAGACCCAACCCATTCCCAGCTTAGTTTTCAGAAATATTAAAATATCAATACATTGAAAAGTACAAAGGCTGAGAGAGGACTTAGTCATGCAGGGGATGAGCCGTCATCCGCAGCAATGTAGTGGTCATGGATGTTACTCTTCGAAGTGCCAACTGTTAAAATGTATGGCTGTGTTGTCTGTATTGATCCAAGGACTTCTACAAAACTGCAAGAGGACTGAAAACAGAAAACAACAAAAAACATTCTCATTTAAATTAATGTACACCTACACATTAACAAACATTCTAGGCATGACATGCAGTTCTACATAACATTAAAGCCCTATTCGGACGGGATCAGTTTTACAGGGGTAGATGGAGTAATGTAACTTTACCACAGGACGTCTGTAATATTGATGTCCTATTCGGACTGGATTAGAAAGTCTCAGTAAAACAGTCAGAAGTGGGAGGGGTAACACGATTACGCAGCGCAGTCACCTCCCTCGTCGTCACGTGGACATTACGTTGCTTCCTGATTTCAAGATTAAGTTTGACTATATATATATATATATATATATATATATATATATATATATATATATATATATATATATATATATATATATATATATATAACACACACACACGTATCTTATACATTATATAATAATAATAATAGATATATATATATATTATATAATATTAATAAAGATATATAAACAAAGATTTGGGTCCAGTTAAACGATTTATTAATGCAATTCATTACATTCTGATGATTGGATTCTGTTGGTAATTGGAAATTAACTTAATACAAAAAGAAGTTCCGTGCTTCTGAGAACTGCTTGTGACCTTTTCTTTAATGGTCTGTGTCATCGTATGCAGGATAAACTTGAGGTTTGCCATTGATTTGTTCCACCGCCTAGAAAGCAAGTGAATGCTTCTTCAAGCGCTTCCATATTTAAAAAAACGCGCAAAATTACAGGAAATGACGAAATACTACCGTGTATATTTTCAGATGGTCCATTCGCACGGGACTAGTATTACCTGAGGTAATTTCTCCGGACCTTTTTACAGAAGGTAAAAGTCGCCGTAATCTTTACTGACATTGTCCATAATGATTACTGACATGGAGCATTCGGACGGGACTAAAATCACCGAGAAGCTCTGATAAAAATTGCTTTACCCCACGTCCCCATGTTAAACTAATCCCATCCGAATAGGGCTTAAGAGTAAGCATACCTTGTGAAATCTTACTACGCGATCCAAAGCTTCACGCACACTAATCTTGACAAACTTATTTCTGCTAGAACGTGGTGGCAGGAGATAGACCAGCAATAACAGGGAAGACATATCAAAGTCCCAGTCTAAATTCAAAAAAGAAAACGCTAACCATAACAAATCTATATAATCATATACCAATATACATAAGCTATTTTATACACGCATAAAATTATTATCCTTGCTCTTGACAAAAAAAAATGCTGAATCTGATCTGGGGCAGTTTATTTTTTAGTAACCTAAATTACCCACGCGTAAGAGGTGACAAAAAAAATTATGAATAAAAGTTTTTTGTTTAAAAGCAGTGTTTCTGCTTTTACATTATATTTGTTCTGTCATATTATATTCATAAAATAAAATATTTGTGAGCATCAAAGTGTGAAAAGACCTAAAGAAAAGATTTGTTATTAACAATGAAATGCATATAAACCATATTACAATTATTAGCCAGATAACACAATTCAGGAGCACTTACCATCCTTGATTACAGAATCGTAAGACGATCCAGTAAGCTTTATGTACTTTCTGTGATGTTGGTACTGCACTTTAAACAGCATACTGTCGATTTTTAGCTTCAAAACAAAAAGTAACAAGTTTTAAAAAAAGCATTCCTATATTAAACTAGGCATATAAATTAAAAAAAGAACACAGTCTTTGTATCAGAAACTAACTGGTGATTAAAGGGATAGTTCACTCTCAAATTAAATTTTGATATGTTTTAGCTTACCTCAAGGACATCCAAGATGTAGGTTTCTCTGTTTCCTCAGTATTTCCCATTTTGATATTTTTAGGTCCAACCGTTCTTGTCTGTGACTCATATAATGGAGGTCTATGGTCACCACCTCAAAGAGCATGCACAGAGGAGTCAAAATTAAACAATTCCCCATCGTAAGTACACATTGATGACCTAATACAAGAAACGAGCGGTTTGTGTAAGAAAACGAACAGTATTTATATCTTTTTTACCTTTTGTACACAACCACGTCCAACTGATCTGAGTTCGCGAGTGCTTCCTGATGTGACGTGCGTGCGCGCTCTTGCTTTAGTCTGCGCAAGCGCGGAAAGCCCCGGATGTGATGTCTCGCGCATGCACATCACTCATTGTTTACCACACGCTACGCTTTCAATCTGCACTGTCTGAAATATAATGCAGTAATTGTAATAAATTAATGTTTATAATGCACCCTATAATCGTTGCGTTTATAATAAAAATACAACACATTACTCACTCTATTGACAGCGTGCCATTGGGTCCCTCTGGCATTGGACGTCGCCTCCAGTTTATACGTGGCAAACTAAACACAACGTGCAAAACGCTGCGTCTCAACAGCGGAGAAAAATCAGGATCTTCAGTCAGGCAGGTGTGTGATGCGATACTGTTAATGTCCTCGTCGTCATCTTGTTGTTCCATTCGTGACAACATATGCTCTCCACTTCTGTTGGCATCTCACAACACTTGCTACTAAAACACCACAAATTTTGAAGAGATCTCTGTCTCTGAGGCTTGAAGACGTGCTGCTGCAGCGGATCGCTCCTGAGTACTTGGTCTGTGTATTCTGGTTCAAATAAATATGGTTGTGAAAAAAATTCAACGTTGTCTATGGATATATTGAAATCGTCTTCCATTGCAATTTCCTGTACGTCTAAATATGTTTAGATCTTCACAGTGAAAGGTAATACTTCCAAAATCTGTGTAAACCATAGGCAGTAAGTGTAAACAATGAGTGATGTACACGCGCGAGAGATCACTTCCGGTGCTTTCCGCGCTTGGGCAGACTAAAGCCAGAGCGCGCGCGCACGTCACATTGGGGTGCACTCGCGAACTCAGATCAGTTGGACGTGGTTGTGTACAAGAGGTAAAAACGATATAAATACTGTTCGTTTTCTTACTCAATCCGCTCGTTTCGTGTCTTAGGTCATCAATGTGTACTTATGATGGGGAATTGTTTAATTTTGACTCCTCTGTGCATGCTCTTTGAGGTGGTGACCATAGACATCCATTATGTGAGTCACAGACAAGAACGGTTGGACCTAAAAATATCAAAATGGGAAATACTGAGGAAACAGAGAAACCTACATACGGTTCTCGTTTCTTCCAAATGACCAACACGATGACTGAAATGTCCCGTATGTAAAATAAGCACCGAACCAGTGTAGATCTTCGCGCCCAAATTTCTATCAAATTGAATTAATCCGATCAAAAAAAATAAAGCCATATATGTGTACAATAAATGACGCAGTTGTGATGTTTTGGAATTTCTGATTTCACTAAAACTATAACTTAACAAGATAACGTACAGCCTGCCAGTCTATTAATGTGACTCACTAAAGCTAGTTTATGTTCCGTCTCATGGAAACAGAACGTATTAAAATAAACTCTGTATATCAATTAAATGTATGTAGTTGTATTAAAACAAAAGGTTAAGAGTGAAGATTCTAAATCTTACCTTTTGTGTTTTGCTTTCAATCGCACGATTCCACCGAAAGAGCCGCCATTTTTCCAAACAGGGTAGATTGTCAAATGCGGACTGCATTGTCTCAATTACTTCAAGTTCCCTTATGTACAATTAACACTGGACAGGTGTTTGGAATTGCAACACCAAAATATTGCACCACTTGGGGGCACAATGTCACACAAGCTGGTGTTTATTACAGTAAATGTACACTTTTATTTGAACACTGTAACAACCATAAGGCTTTACACTGAAATTTTAACACCACCGAATTTGCTGTGAGGGAGCATCATCTTCATCCAGGGACTCAAAAGGACTGTCACCAGCTACCTCTTCTCGGACGGGGTGATAATCCAGATCCTTCTATGTCAGTGGATCTCTAACCTCGCAATAAAGTTCCCCCAGCAATGCATGTTTTGTATGTCTCCCTATATCTGACACACATCAACTTCAGGTCTTGCAGTCTCCACTAATGAGGTGATGAGTTGAATCAGGTGTAATAGATGAGGGAGACATACAAAATGTGCAGGTCTGTGGGTACTCCAGGACAGATTTGAGAACTTTATTGGGTCATCAACATAACTGAGATCAGCATCAGAGTCCTTGGGGGTTTAAATTTTTAGTGATGTTAGTACATCACCATTTGTCATTTAATAAGTAATTGCCTCTGATAATTATGATTTCCACACATTAATTCTATGAATTCATTACATTTACATCAAAAAATATCTAAAACTGGCAAAAATGAAATTCTCATTATATTAAGGAAAAAATAACAAGAGCTGTGTCATATTCATAGCTATAAATGATCAGTTTATATTTCTCAGCATATTGTACATTCTGACTGCAGAAATGGATGATCTGAAAACATTTGGTCGAGCAGGCAGTTAAAGGGTTGACTTCGGTTTTAACTTTATTCATGCAAAGCTATTGGACGGTTTTGGAAAGCTTGAAATACACTGCAAGAGTCATGTGGGCAATATTTAGAACCCAGTTCATTTTAGTCCCAAATTTAATGTTTATATCTCTGATTGGTGGTGTTCTAGAAGAAACGCCCTTTCATTTCATAGAAAAAATGCAGATCACATGTTCTGCTGAATATCTGCTTTCGTGTTCTATGAAAAAGTGAAATGATTGCCTCCCACGCAGAGGTTCCTTTTGGTTTTGAAAAATGAATATCCCGCTGACTGTGTTAGTAAATCCATTGAACTGCTGACCTGTGGACATTAGAAATGAAGCAGCGGTTTACTTGGTTTCCCGATCTGAGAAATCGCCTCGGCACTTGGCCACACCGAGAGTGAAACTGATTTACTCCTGCTGCTCAGACAATCCCTGAGGACCAGCAGGATGTAGAGCAGAACGGCAGAGCAAAAAAAACATCAAAATGGTTTGTACCGTGAAAAATGTGAGATGTTTGCAATTATAGTTGAGAAGAGAGCTTCTCTATGGAACCTCATGTGTGTCCACATCCTATTTCATCCCAAAACCAGAAGGAAACCTTTTTTTTTATTAATTTGTATTATTTATATTTTTATATGTAGGCTTTTATATTTTCATACATGGATGTTTTTTTTATTTAAAAGATTAAACATATTAATGGCATATGATTATATATTTTTTGCACGCACTTTAATATTAGGAGGTTAAGCTCGTTGTTATTACGGTCTTGCAAAAATTAAATGTCTCACCCATACACATTTGTAATATTGAAATGAAAATAATTTTCAATGCATGGTAAAATATGACCGTGATGCATATTTACAAACTTTACCATTTCAAATTGTGTGTATGCTATATACTTCTACAGCATTACTTTATACGATGATCCAATATGAGAAGGTATGTTTTTTTCTGTAACAGTAATGAGAATTGTTGAGAATTCTGCTTAATTGTCATTTAAAGTAATAATGCCACAGAGCAGGGCTTTGTTTGTGGTGAAATATGACCTGTATTTTTTGACAGATGCACCAATGAAGACGATGTTTGTTTTAATCACAGCTAGCTCTCGTCATCTGGTGGCTCAGGCTTTGGCCAAAACATCTTCATAGAAGGAATAATAAATTGGTCTGGATTCTCTTCTTCTCATCATGCCGTCATAGTGAGCCTTATCATGCCTCCCTTGTTCAAGATGCCCCCCTCCCCAGCTTTGGGGTTCATAAATAAACCAGCAGTAGACTGGAAACGGCAGTTTCTGAGCTCTATGTCAGACCAGTGATATACAGGTCTAGGTCTTTAGAAAAGGCTACACTTATTTCTTCACACTATAATTGAGTGTTATTACCACACAACAGGAAGATGGATCTTGCAACAGTGACATGCTATTCATCTTGCTGTGAAAAATCACAGACATGGAAGCAGTTTGTGTTTTGTGTTATATCAAAACTAAAAGAATATGTCTGGGTTTGAGGCAAAATTCAAGCAAAATAAGAAGGTTTGCTATTAAAGCAGTTATTTAAACATTGAACATTGCTTATTATTACTGACCTTTTTACCAGTTATAATAGCTGAACTTTGGCTTTTATTCATTGCACTTACATAAATGTAGTGAAAACGAATGAGATGAAATTTTATGATTAAATCAGAATATTAAACCACTGAAACTAGAACATCACTAGAACATGCCTGTCAGCTTCTAGGATGATTATGACATGCTCCATGAATACCTCTGCAGAGCATATACAAATCTGTTTTCTTTATCCCTACATGTGATTTTTTTTTTTTTTTTTTTTGCCGCATGGATGCAGAATCTGTTTGACGTATGTTCCAGTCTGATGATTTTATAGTTCTTGCTGTCACATTCAGTGTTAACTTAGTGGCCCAAATCAAGAGCCTACCCACAATTCTCTGAGGCTATACTGTAAAAAATAATTGTATTTTCAAAAATGAAAAAATGCTGCTTTGGTTACTGCGGAGTTTCCTTACTGTGGGAAAACTGTAATAAAACACTATTTACTATCACATAACAGCACTATTCATTTAATTTTACAGTATATAGTACAGTATATTTGCTTAATTTTATGTGGTTTAATTATGTGAGAGCACATCCTGCTCTGGTAAATCTGGTACGTATCAGTTTCAAATGACTTCAGCAGGCTGTAATATATTCCTAGAATCATATGTATGCTTTTATGATTTTATGGCTTTTTGTCATTTTTACAGCTTGATAACCCTGGTCACCATCCATTTTCATTGTAAAGAAAGCATTCTGCTGAGTGCTCTGCAGAGGAAAGCAAGTCAAACGGAGATGCATGTGTCTTTGAGAAAGATAGAGAGAACAGTTGCTTGATTTTGTAGCTGTTGGGTGCAAATATTTTTTTGTAGAATATTTTACCCACATACTTTATATACACATACATACTCCTACTCCCTTTTTTTCAGACCACCAGGTGTCACATTAATCAGTATGTGTACAATCAGGCATAATCATTTCAATCAGACATCCCAGTGTTTATGCCGTTTGTTTACTCTGTTTGTTTACACTGATCACACTATATGCTGCTCATCTCACATAAATGCAATTTAAAATCAGTCTCTGTTTGCCAACAGTCTTGAGTTGCACTGTCACATAGGCTACTCTTGCCAATGATGATTTTTTTGTCACCTTAAAAGTACTGAAATATGAAAGTATAGACTGAACACAAACATGGAAAGATACAGTATGAATGTTTTCACTCTTAAATACATTTTCATGCACCAATGGATTGCCAAGGCTGACCAGAAAAATTATTTATTTGATCATAATGATGGTTTTGCTGTTTTATTAACTTTAAGACAACAGTGTTTTTTATTACAATGATTTGACCATGCTCAAGGGACTTTTAGGTGCAACAGTATGCCTTAAGCATGGTAAAATCACAGTACAGCACAGCTTCCCATAGCTTATTCCTTAAAAAACATTATCCAAGCAGCTTGAAATGGTTAATGGTTCAGAAAGATATAGTGTTACATTTCCACTCTGATGACTGTTAAGTACTGACAAATGGCAGTGGTGTCCTGTTGTGCTCTGTGCCAGCTTGAGAACTCCCAAGAGAGCGCTTTATACTGCAAGGTTAGCATAACCGCTCATGCTTGTAGCTTTACTTTATTTTTTTCTTTTGACACTTTTTCAGTATTGTAAACAGATTTTTATCAGTTGGTTTAAAGAAAGAACCCCCCGTTAGTTTCAGACTTAACAGACCGACTGGTTCGGTTCACGTTTTCTGGCTCAAATATGAAAAACGTGTGAAATGCATTTGTTCGCTGTGTCACAATGGTCCCATTGCAAACCGCCAAAAGCGGACAGATGCCTAGCCATCTGAAAGTTTCAGAAATCAAACCCTCAAGTCATTCTCGCCCCATTTGGAGTGTGTTTGGTAAGATGGATGGAAACACTACCCATATGTCATTGTATTAGAACAGAAGTCAGCGTTGGAGCAAGATGTTGAAAGTGTTAAAAACAACAACATATTTTTCTAAAAAATTATTGCGATACTGTACAGGTATGGATCATATAAGGATCACATTTAGCCTATATTTTAGAGAAAATGTGCTTGTTGGAGATGAGAAATGCTGATAACTCTGCCAGGCTCTGTTTCTGCCAGAGCAACACTGGCATTACTTTGGCCATTTGGTGACACGACATTGCAGGCCAGGGGCCGATGTGCCAACACAATCATGACAAGATGCTCACTACATTCTTTAACTCTTTATTTCCCTCTTGTCTCCAAGAGGGGGTTTTTCTTATCAATGCCATCAAAGAACAATTTTGTTACCCCAAGGAACCATTTAGTAGATTTGAAACATTTAAAGGGTTAGTTCACCCGATAACTAAAGAAAGAAAATTCGTCCATCTTCTACTCTCCCTCGAAGCATCCTCGGTGTATGTGACTTTCTTCTTTTAGAATAATCCAATCGAAGTTATATAAAAAATTGTCCTTGCTCTTCCAAGCCTTTCAGTTGGGGTAAGCGGGGGTAAACAGAAGACGTCAAATAAAGTGCGCGCATCTGTAATAAAACGTCCCTCACACAGCTCCGGGGGGTGAATTAAGGCCCCCTGTAATGAATCCATGCGTTTTTGTAAGATAAATATCCAGATTTCAAACCTAATAAACACTTTTTCCCCCCTCATTTCTGCTGACTGTTGGGAACCAGAAGATGTGCAGGCGAAAGATGAAAGACATATACGTCACGCTCACGCGTGCCTCTGGGAAGTGTAGGAGAAAAGGAAATAAAGTTTCCGTACTTTAGCAAAGGAACACCAGTGTCCTCTTGGCTTATTTTGAAATCCTTCGATGTTTTTCTTTACAAATCCTCATTTGTGTTTCTAATTCATGACCAGCATTTTGTTTTGTTCTCTCTCCACGCTTATTACTAACCACGCAGCGGTGACGAACTATAACATCCACCTGCATGTCTTCCGGTTCCCCACAGTCGACGGAAGTAAGAAAAAAAGTGTTTATTATGTTTGAAATATGGATATTTATCTTACAAAAATGCACAGATTCACTACAGAAGGACTTTATTCACCCCCTGGAGCCATGTGAGGGACGTTTTATTACAGATACGCACACTGTATTTCACGTCTTCTAAACAGTTGACAACAAACACCCGCTTACCCCACTGAAAGGCTTGGAATTTTTAATATAACTTCGATTGGATTATTCTGAAAAGTCACATACACCTGGGATGCTTTGAGGGTGAGTAGAAGATGGACACATTTTTATTCTTGGGTGAACTAACCCTTTAAAGAACCTTTTTCCACTATTAGATTTTTTTTGTTGAATGGAAAGATTCCACGAAAGTAAACAGTTCCTTCATGAAATTATTTTTAAGAATGTAGAAATGTCAGATTGTCCTTCTTAGACAGTAATAGATTATATAGAGAGCATAATATGCTTGTATATTTATTTATTTCTACTTTCTAATAAATTGAGAAAACAAATGCTCAGATTTGCCAAGAGTTCTCAGTTTTGCTTTTTTTTAAGGATCAACTTTGTCTCTAAAGTTGCCTAGGTTAATTAAAAAACTATTGTTAACATACAAATTGTTCTAGGAAAGAAGTTGATGAGAAATATTCAACTTCATTTTGAAATCTCTGACTTTTCTGAGCACACTTTGAGACTGAAAAGAAAAAACGGAGAAGCAGAAGAGACACACAAGCCCTCATTAACTTTTAGAAATTCCTTGGTGTCTAGAAGAAACAGTTCAAATACAGAAGAGATCATATTTGTGATTGTTCTTTTTGGCAGGAAAGTCTGCAAACAAAAGTGAAAGATTTCAATATGAATTAAAATAATTCTTCCAAGACCAAACGATCGGAGCTATGCTATTAGATAAATTGCCTCCATTTCTAAAGAAACATCTGCATATTTAAATGAAATCTTTATTTCATTTAAGTCTTCGAAATAGGATGGTCCTAGAGATAAAAATCTTGAGCTTTCTATTTGAAATGCATTAATGCGGACAGGTTCAGTTAGGTTGCATAGAAAGTACTCCATGATGGCATTCCTGTTCAGTTGAAGAGGGTCTGTAACGATATCAACCTTCATATTCATCCGGAAGAAGGAGGCGGGAACCGGCGGACAATCAAAAACATTTTAATAACAAAATAAACACAACACAGCGCACCAGCCCCTCACGGACGACTGGTGCGCATAAAATAAAAACCAAAACACAACTAAAAGCCCAGGCCTGGGCCTCTCTCGTCCTTCACTGTCGTCGCTCCAGTTTTATATCCTTCCATCTCCTCCATGGGCCTCGAGACCGGTGGGACGAACAGGTGTAGTTCATCTCCAATCACTCCCCCGGCCTCGCTCCCATGTCCCTCGGCCCCGCCCCACTCGTCACATACCCCCATCGCCCCTCGCAGGCCGGGGGGTACTCCCGAGACTGCGCTCTACTCCCCCCCCCCCCCCTCCCTCCGGGGGGGCCGCTCCCGGGGACTTGCGGGAACCTGGGGGTAGGACAGGCGAGGCGAGAGAAAAGGAGATGGAAGGAGGAGCGACAGAGACGAGAGAGGGGAGAGAGGAAAAAAAAGAAAAAAAAAAAATTCCGGTTCCCAGACGCACTGCTGCTCGGCCCTCCACCAGCTGGGCGATCTCCTCCGCGGTGCCTGGCGGTGGCGCTGGACGGCCCTCGGCGGACGGCACGACACTCCTCCGCCGCCCGGTGGACGGCGACGGCTCCTCCGGTTTTGGGCAGCCGGCAGGAGTCCCCCGTTCCCTGCTCCTCCCCGTTCCGGCGGATGGCAGCAGGCTCCGGCCACCTGGCGAACGGCGCCGACTCCTCCGCTCCCTCACGGACGGCAGCCGTCTCTCCACATCGTGGGCGGCCGGTAGCGAGCTCGCCCGTCCCCGGCAACTCGCTCCAGCCCACCGCCTCGAGCGTCCATGGCGGCACACTCCTCGCCAGCTCGTTGGCACCGCGGATTCACCACAGCGGCGAGGGATCTTCAGCAGCGCGTCCCTCCTTCTCCCGGGCTTCGGCACCACTGTAACGATATCAACCTTCATATTCATCCGGAAGAAGGAGGCGGGAACCGGCGGACAATCAAAAACATTTTAATAACAAAATAAACACAACACAGCGCACCAGCCCCTCACGGACGACTGGTGCGCATAAAATAAAAACCAAAACACAACTAAAAGCCCAGGCCTGGGCCTCTCTCGTCCTTCACTGTCGTCGCTCCAGTTTTATATCCTTCCATCTCCTCCATGGGCCTCGAGACCGGTGGGACGAACAGGTGTAGTTCATCTCCAATCACTCCCCCGGCCTCGCTCCCATGTCCCTCGGCCCCGCCCCACTCGTCACAGGGTCATTGTCTGAGGGCAGGCCGAGTCTCATTTACTGCAGATTTCACCCAGACACACAAATGCAGACAGCATTTCACTCTTACTCTGTGAGACACATTCTTTGTGACACATTCTTATCTCTCTTTTCCTCTCGCTCGCTCGACTCTGATGTCTCAAGCAGCTTCGGTCTGCCGGCAGAGCTCTCTCCTCTGGAGGTCAGACACGCAGTGGGGGGAGAGATCGGTCAGAAACGGTGCCGAAGGCTTTGAAGATCACACTGAAGAACAGATCTAAGGCGGAGCGCACCGAGAACAGACAAGCTGTGGCCATATACGAATGTGCAAATTCCCAAAATGTGGAGGAACTTCACATGAATTATGCAATCCACACTGTCACCGACTCTGTCTGCTTTGAAGAATGAACTAGATTTCTAGAGGACTGAACTCACCATTGCTTTCCTAAAGTGTTCTGAGCTTTTTAGAGCGCTGTTGTTTCATTGTTTGAGTGTTATTAGTGATTTGACTCGCTGCTATAATATTCTAGTGTCTCTTAATGTCTAGTTGTGTTTCCAGACTGAGGTCTGAGAGCAGTGTGATCAACTAATTAAAAAATTAAAATAAATTGCAACAAAATACATTAGACAAAAAGGCTTGGATGAAATGTTGCCTTGGCAACTAAATAAATTTACTAAAACTCAAACTGAAATCTAAAAATAAAATATATAAATAATATTAAAATAACCTTCAGTTTGTGGAATTATTTAATAAAGAATTATTTATTCACAAAATACATTTTAGTTATGAAAAAAAGTATTCATGCAGTGTTTTTGCAGCAAAACTATTTTGATTTAAGATGTAAATGCTCCTCTTCATTGCTATTTACAGTATACAATCAAACCAAAATGTATTCAGACACCTTCGATGTTTCAATGCTGTTAAATAATTAGATAATAGAAATTTAGGTCAACCAGTTACCAAGCAATGCTTAATTTTGTTCAGACTGTGCTGTAAAATGGTCATATTAGCAATTAATGGAAAAACACTTAAGCAAAACATGGTCAGGTCAAAGTGTCTGAATAATTTTTGGTCCCAAATTTAGATCCGTTTTACTGGCAGTCCACTGTATGAAGAATTTATGGGTATTAGGGATGCGTGGTATAACGGTACAGCAAAAATACCGGTATATGTTATATTTTAAATGGTACAATATCATAATTTTGCTCAATTCGGTATTTGATGCGCTGCAGTTTGCTCTACCCAAACAGACGCTGGTCACTTAAAACCGGCAAAATGAAAAACGTAAAGCTACAGACGTGAATGCCCCACTATGCAAACGCTGTTTGAAATCATGTGTAGCAACGGGAGGCAACACTTCAAATCTGTCTAAGCATTTGTCTCTAGCTAATCCTGTAATGGTGGAAATTATGATTCTTTCTAGAGATTCGTTCACCAAAATGATTCGTTCAGAATCGTTCATTGATTCGTTCAAAAGAGTCTATTATGTGTTATGTCTTAAGTCAACGAACGTATTCACTTGTTACAAAAACTGATTTGGCTTTATAAAAATGTGTGCATCGCATTCAATTTATAAAGTCTAATTAAGTTGTTCAGATGAACAAAGCACAAGGTTTTCTTACCCAATTAGCATTTTAATTGTTTGGTCAGACAGTTTGTATATTATATATTCACATTCATAAATCGGGGATTAAACGTGGAGTTCTGTATGCTAAAATATCAAAACAAGTGTATGTGCACAGTACTTGTAACTGCGCTTTGCATTTTGCGAGATTGACATGCTAAATGGCAGACTAACCCAGTTTACTCTCATTCATTTCGTTCACGAACGAGATAAGCTATATCAGTTCATTTCATTTACGAACGACGTATCCGTTCATTCAACTCATTCACGAACGACATGTGTGCCAGTTCAGTCATTCATTCACGAACAAGATGTACTAAATCATTCAACTCGTTCACGAACGACATGGGTATCAGTTCAGTCATTTCATTCACGAACGATAAGAGCTCTAGATCTCGTTCATATGAAACTAGTTAATTGAAGGGCGTATTCGTTCACTGCATTCAACAAATCACATGCCCTGTCACATCTCATAGTCGAAGGCTATTGGCTCGAGGTTGAGTAACTCTTTGACAGGATGAAATGGTTGTTACCCGGTTCACTGAGCTGTGCATGCGCTGCTAATAGCGCCGCGCTGTTGTGGAGGGAGGAACTTCAGTGAACGAGAAATATGAGTCAGTGGATTGCGTGAACGAGAACGATTCGTTCACCTAAAAGATTAGTTCAAAAAGAACGATTCGTTCACGAACGACACATCACTATCATCCTGACTTATTCAATGAGTTCAGAGATTGACAGATGAGATGAGACAGACAGACAGATGAGTCCATCATTCAGCTGATTTAATTTAAACTTTTATTCACAAAACTGATCAGCGCACATAGCCTACTTATAAGATAATGTAAACACGAAAGCTCAAATGTGCTTGCATGACACGCTAGAACCAATGAATGAATTTTAGGTCTCATATTTTTTGCACTTTTAAACATTAATATATTAATTGAATTTGAATGAATAAGGAGATTAGTAATATCAATTTTACAATTAGTGATATTAAAATAAATGGCATATTACTATTACTGCCGCTATGGCAACCTCTAGAGGAATCAGTCGAGAGAGAGAGCGTAATAGTAATATGAATATCACTAATTGTAGGAGCCATTTTGGGGATGGTAAAGGTTTTGTCCACTGGGTGGTGCTGTGGCTATGTTTAATTAGAGCACCTGAGGAACAAGTGTGTGTGTTGGTATTTGGGAAGCAGTTTTTGAGTGCACTGCAGAGTAACTTGCAAGGTGGATTCTAGTTGTATGTGGTCCATAAGGTATGGCTTTGTGTGTACATGTGAACAAGGAGAGGCCACAAGAAGTTTGAGATCATGTTTAATGGAGCTCAAGTAATAAAGAAAGACATTTGTTATGCATCTACATCCGTCTGCATGGTGTAAAGCCAGTACACTAATATCAATGTTAGAATAACACTTTACAATTAAGCTACATTTGTAAACATTAATTGGGTAACCTGTTCTAACAGTATTATAATATTTATTAATCTAGATGAATCAGTAATTATTATTTAAATATATTCAATTCAATTCAAGTTCATTTGTATAGCGCTTTTTACAATACAAATCGTTACAAAGCAACTTTACAGAAAATTATGTTTCTACAATATTTAGTAGTAGCTAGTAGTTTGTGCACGTTTGACAGGATTTTAGAAAAATAAAAATAATAATAATAATACAAGACGTAGTCAGCTAGATGATGAGCTATCAATATTATTAATTAATAGTAATTATATGATGCAGTCACACATGTAGCAATAATTGTTAGTTCTGTTTGTTGATTCAAGGTTAGGATCATCTGGGGTCCTCTGAGGGTCAGCATCATCTCTTCTCAGGTGTTCTGGATCCAGACTGGAGCTTGTGTAAATCCTAGTTACCACGGGATGTAAATCCTGTGGCAAAACATAGAAACAAAATAGAGACATCATTAGCATAGCTGCTGATCCAACAAAGTAAAATTAGTTTAACCCAAGCTAAAGAATAAAAATGCAGATGCAACTACACTCACAATTTAAGAGATACATTATTCGAATGCTTGGTGAAAGAGATGCGTTTTTAATCTAGATTTAAACGGAGAGAGTGTGTCTGAACCCCGAACATTATCAGGAAGGCTATTCCAGAGTTTGGGAGCCAAATGTGAAAAAGCTCTACCTCCTTTAGTGGACTTTGCTATCCTAGGAACTACCAAAAGTCCAGCGTTTTGTGACCTTAGGGTGCGTGATGGGTTGTAGCATGGTAGAAGGCTAGTTAGGTACGCAGGAGCTAAACCATTTAGGGCCTTATAGGTAAGTAATGATAATTTGTAACTGATACGGAACTTAATAGGTAGCCAGTGCAGAGACTGTAAAATTGGGGTAATATGATCATATTTTCTTGACCTGGTAAGGACTCTAGCTGCTGCATTTTGGACTACCTGTAGCTTGTTTATTGACGAAGCAGGACAACCACCTAGAAGTGCATTACAATAGTCCAGTCTAGAGGTCATGAAAGCATGAACTAGCTTTTCTGCATCAGAAACAGATAACATGTTTCGTAGCTTGGCAATGTTTCTAAGATGGAAGAATGCAGTTTTTGTAACATTGGAAATATGATTTTCAAAAGACAAATTGCTGTCCAATATAACACCCAGATTTCTGACTGTAGAGGAAGTAACAGTACATCCGTCTAGTTGCAGATTGTAATCTACAAGATTCTGTGTGGTGTTTTTTGGTCCAATAATTAATATCTCTGTTTTATCCGAATTTAATTGGAGAAAATTATTTGTCATCCAATCTTTTACATTTTTAACACACTCTGTTAGCTTAGATAATTGGGAAGTTTCATCTGGTCTCGTTGAGATATATAGCTGAGTATCATCAGCATAACAGTGGAAGCTAATTCCGTATTTTCTAATAATATTACCAAGGGGCAACATGTATATTGAAAATAGAAGGGGACCTAGGACGGATCCTTGTGGCACTCCATATTTTACTGATGATAAATGAGATGACACCCCATTTAAGTAAACAAAATGGTAGCGATCGGACAGGTAGGATCTAAACCATCTTAGAGCCTGCCCTTGAATACCTGTATAGTTTTGTAATCGATCTATGAGTATGTCATGATCTATGGTGACGAACGCAGTACTAAGATCAAGTAAGACTAGAAATGAGATGCAGCCTTGAGCTGACGCAAGAAGCAGGTCATTTGTAATTTTAACAAGTGCAGTTTCTGTGCTATGGTGGGGCCTAAAACCTGACTGAAATTCTTCATACAGATCATTTTTATGCAGGAAGGTGCTCAATTGAGCAGACACAACTTTTTCTAAAATTTTAGAAATAAATGGAAGATTTGAAATAGGCCTATAATTTGCCAGTACACTAGGATCTAGTTTTGGTTTCTTAATAAGAGGCTTGATAACCGCCAGCTTGAATGGTTTTGGGACGTGACCTAAAGATAACGACGAGTTAATGATATTGAGAAGCGGTTCTTCGGCTACAGGTAACAGCTCTTTTAGTAATTTAGGGGGTACAGGATCTAATAAACATGTTGTTGGTTTAGATACAGTGATAAGTTTATTTAGCTCTTCCTGTCCTATATTTGTAAAGCACTGCAGTTTATCTTTGGGTGCGATGGATGAAACTGAAGTGTTAGACGCTGTAGAATCTACATTCGCTATTGTATTTCTAATGTTATCTATTTTATCAGTGAAGAAATTCATAAAGTCATTACTATTTAACGTTGGTGGAATATTTGAATCAGGTGGCGTCTGGTAATTTGTTAATTTAGCCACTGTGCTAAATAAAAACCTTGGATTGTTTTGGTTATTTTCAATGAGTTTGTGGATATGCTCTGCCCTAGCAGTTTTTAGAGCCTGTCTATAGCTGGACATACTGTTTTTCCATGCAATTTTAAAAACTTCCAAGTTAGTTTTTCTCCATTTGCGTTCAAGACTACGAGTTACTTTCTTGAGAGAGTGAGTATTACTGTTATACCATGGCACAGTACGTTTTTCTCTAACCTTTTTCAATTTGATGGGGGCAACAGCTTCTAATGTATTAGAGAAAATAGTGCCCATGTTGTCAGTAATTTCGTCTAATTCTATTATATTTTTGGGTACAAATAGCAGTTGAGATAGATCAGGCAGGTTATTTGCAAATCTTTCTTTGGTGGCTGGAACAATAGTTCTGCCCAGGCGGTAACGCTGAGACATATAGTTAATATCAGTTATACGCAGCATGCACGATACAAGGAAATGGTCTGTAATATCATCACTTTGGGGTACAATATCTATAGCAGTAAGATCGATTCCATGCGATATAATTAGATCTAGTGTATGATTAAAACGATGAGTGGGCCCGGTGACATTTTGCTTGACTCCAAAGGAGTTTATTAGGTCAGTAAACTCAAGTCCTAATGTATAATTTGCATTATCAACGTGAATATTAAAATCTCCCATGATTAGCGCCTTATCAACTGTAACTAGAAGGTCTGAGAGGAAATCTGCAAATTCTTTTAGGAATTCTGTATACGGCCCTGGTGGTCTATACACAGTAGCCAGAGCAAGAGATACATTAGATTTCTTTTGCATGTCTGACAGTGTAACATTTAGCAGAAGTATTTCAAAAGAGTTAAACCTGTATCCTGTTTTCTGGGTAACATTGAGAATATCACTATATATTGTTGCAACACCTCCGCCACGACCAGTCTGACGGGGCTCATGCTTATAACAGTAGTTTGGTGGAGTAGACTCATTTAGACCAAAATAATCATTTGGTTTTAGCCAGGTTTCAGTCAAGCAGAGTACATCAAAACTATTTTCTGTGATCATTTCATTTACAATAACTGCTTTGGGTGTGAGTGATCTAATATTTATGAGCCCAAACTTTAAAAATTGTTTTTGTTCATTTATTTTACATTTTTCTGGTTTAATTACGATAAGATTTTTTCTAGATCCTACATTATATTTTGACCTCACTATTCGCGGGAACAGACACAGTCTTAATAGTTTTTACAGCGCAAGTACTTTTATCATTTAAGCGGGTGGAACAAAACTCATCATAATAGTTATTAGAGAATTGTCTTACTAGTCACATGGAGCGAAGTGTCCTGGAGATGTTGTCAGAGAGCAGCTCCGCTCCGATTCTGCTGGGGTGTAATCCATCAGCGCGAAACAGCCTAGGATGCTCCCAGAAAAGATTCCAGTTATTAACAAATAGCAGTTTCTGTTCTTTACACCATGACAACAACCATTCATTTAAAGCAAAAAGTCTACTGAACCTTTCGTGTCCTCGTCGATACGTGGGCAGTGGTCCTGACACGACTATCGTCGCCGCGGGCGTCGTGCTGCGAACCGTCTCGATCAGGCTCCTGAAGTCCCTCTTCAGCGTCTCCTTCTGCCGCAGCGTGGTGTCGTTAACCCCGGCGTGAAGCACGACCGCTCTGGGGCTCTCGTCGGCCTTCAGGATCGCGGGTATCTGCGCAGAAACATCGAGAACACGAGCACCAGGCAAACAATGAGTGTGCACTTTACCTTCGGCTAACGTAGCACTTACGTGTCGGACGATGGAGTCTCCGATGATCACAGCGTCGCGTCCTGTCTCGCGGAGGGGAGCGAAGCGGTTCCGGATGGAGATGTCGAAGGCAGGAGGGGGAGAAGTCGTCGCCCGGGACCCGGCTCGCGTCCTCCGCTGTGGATGCACCCAGGGTCCGTGGTGTCCCGGCGTCGCAGTGAAGGACATCTGGGAAGATCGCGTCCTGGGTGCACCGGGCCTGTGCAGAGAAACACACGGAGTAGACGTGGTGGGACTGTTAGCAGATCGCTGTATACTTACCCCGGACTTGTGAGCGTCAGCCAGGGATGATTCCAGCACGGCTCTCCGCTCTCTCAGCTGGGCCTGCCTCACCTCCAGGTCGCGAATCTGCTTTCCCACGGCCTCGAGCTCGAGCTGCACAGAGTGGAGACATTCATCCGCCATTAAAGCAAGTAACAGTGAGTACAGCAGTGGTAATGTGTGTGAATAGAGTATTAGCAATGTAAGCGCAGTTAGCTGCAACCACGCCGCTGATGCTAACGGGCTAAAAGCTAATAGCGGACCCCGGGAGATCAAAATAAAACTAGTGATAGCGAGGCGCTCTGATTGTTTTTGTTGTATAATACAATAGAGGATATATTCACACGTTATATAAACGGAAACGATGATGTATAAAATTGATTTTTGAGTTAAAAATAGTCAATGAAAAGAATATAGTGACGGAGCTCAAACGCAGTACAGCCGCCAACAACAAACAAACAGGAAGTGACTAATACTAAATAAATATACTAATACTAGTTTAGCATTTTAACATTACTTTATGGAATGCATTAAACTAATTTGAACCCAAACACAAACCAAACAATAAGCATTAGTTTTCCTGTCCAAAAATCTGCAGTTGTCAAAGGATCTGTCAAAAAAATAAAAATAAGGATGTGACGATATGAACACTTTTTTTTTTTTTGGCAAAATCAAAATTGAACCTATGTTCCCTCTAGGTTTTTTTGGTTTGTTACATTGATACGTTTTAGTTTTTTTGCACCATGTGATAAGACTGACAAGATATGAAGATATTAAACTATTTTAATCGTTTCAAAATTTAACCTACTGTATGTTCCCTGGTAGGTTTTTTTGTGTGTGAACATTTTGATTTATACATTTGGTGCAGCAGAGTTTCAAGCAGGGTTTTTATTTTTAATAAAAATTGTTTCAATTCATTTAACTTTTGAGGCTGGTTATTGGTCACCTGTAGTATCGATACCGAGGTATTAGATAATGGTATCGTACCGAAGCCAAAATTGTGGTATCGAGCCATCCCTAATGGGTATGTCACGGTTTATTTTGCTATCCTCACTTATATAAATTAACTATAGTGTCCTGCACCCGCTAGTAAAAATATATAAAAATTTATATCTGGTGTCTGATTCATTTTTGGTTTGATTGTATATGTTTTAACATGTTACTAGAGTTTCTTTGCTCATGCATCCTTTAGCTTGCATACTGATGTTTACTTTTTATTTTCTGTAAAGCTGCTATAGAACGATAAATTCATGTTTCATATTAATTTTAAATGCATTTAAAAATGCTCTTTATAATTCTTTGAAAAAAAAAGTTTAATCCGTTTAAATATTTTTAAATATATTTTTCATTTAAAACTTTAATAAATAAGCTGAAGTATTGTCTATTGTTGTGTTAAAAGCTTTGCAGGAAGAGGAAGAGATGTCAGAAGCTTGCTCAGATGGAGGTTATTTGATTGGACTCCCAGCCTGAGGTAGTCCTGTTTCTCCTGTAAGCGCTTTGTGAAAACTTGTGTACTGGGCTCTTCTTCCCAGCAGACTGCAGATGTAAACTGATTCTGTAGAGAACACATGCTGTTGTCGTTCACACCACACTTGGTAAATAACATGCGTTCTCAGAAAAGAAACGTGGACTGCAGTGTATTCACATGTGGTTGTCTGCTTGTGTGTCTACATGTGCCCTCCAATGCTCGCCGCTATCAAAGTGCTGGAAGATACAATAGACGGCATTGTATCTCGCAGCAGACAGCGACACGTGTTGCCAGGTAACCACATCTGACATTGAGCTGAAGGTACACGGTCATAAAACCTCTTTTATTAACTCTGCCCAGGAGACGGTGCTTTATCCTAAAAGTGTGATCACCTTTTTTGGCAAAGTTTTGTCAATAGTGTAGCATTACATGAATCACCTTTCACAAAGATTGACTTTTAAACCATGCAACTTTCTGCTGGTTGACATGGTGAGTTTGTGTGACCAACTTTAACACAAGCAACTTTTTGGTCCTGTTGACAAGACATTGTCCCCAAAATGTAAGATCAATGGTAAATGTGGCTACACCTTAAGAGTATCATAACCATATGTGCTTTGTACTTTGGTGTGACCATCTTATATAAATTACAAACTTATTCTTTCTTCCGTGGAATACAAAAATATATATTTAGCCGATTGTTGAGGCTACTCTTCAAATATGCAGCTTGCTGGAAATTTTGGCATTTCAGTCACATACACGCTATTTAAGCTGTATATTAAACATTCAATATGCATCAAATTGTTATTTATATATTAGGGCTGCACAATTAATCAAATTTCAAAACTCGATTACGATTAAGGATGCCACGATTACAAAAATAAATAAACAATTTCAAATGCCCACTTGCATTATTCTGGGTGCTTAAGAGGTGTTTGCAGCGCGGAGTTTAACAAACGCAAACACACTGTATAAATGACATTTTGTCTAACTGATAGTCGTTGTCACACAGTTATGTTAAACGCCAAACCTGTCAAAAGCGGAACAAGACCGCAGTACTCGTTTGAACTGTGCATCACATGGACCTTTCATCCGCTCGCCTCAAAAGAAAACAGTGTAGAGCCAGTTTAGAGCGCATACGTTTATTACAGTGACCAGTTGTGATCACGCACTAAACAACGCTGTGAAATCCAGTAAGAAGCACTCGAGTTCAGCACAGAGTTCTCCAGTACAAATCATGTCTCTTTAATTTAAAGTAGTTAAAAAGCCAAATAAATCAGCTGTTATTCTCATCAACACTGATGCAGAAAACAGCATAAACAGTGCAACAACAACGATCCAGTTAGAAGACGTTTCGATCCATAAATCACCCACATTTACCATAGTTTTACTGTAGTAACGGTAACAATGATCATGCTTCTGCTACTCTGAATTCAAGCTCCTGTTCTAATGTGCATTTCTATGAGACAAAACTTGTAATATTATTACGTTCAGTGCTACCAAATCAGGTGCTGGTGCCACTGCTCTCGAATGTTAGTATGGAGCCCTGATAATATAAATTGTACTGTAAAATGTTACTGTAATTTGAAATTTCGTCTATTTAATTGTAAATGAAATGTATAGCTTAGGTAAACCATTTAAATTTATTTTGTTTCTTATAATTTTAGTATAACATTATTACACCATGCCTAATTTTATAAGAAGTTTAAAGAAGAAACCAAACCAATATATAGTTGAGCTCTGAGGCTCGATGCTATAGAAAAGCAATTAAAGTTCAGGAAGAGAGTTTTCAGCCTATTTTTATATATATATTTTATATATAAATATGGCATCCAGCTTCAAACAATTGCATAAATTGGTTCAAAATAATTATTAATAATCGCAATTACAATTTCAAGGGAATAATCGACAATTATGATTTTAGTCATAATTGTGCAGCCCTATTATAAATGTTAGTGTGCAAGACGTTCAAGATTCAATTCAAGATTCAGGGGTATTAAGAGTTTTCTAGTTTTAAACACAATTTTAGAGGCCATTTAGGTCCAAATCCACAAGGTTTGATTGTGCATGAGCATGCATGAGAATCAACTATAGACATAATGACTAATATGACTTCAGAATATAATGCACTAATGATATTTTTTCATGGTGCTTTGTCATCATTGTGTGAATCTTAGCTTGAGTAGGCTGGAGCATACAGCTTAAGAGTTTGATTGATTATTGTTTTTGTGGTACTGTAGTGTTGAATTATGGGATGTGCATTGGGAGTGTAGTACCACTTGGTGGCAGTGCTAATCCGAATCCTTTTCTGCTGCATTTCTGCTTTACGCTTTAAGCTTTTCAGGAACTTGCTGGCCTGGCCTAAATTCATTAACATAACATACTCCCTTTAATTGAACAGAAACCACTTCAGCACATAGACTTCGTTTAGACCTTATTGCAAGAAATACTGTCCAACTTTGAGTAATTTAAATCAGATGATGTATTTGATGTTAAAATGGAAAAGGGCATCTTTAATTTCCCTTAAATCAAATTTCTTTACTGTACTTGTCAGAGATTTATTCTGTTATTATTGAGCATTTTGTCTGAACATCTCAGCGTTCAGACGCCATGCAATTTGGCTTCTTAAAGGACACTGCTGCATTACTTTTTCTTGTAGCTGCTTTTGACTTTTTATCTGCTTTTAATAGTGTGTGTGTGACGGGCTGTTACAGACTAATTAATCTCCTGCTGCCCTTGCCATAATCGGCTGTTCACAAATTAACCAGAGAAAATAGTCCTGTTTCTACCTCCATGTGTCCCCACAGAGGACAAGCGAGAGAGAGAAAGAGGGAGCATGAGAAAGTCAGAATATACAGAGGATGTATATGAAGTTTTAATTTATTAGTTCTGGGGACAAGTGTGTTCATCATAAAGGTCCTATCCAGGAAAAATAGCATAAAAACTATATCTTCAGTGTGTTTTTTTCTGTCAACCAGTCACAGACATTTTGCTCGTTTTCAACTTTCCACCATCAAATATTATAAAATGATTATTATTAGCCTATTAATAATACAAAATAATGTATTGAAATATATTTTAAAGTAGTTTTTGGTATGTATACTGATGGCTCTCTGATGTGACGTCTCTTTAAAAATGAATGGTCACCTTCAGCATTAGCTGGAGAAGAAAAGCTCTAATGGCTTTTGTCTCAGACAGTCCGACCCCATGACACATTTCAAAGTGATTATAAAATATCCTGTGCCACAGACACTAGACGCCGTCCCCTCTCAGATCAGGACATCAACAGCTACCCTACCTAAAATAATCTCTTTTATTGAACTGACTTTGGATGTCCCCTTGTCACTTTTGTTTGTTTTTGACTTATGTTAAGGCTCTGACTTGAGGCTAGCTCATCTGGCACAGGGAATTGAGTAGTGATATGTATTTGAAATCTTTGGAGAAACTGATGTAACATCGCATCACTTGTGCACCCATGGATCCTCTGCAGTGAATGGGTGCCGTCAGAATGATAGTCCAAACAGATGATCAAAAACACCACAATAATCCACAAGGATTCCACACAACTCTAGTCCATCAATTAATGTCTTGTGAAGCGAAAAGCTGAGTGTTTGTAAGAAACAAAGCAAAAAATGTACTCGCACGGAGCTCTCCATCAGTTGATATCAGAGCGAATCGTGATGTTGCCATTGTGTTCATCCAGTAAACATCCATTTATCTGAGCCTGAGGTTACCAAAGGTTATATATGTTTGTCTTTATGAGATCTGCCTGAGAAAGTAGTATAGCTGGTTAGATTGGATTACGTTTTAAGCTAAACGTCTTTAAATTCTTTAAATTCTTTGTTTTCATTTGGACATTCATGTTAGTTGCTGACCTGTGTGTGTGTCTCAAAGTAAAGAAATCATCTGAAAGACAAGCACCTGCTCTTAGCTGTGGATCTTCTGTCTCAGGTAGTGAAAGGGAGGGAAGAAAGGAGGAATGGGAAGCAGAGAAGGAGGGACACAATCTCACACACTGAGAAAGAGGCACAGGACAAGTACCCAGCCCAGAGACGGAGACTTAGGAGAAGAGACTGCTAGAGTAGGAGGTTAAGAAGGAAAACAGAAGAATGTCTCACAGGAAGAGGAGCTTCACTTTTGGAGCGTATGGGGGGTAAGGCACACTAATGGGGATTTGTGAGGATAGAAGACTGTGACTTTGAATTCTCATGTTATTTTCTGTTGTAGTTAATGTTCACTGATTACTCTTGTATTTGGATGCAAAATATCTTTTGTAGGATGCAGATGTTATTCATTTTTCTTATGCATTAGACTTTTCATAGGTAATTTACCAAAAACTTGATTCATCGAACATGATGTCTTGTAAACAACATTCATACCACGATGCTGCTGAATGCTTGATTCTGATTGGTTGATGTACGTTTGAAGGTGTTGATTAATTTACTGCATGATTATGAAGTAGTTCCAGGTTTGTTGACCAAATTAGTCGTATATTACTTTGCCATGTACATTTCAACTAGTAAAAATGGTTTAGTGAGGTCAGTAGTTCTTTTCCAACTTTTCACAACTACTTGTAGATGTTTCAGAGTGAAAACCTGATAAACACATTATAGAGACTGACATGTATATGTGGTAAACATAAACATATAATGTATATATATATATATATATATATATATATATATATGGAATAATTAAACCTGGTCTACACACACACACACACACACACACACACACACATATATATATATATATATATATATATAAATATAAATAAATTTAACTGGTCTGGTTACACACATTTAAACTATAGAAAAGTTTAAATATATGTGTCATTTTAATATCAATTCAAGACTTTTGTAGAAAGTGTATAGTACAATTGGCAGACCAACTATTGACTATGGATTATTTTATATTAAAGTGTCTTTTATTCACACAAATAACTTCTCACGTCTGTTGTCTATGAATGTCTATTATACTTACACATTTTGTAATTTGACTCTGTTATGCTTGCTTGGTTAAAATGGTTCAGTTGAACTGCTGACTGTTTGACGATGGTGAGATAATGTCAGAGTTTGCTCAGATGTTTTTCTCTGACAAAAATGGCCTATGGAAACATGAGTCATAGTAATTTGTGACATTCATCTCACCCCTATTTCCTGAAACGTTGTATGTTTCTATGTAAAGTTTGAAGCACTTTTGTGTTGAAATGACAGATTATTGAAATAGATCAACCATAACGACATTGTGTATTGTGATACATCTGCTGCTTCTTTGGCTTTTTACCCACTTTGTCAGGTCTAACAGGTTTGTATTTTGGATTGCATAAACGTTCTGAAACTGGTTCTGTTGGATCCAATGTGTTGTTTTCTGACACACGCTCGTACAAACACAAACTGATCCCTCATGTGCTGGTTTATAGGCCTTGTTTGTACATTCAGCGACTGGACTCCAGTATTTACTGCTGAACTTATGTGGTATTTACAGTGCATTTGTGTAGACTGAATGGTTTATTCATGTCAAATACAGTTTGATTAGATTTTTTTATAACAAAAAAAAAGTATGTGACAAAAAAATTGCATAGGACAAATATTTCAAGCTTTTTTGCACCTATGGTATTATAAAGTTTTACCCAATATCATATCATTTTGTAATTACCCAATATCATATCATTTTAAAGAAAATGTCAGGGTTGTATATCCATATAAATCCTGTTTAATGATATTTCACCCAAAAATTTAAATTTACCCTTAGACCAACCAAGATTATTATTATTTTATTTTTTTTAAACCAGAACAGATTTGAAGTCATTTTGCATTACATCTCTTGCTTTAAATTATGGATTTGTTTCTTGCAAACACAGTTTTTTGGATCACAGTACATTATTTGATGCACTGGATTTGGGTGGATTACTTGTGGATTATTGTGATGTTTTATTATTATTTATTTGGACTCTAATTCTGACGGCACCCATCCACTGCAGAAGATCCATTGATGAGCACTTATCTACATCTCGGATATATTTCAGTAATTAAGAAAATTGAACCATTACAAAAGTGCATCCTCCTGACTTGCACTTTGGCAGTAAGTCATATAAGTATAGAAATTTAAGCGAGAAATACCCTTTGATTAAATAACATGCATGTAATATATTTAAAATGACATTTTTTGAATCCGTTGACAGCCCTGCTTCATTATTCAAAATAAATCTGAAAGACTGTAAGCAGCAAATAAATGATCAAAGTCACTGTTTGTTCTTTGTCTCAAGGTTATGGAAATATTTGTTACTCTATGCTCTACCTGAAGTGTTAACTCCTTTTTGTTGACACAACAGCCACACTTTTTTCCCTTGCACTCAGCAGAAGGTTGGAGGACACACTAGTGCTATGATTGACAGTGGAGGTCTGACATTTACAGCAAAGACCGTAGATGGCGATATCCAGATGCATCTGTTACTTTCGGTCTCAGTTTTGTAACACTTGGCTCGGGTCACTCATATTGTATGATGCATGTTTTTTTTTTTACCGAACAGATGGGTTTGTTTGTAGAACCATCTTGTGGCAAGATACGAAACCAATTACGTTAGCCAGGACAAAATAAGGTTTCATTTTTATGCGAAACCGCCATTGTGTTTAGCGTTGACTATTTTGATATTGATTCTTAAAGGTCTTATTCAGAACACATCTGAGCTGTTTTTAAACCAAGCAGAGTCATAGCGTATTCTTAGAACAAAGCCGCAGCTGCTTTTCAGAAAAATATGTTAGAGAAGCTGCTTCTCTCATTAGTGTCTCAAAACCACAAATGCCCTCCACACAGTTCTACAGCTTTTGTCGAGCAGAACTGTTGAGATCTCCATCAAAATCAAAAGAAACGTTACACATAAATACAAAGTTAAAGTATGAGAGGTTAAAGCTTTGTCATACCGCACAATGAGAGAGGTATGTTTCAAAGGATTTTAGCAATGGCAATTGCTTGTATTAATTGATGATGTGCTCCAGTGGTCCTTCATTATCCTATTGGTCCTTACCCTTTGTTAACTTGATAGAGCTGCTGAGTCATTATCCCATCAAGTGCATGAAGTGTTTGTCAGCAGTGAATTGATTAGCTTTTAGCGTTTAGCAGGCTCTGGGTGGAGATTGATTGGCAGAATGTGTTAAAAGGAAGAAATCAATTACCGCTCTCTTTGTATAAGTGCTTACTGTTGTGTCAGTATATGTGCATACATTCAGAAATGCATGTTTGTAAAAGTACCATGTTTCTTTTCTCCACAGAGTGGACAAAACCTTCTCCAGGTCAAGAAATATTTGGTAAGTCCTTCTCTTTCTTGAAAGTAGTTACCGTATTTTCCGGACTATAAGTCGCACTTTTTTCATAGTTTGGCTGGTCCTGCGAGTTATAGTCAGGTGCGACTTATTTATCAAAATTAATTTGACATGAACCAAGAGAAATGAACCGAGAGAAATGAACCAAGAGAAAACATTACCGTCTACAGCCGCCAGAGGGCGCTCTATGCTGCTCAGTGCTCCTGTAGTCTACACTGAAAACATAGAGCGCCCTCTCGCGGCTGTAGACGGTAATATTTCTCGTGGTTCATGGTTCTAAATAAATGCGACTTATAGTCCAGTGCGACTTTATATATGTTTTTTTCCTCGTCATGACGTATTTTTGGACTGATGCGACTTATACTTAGGTGCGATTTATAGTCCGAAAAATACGGTAGTATTAAAAGTATAATTTAAACATTTAATCCCAGTGGTCACAATATTGACTGTAAAAAAGGTCTTCATTTATGAAGCTCTAAAAACCTTACTGACTGATGTTTTAGTGCACTTCCTGCAAATCTGGAAAAAATAAAGGGTGTCAATGAAATGTGTGCAGTTTCACTTGATTAGTGCAAACTGTCACATGACCAGAGCTGTTTATTTCCTGTTTGCACTTCGAGAAGATGATAACTGCATCAAAGCTCCAAAACAATAGGCTAGTAAAGTATGTCAGCATAAAGATATGACAAAGATTTTTGGTACACATTATCTTTAAGGTGTCTAGTATTAATATATGAATTCACGTATATTCAGTTTTGTTGCGTGTGGTCATAGAATGAGTAAACGTGGGATAACAGTGAACTAGTGAACAGTTGCTAGTGAAAATTACACTAAAATGTTGCAATGACAAAATATTGCACTAAATTAAAAATTCAAATGTTACAAAAAAATTACAATATTGATGTTGTAATACTGCTAGCACTTATATAAATTTTTTATTTTTGTAAATTATGTACCGTATTTTCCACACTATAAGGCGCACCGGATTATAAGGCGCACCTTCAATGAATGGCCTATTTTAGAACTGTTTTCATATATAGGGCCCACTGGATTATAAGGCGCATAGAATAGAAGACACTGCAGTCAAACATTTGACTGGGTTTGTGTTATGCATCCACTAGAGGGAGCTGTGCTTAAGGGAATGTCAACATTATGACTGAGCCATGATCCATATATAAGGCGCTCTGGATTATAAGGTGCACTGTTGGTTTTTAAGTGTGCCTTATAGTGCGGAAAATATGTTATTTGTTATATTTCACAAAAGTAAACATTTTGAAATGCGTTGATGGTTGAATTTTTTTTGTTGTGTAACTTATGCATGGCTTTTGTGTCGCATAATTTTTCCCCTTCTTTTGTACACATGTTTGGACACAAGGCACAAAGTTTGTCATCCCATTCCATATCTGTAAAGGTCACCTCAACTACTGTATGATTTGTGTGAGCAGTTGAAAAGGGCAGGTTGGATCCAGTTAGCTCACAAACTCTCTGATATCTTTCACATCAGCCACCCCCCGCACTATACTGCTGGTGGAAAGTTTTACGCCTGCTTGACTGACAGCATTATTACTACAGAGGGAGCTGGTTATGTGTAAAGCTGGTTTATAATGGCTGTGAAGAGGATGTGTCTGGAGAGAAGAGGGAACGTGAAGGGAGAGTGTGAATGCTGGAATGTAATTATGGCGGGACCTGGGTTTCACTCTGTGTGTATCATCTCAGATGAGCGCTGTAGTGCATGCTAATGCGAAGAGAGACCCAAGAGAAACAGCACACATGAAAACTAGCTATCTTTATGCTATTCTTTTCCCCCTTGCTTTCTTAGTTGTTTTCTCTGTTTTCTTCCTTTATATCCCCCTCTCTATCTTTTACCCTTTTCACTTTCACATACTCAGAGAGTAAGTGTTTCGACAGCTTGCTTTAGTTGAATAAAACATGAAGCAAACACATTAAGTACTGTACCCTCGTTCTGAGGTTGGTTGTCAGATAAACATCCAAAATTTGTTGTACATGTATTGGAAGAAACAAAAGACATTCTTTGTATGTGAAGACACAGAATATTTATCTATTTGCACTGCAATTTGTTGTTTTCATAGAATTAAACAACCCCCTGCCCTTTAGTATTAAACTTTGAGGTGGAACTCGTCCTGCTACATAATCTACATAAATTATACCTTACATTTAAAGGGATAGTTCATGCAAAAATGACAATTCTGTCATTGTTTACTGAGCCTCAAATTTTTCTAAACCTGTATGAATTCATTTCAGGTGTTGACAATAAAAAGACGATATTTTGAAGAACGTTGGTAACCAAAGAATTGACTTCCAAAGTATGGAGAGAAAAAAAACTATGGAAGTCAATGGCTGCTATCAATTATTTGGTTACCAACATTCTTCTTCTTTTTTGTTCAGCTGAAAAAAACCCATACGGGTTTGGAACAATAGAAAGGTGAGTAAAAGATGACAAAATGTTTTCTTTTTAAGGTAAACTATCATTTAAATGACTATAAAATGATTTTCTGTTCCAATGGACAATGCAGTAGTTACATTTTTCTTTTTGTATTTTATATTGTAGGCTTTATTTGATATTCTTTTTTTAAATGCAGTATTTACTAAATATTTACTACATTTTAAGAACTAAAAAGATTTAAATATTATTTTTAATTATTATTGTTTAAAAATATTATTTTTAAATCTAACATGATCAAATGTCACCCAATTTATTTGCTTTTTCTTTGAGAGAAAATAAAAATGTAACACTTTATTTACCAAAAAAAAAAAACGTTTTGGAAACATTATTTTCAAAAGCAATACTTATGGTAATGAATTGGTTGTAAAAGCAGGTTAAAGCGCATTTGTAACTTTAATCATTTGCCTTTACAAGTGCTCTTTTGTCGTGCATGTTTGGAATTTCACTGCACCAAGTCACTTTGCATCCGAACACTTCCTCCCACTGCTGCTGTCAGAGCCTGTGCTGTTTGGAGACACAATGCTTTTATGATTAGACCTTTTCAGATCAGTATTACGCATCAGCCTGGTATTCTCTTCTGAATGGCATGAATGCCTCTGCTGTTACAGTTGCTGAGACGTGGCCCATGTGGGCTTTCTAAGCTGGTCTTCATCTTGCAGGCCTGAGAAAATTAAGACAGATTTATAAGAAACAGCCTGTAGAAGGGCGTATAGTAAAAGCTGTGCGTTGGATGGGACGTCCCTGCATCCTTTCTCATGGGACGAGCATGTGCTTGGGATAAAAGCTGCCAGGGACAACAGGGATGCTTTTAAGTGATGCTGTGGATGCACTTATGAAGGACAATATTAATAATATGGTGCTTTGATTTGTACAATAGTGCTGAATGATTACCATGTTTATATGCCATAGTATTTATGTAGTACACCAAGGTACCTGGTGCCATGGATCATGTACCATACACGTTCCTTGATATTATCGCAGTATATTATCCAAAAAATAAGTTACTGTAAGTTGACTGTTTTGCTTCGTTTTAATGATTAGCTAAAGTAGAGAAAAAAAAAATATATATAATTTTTTTATTTATTTATTCATTTATATATATATATTTATATATTTTATATATTTATCACTCAACTGTAGTTCTTGGAATTAACTACCATTTCTGTTCATCGGTCAAGCATACACAGTTGTTGGTCAATGGTATAGTCTCAGAATGGTTAAATGAATGGGCAAATATTTGTGATCCTGGACCACAAAACCAGTCATAAGGTCCAATCTTTTGAAATTGAGATTTATACATCGTCTGGAAGCTGAATAAATAAGCTTTACTCTGATGTTTGGTTTGTTAGGACAGGACAATATTAAAAAAAACAAAAACAACAACAAATAGTTAAATATTTTAAGGATTAAACTGTGGATTGAACTTGATAATGCCTTTGATCCATTTTGCAATAAATAATTGCTGAATTAGTTTTGTTATGGTAGAATATGGACGGCAGTGCATTGTTTTTTGTTTGTTTCTGGACTGTAGTTTACCCAAATTCTGTGAGGACACTGGTCTAGTGAGGACAGCAGTGGTCTTTTGGGGACGTTAGTAAGCTATGCCTCACAGCGGCGTCATCTAAGTTAACAGGATAAATAAACCCCCAGAGATCTATGAAAGATGTTATTAAAATGCTTGTTTAAGGTGCCATTGAAAAATGGTGCCCGTGGAGCTGTTGAAAGCATATTTCCTCAAGTCTGGAAAGTTTACAATGTAACAGATTAATTACATTTCAATTTCTTAATGTACTACGGAGTCTGAAATTGTAGGAAGTCATAGGAATTGGTTAGACAGATGAGAAAATGCTGTTCATCTATGATATGCAGTTTTCCTTCAAACTGTGATTTTAGTGTAAAATTAGTCAAGTGAGAAAACAAATATTTTTGACTATTTTAGTGCATTGTTACCTTTTAGTATTTCGTGTTTGATGAATTCTTATGATTATTATTTCTGATTGTACCAAAATATACAGATTAACAGCATTTGCTAGTTGGATTCTTTTACTTTTTTTAGTCTGAGAGTGATTGGGAGGTTTGAATGGGAGTTTGAAAATAGACCTGAATTTTGTCAGTTTTATTTCAGAAAAAATTCCCACGTTGTGTGTCTAAGATCAGACAGTGTGTTTTCAAGCACTGTTGTCAGTGAATATTCATTTCATCCATGCATACAGGAATAACACAGTCAAGACAAATATAACACTCTTTACGGAATATGTTTTCTATTTATTTGCCTATTCATTTGCATATATTAATTATTCAAACACATTTTGTATGTTCTTAATGTGTTTGTATTGTGCACAACTTGCCTCAACAACAGTTGCAGATGCATTTTTAGCATGTAAGGGCGTTCTGGGTGGTTGCTAGGGAGTTGCTAGGTGGCTGATCACTGACCCATGTCAAAATATCACACCAAAAAAATATCTGACTGGATGTTTCCCTTGACATGACAAAAGGAGAACAACACCCAGCTCTTTCATTTCCGTGGTCAGTTATTCTAGCCCTTGTGGCTGGTTTTGTTTGTTAACCTGAAATCTGTCCGGGACCCTCCTGCTGTGGGCTAAGTAAAGACCATTTATGGAGAGAATACTTAAAAACAGGTTTGACTTCTTCACCTCCCCAAGAGCCGGGAGTGAAACTTCAACTGTCTATTAAACACAAAGAACTCAACATTCAGGTGGACGTCTCAGACCTGAGTCTCTGTCTACTTGGGTGCGGACAGAAAACTTTAGAGAGAAGAGGCCTGGTCCAATTGCTTTGAGAAGCATGTTTGGGAACTCAGTAAATAGAAATGGCAGAAGATTGAGCCTTTCTGAGGCTGTTCTACGTAAAGTCAACCATCTTTGGTAAGAAACAAAGTTGTCTGCAAGAACTTTAAATTTTGTGGGGTGACTATGGTCCCAAAGGAAAATTGTACTGCTGAAGAGATTTTTTTTTTATTAGCTTAAGGTTCTCAATTATGTTTCATTTAACTTTCTATTCTAACATTTAACTTGATATTTCTTCTGTAACTCATTAGAATTTGTACAGAGTTTTCAAAGTTTCATCTTCAGATGTAAATTGTGGTTGGAGGAAGTATAATGAACTTGATACTGTAAATTGTAACATTGATAGATGTAGACTACTTGACTTCCCAGCATGCGTCACACCATGAATAAATGATGCAGATACAGTTTGTTTTATTGCTAGCTGTTTTTATTTATGCTGTCCCTCTGATTCACTGTAACAAGACAAGAGAAGAGTGTGCATGCAGTGTAGATGATTTTCATTGTTACATACTCTACAGTACATTGCTATGGCAAAAAACTAAATTTATTTTATTTTGCAATGCAATCAATGCAATGCAATGCAAGATTATACCGTCACATCTTTCCATTCATTTTGTTGGTATTTGTGGTATTGAGGGAAACCATATTGCTGGTGAAAATAAAAAGTGTTTAATTTTGTGCGATTTCACCACCCAGTTACTGCTGCTGCATAAAGTGAGGACTGATGGGAACTCTGTAGTGACTGTCTCTGTGAGGGATGTTCCCATCTGAGATAGTCGTTCGGTTACAGTGCAGCTGTCAGAATCATTCAGGATTGGCAGCAAATCCGTTTGAGGTAGTTGAGTGTGCCAGTTCTAGACTTGACAGATAACATCCCTTTAAAACTACATAAGAAGCTCGAATATCACACACACACACACACACACACACACACACACACACACACACAGGGAATGTTTTGAGTTCAAAACAAGTTAAGCTCTATTGACAGTATCTGTGACATGCCGTCAGTTACAACAGAAAATAATTGGACTTGTCTGAAGTTGTATTTGTAGTAAAGCATTTACATTGGAAATCAATAGGACAAGGCATTTTAAAAGCAAAAAAGTGAAGATGGTATTTTTAATTTGTTTAAATTAATTCGCTCTTATAAAAATTTGTTATTTTAGCTGTTACGTTGTCTAAATCATTCTTTTAGGTAGATAAACCTCATATAATTCCAGACCCATAACTTTATTTCTGACCAGATCATGAATGTTTATGATAAATGAATCAACAGATTAATTAAAACATCATATTCAAAGGGATTTGTTCATGAATCTTGAATTGAATGATATTTTTATGTCACCAATGACACAATGGCTCTAAAGCCCGAGTCTCCAGTCAAGGTAATTGCATGGAAAACATTTTATTCTATTCATTGTATTTTATTCTATTCTATTCTATTTTTTTTGTGTTCCACAAAAGGTTATGTATGTTTATATTGACTCGAAGAGCGAGTAAATGAATTGGCAGATTTGGGTGGACTGTTCCTTTAGTCAAAAGCAGCACTCTCGTCAGCAGGATGTATTGGTGGCTGTGAGGATTTAGAAATATTGGCATGAGAAAGAACAACTGGCAAAATGTCAAAACTGGTCCGATAAAGGGATGCAGAAACCTCAGACTGGATCAGAAGTAATAGATTCAGGTTTGATAACCCAAAAAAAGACAAGAGAGGAGAGGAGTGAGTCATAAAATGGTGTTGAGAGGCCAGGAGGAGGGAAAGAAACAGAAAGAGTTGGGAGGATGAGAGAGAGAGAGAGAGAGAGAGAGGGAGCGATAGGAAAACCAGAGCTCTGTCTATCACCTGCCCATTTGGTTCAGAGCTGCAGAACAGATTGCTCAGCGCTGATTTGTCGTCTGTGCATGTGTTCAAGTAAGTAATGTGTCGCTCTCTCTTTGTCTCTGTCACTCCATCATAAGATCGTCTGTCTTCTGTTGGTGTGGAGCTCAGGTGGTCGTGGTGGGAGGCAGTCAGCTGAAGAAGTGTCAGACTGTATTAGTGGAGCAGGTTGTGATGAAGACGAGTGAGCCGTGTGTGGGCTTGTTTTGGGGGCATGGTGTTGTTTTTGGTAGCGGTGCACCGATACCATTTTTTGGTGACTGTGTTATTTATTTCAATGTTGGTTAACGATATTCGTTATTTAGATTTGAGTGTGTTTAGTATATTAACTCCACTATTAATAGCAGCAAATGCAGGATGCTATAGCTGCACTAAGAACGTCATCTGCATCTCTAGTTTCTGCATGTTAGTGATTTAGTAAATCATATTGATTTCACTTGTGGTTTCCTCATTGTTCACACTTACCACTTGGTCATAGGATTGAGTTTTACTTGAGTTTTGTGCATTTTTGCAAATTGCAGAGAAATGAACATACATCATTCGTCAGGTAATCTATTTATCTATATAACGATTATGCATGATTTTATCTTAATGCACACTCTGTTCCGTAGTTCTGTGCTAGTGTCAGATAGCTTATTGCTAATTCATGTAAACACAGTCAAATTCATTTGTATTAGCAGGTGCGCCTGACAGAACCAGGGAGCAGCGCTGTTTTGCATTTTCTGTATGAATCCTGTAACTCTTTCTGCCTCCAGGTTTTCCTGAGCCTTTCCTAAACCTTGCCCAATGTAGGTCTTAAAGGGGTCTTATTTTACTTTTGAAAATAATTTAATTTAATAGTTTTTTGTTGCTCAATTGATGGAGCTTATCACTTACAACATGCTAAGGAAATTTTCATTTTACACAAATACGTTTAAACTAACGCTACCCATCAAAAGTTTGGGGTCGGTATGATTTATTTGTGTGTGTGTGTGTTTCTGAAAGAAGTCCCCTCACCAAGGCTGATTTATTAAATAAAAAAAAATTTATATTGTGAAATATTACTAGAATTTAAAATGGCTGTTTTAGGTTTTAATATATTTCAAAATGTCACTTAATTTCAGATTTCTCCAGCAGCCATTATTCTAGTGTCACATCGTCCTTCTGTTTTTGCTACTGTACCTTTAAGAATTTAATGTAAATGCACTCTCTTTTGATTTGCTAACCTCTTCAAGTTTGAAATAGGTGGCACTTATGGGTTGCAGATTTACTATCAGATGCAGATACATCCTTTCCTAATGTGCTTTGAATGGTTACGCAGAGCTGTAGGTGCTACACACAGATAAGAACAGCACAGTGTAGGTGAACATTTGTGGAATCAAGAAGGATCATAAAATGAAAGAATATTTACATTTGTAGAGTAAATATTTTTAGAGCTGGCTGGTGTAATGTTTTTCTTCCAATGCAAAATAAATACCCACACTCACCATCTCTATGCAAATGTCACTGGCATCGTGTGTTTTGTATCAACCTCTTATGCCACGTCTAAGTCAAGCTTGGCTTATGTGCTATGACAAATCAACAGCTTGTACTGCTGTCAAAATTACTTGATGACTTCAGGGGCTTTTCAGCACATAACCTGCCATCAGGCTAATGAAGTGAGTCAGCTCTGGCGATCCTCAAGAGGTAAAGATCTAACAAAACACCGCTGTGCCTTTGGTGACAGGACATGATGTTGCTGGCATCTGACATTCTTTTCAAGATTTGTCTCCGCCACTTACAACCGAAATGGCTTTTTGCCCTGCTGTCTAAGGTGACCTCAGTTTCATTTGGTTTTTAACAGTATGCAAATTGTCACTTTTCTGTGCAGCATAAGCAGATGCTTCATAGTTCTCCTTAGTTGGATGTCATGTGGTCTTCACATAGTCTTGTGATCTTCAAGTAAGTGTCACATACTGTAGCCAAAACAATGAATAACATCACAAATTCTGGTCCACATTGCAGCATGTTTTGGTCAAAACCACCTTTTTGGGCTGATAAATCTGAGATTTTTAGCATTTTATCAATAATGTTCTACTGAATCCCTCAACACTGTCAAATATCAAGGCTCTTTTTTGGCATCTATAGGCACTTTGGCACCACAAAGTTCTAGGATCTAGCCAGCATGGTGGTTCCTAGAAAAGCTATTTCCCCCTCTGGCTGTTTTCCAGGTTGCATTTGCATGGCTTTATTCGCAACATTTACAAACGTCAACAACTGTTGAATGGAGGACGTCACCGAAAGAGCATGAAAATCTGACTAAATCTCTGATGACAACTTGCAGTGTTACATATCAAGGCTGAGAAAAGAACACAGTGCAGACAACAGGTAGTTAAAAGCCGTTATGTTTTGTACAGTATGGGTTTGGTCTACACCACTGGTAGTTCTTATAGAACAGTTTTAGACCCTATTCTGAATTAGAAGCTAAGGTAGGTCCCTCAAACAGAGTTCCTAGTTCCTGCTGTGCGATCGCGCCAAAAAGCGAGTACTTCCGCCAATATTCTAGGAACTATTAAGGGGTTCCTCTGGTGTGAAATCCCCTAATAGTTCCATGAAGAACCTTTAACACTCATAGAGCTTTTACATTCCACAAAACATTCTTTGTGGTGGAAAAAGGTTTCTATAGAAAAAAATGGTTCTTTTAAGAACTGTTCACTGAATGGTGGTTCTTTGGCATTGTTGTGAAAGCCCCCACTCTTATTTTAAGAGTGTACTGAATGCCTCAAACTACTATTATATGATGTATCTGTAACTATAACCCCTGTATTTCATAGATTCACTGCCAAGAATGTTGCAAATCATGCCAAAATGCCAAGAATCCAGTCTGGATTCTGCTAGTTCCTACCCAAAACCCATCTTATGAACAGCTGATACACACTGAACACACTACACTTTATATTTATATACACATACACTTAATTTATCTAACACACATACTTAGTATACACTTAAATGTTGCACATAATATACATGTACATACATTACTGCATTTTTGTAATATACCTGCCTACAATTGTCAATTTGTATATTGTCATTCCTTGTCTACTTATTTGTATTTTTTGTATTTTTATATTCTTTTATTATGTGTTTTATGTTCTGTCGCTGTCATTCTGTTGTACTGCGGAGCTTCTGTCACGAAAACAAATTCCTCGTATGTGTAAACATACCTGGCAATAAAAGCTCATTCTGATTCTGATTCTGATTCTGAAAAGTGATTATTGTGGTAAAAGGGGACTTTTTGGAAAAAAAATCCTGCCCACTTTGACTCTGGGAAACTGTGTAAGTCTGCCAATAACATTGGAGCTTGTTTTTTGGAGACTACCTTGCCACTTTCGTGTGCAATATCCAACAGAAAGGGCCTGAATGATATGCAAGGTTGCCATCTGAAGGTGCTTTCAGATGGACAGTGAAAAAAATCTCTGAAGGTCTCCCTCCAGAGGTCATTTTTCATTGAAAATGCTTTTCAATGCTTTCAAGCTGTTTATTTTTAGGTATGTTAGACCAAACATCAAATCAAAGTCACTATATTATATTTATGGTCCTGTTTTGCTATTAACTGTAGGGCCACCTCATGCAAAATTCGTTGAAATAATAAAAGAATGAATCTGGTTTCAGTCAGGATGAATAGATCATTATCAGCTCGTTAAAACGGAGCACTAAAAACTGTTGTGTGCCTTCAGACAGACATTCATATGTGTCCAGACTGGCATGGAGGAACAGATTGTGTGCCAAATAGCAGGGGAGATTTAATTGATTTAGGATCGGCTGTTAAAAGTGACGCGAGCTGAGTGCATTCGATGTGATGTGAAATAATATGTTTGAACCGAGGCACTGGCTTGAGTCAAATTACAGGCCAGGGGAGGGAGGGAACAAAAACTGATGGCTTGATTCATGCAGTGTGTTTCACTGAGCCATTCTCTTTCACACTCTGCATTCACACACACACCTGTGGCTTTTTTCAGCAGATTGTATTGCATACTAACTAATCAATTCCTTCTCAGCTGGAGCAGTCCGTGATGCTGAGCATTTCTAATTTGATCTTCAGAAGAACACTTGTAACAAATGTGCCAATGTGAATGATCTGATTGCCTCGAGTTGTTAATGCTCCTGCTGTAGTTCTGAAGATTTTTGTTTGTCCACAGGAAACAAGATGGTAGAATCCCGCGAATATCTGACCCGTTAGAACGTCCTGGTCTGGTTAAGTCCTTTCCACCATCACCTGCTCCGAATCTTCTAAAGGTTTGACAGGTTTTAACATTTCACTCCTCTTTCCTCTAATCATGTTATATTCCAGCGGAGCCTTGGGTTTGGTCTGAGAAGTGGAAGGAATATCAAAAACGACTGCCTTTCATTTCTTTCTTCCTGCTGTTCACCTGTCGTTTCCTTTTTCTTGTGACAACCATCTATTACAAATAGATGAGCTGCTTCTTTTTGTGTGTGCATACTACATATAACCTACTTTTTATCATTTTGTTGATTTCTGTGGAAGACTTGATCTTTGGAGCGTCACAAAAAAAGAAAAGGATAAAACCATTCATCTAATGATTAATTTAAAATTAAAAATGTTCAGTACTGTTTGTATTATTAAAGTGTGTCACCGGATAATTCTTCGCTCCAAGATTCCCCCTCAAGGACCAACATCCAAGTCTAACTTCAGAAATGATCCTTTGTTGAGGAGCGGAATGCTAATTTGATCCAAAAAGAAATCAAATCTCCTCCAGGCATCAAGATCTCATGATGAACTGCAAATTAAAGCACTTCAGTCGCTTTGGCCCCTTTAATGTGAGCTGACCTGGTGGTGGTCCATTAGGGATCATTCAGAGAGGCTTTAAATGTTTTTTTGAGAAGGTTCAGCCACTGACAGACCCCCACTGAGCAGAACCTCAAAAAGTACTGCCCTTTTTTTTGTCATTTAAAATCAAATGTTAAATAAGTCTTTAGCAAGTTTTAGATGAACCACTGCTAGCTCTTCTCCAGGGATACCCCTTGCCTTCATTTAACACACAAGTGCTTTTTTAATTGAAGTCATCTGTGTCTCTGAGCAGCTCTGAGAGCCATTAGCACAAGGGCTTCTGGGAGCCAGGAGGACTTAAGTATCCGTGTTTAGGGATGTCCTAGAATCATTAGTGTCTCGATGACATTGTGAGAGGTTGAATACGACTAGCTCAGTCTAGATTGTGTAGTTAAGCATTTATGTATTTCACTAAGAGTCTCATAATGCAAGATGCTTATACAATCAGCTCAGCATCTCTGCAGAGCCACACTGGGATTATAATGGCTGTTTTATTTAGTTTTAGCATGATGCAAGTGAAATTGGATTGTAAACACGTTGCCTTAGCATGCATTTTTTTATTTGATGTTTATTGCCTGTGGATTATGGACTTTGCATTAGGGTTTTGTTGTATTCCCTAACTACTTATAGTAAGTAAGGTTTTATAATGCAAAATAAGGTTTTTATTTGACACAGAGTTTACTAATTTGATACAGAATTAAAAAATCCTAGTTATCTTATCAAATAAACATTGCAAATGGGTTCTTTTCAATATCTCAGTGTGACGAGTGGGGCGGGGCCGAGGGACATGGGAGCGAGGCCGGGGGAGTGATTGGAGATGAACTACACCTGTTCGTCCCACCGGTCTCGAGGCCCATGGAGGAGATGGAAGGATATAAAACTGGAGCGACGACAGTGAAGGACGAGAGAGGACCAGGCCTGGGCTTTTAGTTGTGTTTTGGTTTTTATTTTATGCGCACCAGTCGTCCGTGAGGGGCTGGTGCGCTGTTTTGTGTTTATTTTGTTATTAAAATGTTTTTGATTGTCCGCCGGTTCCCGCCTCCTTCTTCCGGATGAATATGAAGGTTGATATCGTTACAGTGGTGCCGAAGCCCGGGAGAAGGAGGGACGCGCTGCTGAAGATCCCTCGCCGCTGTGGTGAATCCGCGGTGCCATCGAGCTGGCGAGGAGGATGCCGCCATGGACGCTCAAGGCGGTGGACTGGAGCGAGTTGCCGGGGACGGGCGAGCTCGCTGCCGACCGCCCACGATAGGGAGGGACGGCTGCCGTCCGTGAGGGAGCGGAGGAGTCGGCGCCGTTCGCCAGGGGGCCGGAGCCTGCTGCCTCCGTGAAGGTATCCGGAGGAGCAGGGAACGGGGGACTCCTGCCGGCTGCCCAAAACCGGAGGAGCCGTCGCCGTCCACCGGGCGGCGGAGGGGTGTCGTGCCGTCCGCCGAGGGCCGTCCAGTGCCACCGCCAGGCACCGCGGAGGAGATCGCCCAGCCGGTAGAGGGCCGAGCAGCAGTGCGTCTGGGAACCGGAATTTTTTTTTTTTTTCCTCTCTCCCCTCTCTCGTCTCTGTCGCTCCTCCTTCCATCTCCTTTTCTCTCGCCTCGCCTGTCCTACCCCCAGGTTCCCGCAGGTCCCCGGGAGCGGCCCCCCCGGAGGGAGGGGGGGGGGGGGGGAGTAGAGCGCAGTCTCGGGAGTACCCCCCGGCCTGCGAGGGGCGATGGGGGTATGTGACGAGTGGGGCGGGGCCGAGGGACATGGGAGCGAGGCCGGGGGAGTGATTGGAGATGAACTACACCTGTTCGTCCCACCGGTCTCGAGGCCCATGGAGGAGATGGAAGGATATAAAACTGGAGCGACGACAGTGAAGGACGAGAGAGGACCAGGCCTGGGCTTTTAGTTGTGTTTTGGTTTTTATTTTATGCGCACCAGTCGTCCGTGAGGGGCTGGTGCGCTGTTTTGTGTTTATTTTGTTATTAAAATGTTTTTGATTGTCCGCCGGTTCCCGCCTCCTTCTTCCGGATGAATATGAAGGTTGATATCGTTACACTCAGTTGTTTCATTTGAGAGCCAGTTGAGATGTTTAAATGGCAAATGTTTCATTTGTTTTTGGGCCCCTGATAACATTAAATGGACTCATTTCTTCCTGTCTGCTGGCCTTCATGTCACAGCTCAAAACTGTGAAAATACTACAGTACAAACCTGGTAAATGGTTAATGGTAATTTCCTGTAATATTTACAGGGAAAAACCATAAACTGAATTCTGTTCGCTGAATTCTCTGTTGCATTTCAAATTTTGTTTGAATTTGTTTTTTCTTTGAAATAACTTTCTTTTTCTTTTTATATTTTATGTTATGTTTATTATGGTTGAATGCTACATAAAATGTTGTTAATGTTTTTTTAATTTATTTTTATTTCAGTTTAATGAGTCTCACCATGATGGTGTTTAATGCTTGTGTGAATGACACTGTGTACCTTCTGTGTATCCTATTATTTAAAACCTGCTTGTGATGGGCTTTGTTTTATCAGGTGACTCTCATAAACACCTGCTTTTGTTGGTTTTCAGTGTATTACAAAGTTACAAAACAGATTTCTTTACTTCAAGAAGTTGGTATATTAACCCTTAAAGACCTACAACATTTTTGGGGCGCCTGACACACCTGCACTTTTATTTGTTTTTCAGACCTATTCTAGAAGTCAGCATCAAGTGCCATATATAGTTATAAAAATGAGAACTTACAGTTTAAGTTTAACTAATTTAAAGTCTCAATTTTCCTTTCGTTTTCTCTAAGAATTAATGAAATTACAGAATTTTAAGAAAAATGCAAGCAACAGTTGGGTGTTTTTTTACCGTGTACTCAAACTGAAACTCCTAAAGTTTGGATATTTTTCTTTAGAAAGTTGTGTCTGGGTGTTTTACACTTCCAAATAAAATTTTGTTTACATATACCATTCCCCAAGCAAGTTATAGCCATTTATTACAATATTGTTATCGACGCTTTTGAGTGAAAAACAGGCCTATTTCGTTAACTAACAATAGAGATGTGTCCAAAAACATTTTAATGAGTAAAGAAAATGGAAAGAGTGTTATATGATAAACCAAACAAAACAAGTTTTTTCTTCTTCTGAGAAATATATTTTCAATCTGAGTATGAACAATAAACACAAACTATGCAGCATATAGTAAAAACAATTGCACAAATTGTCTTCAACTATACAGTGCAAATGATTCACAAACTACACACGAAATGAGTGAAATATTCAGAGTGCAACAGAAAAAAATAGTGCAAACTATCTTTATGAACTGTATAATTATATAATACTTAGTATACATAATATACATAATATTAATGATCGATCCATTGGCTGTAATCTGTGTCAGAATCGATTTTACCGGGACATCGCCTAGTGACCCAAGACATAAATCCCAGTGCTTTATCAGATATGTACCAGTTTCATCCTTGTTTTTGATTCGTTTTATGTCAAAGTACTTTGTGTTTTTTAGTACAAAAAACACTTGTGTTTTTTGTGCTTTTTCTGAGAGTTTTCTCATGCAAATGTGTTATTGCGTGTTTGTATTCATGTACTCACGACAGACTTTACTTTCACTTTGTTTTAGTTCATTTTCCAAAGCAATATGTTTAGTAGTAGTTCAAAAGACTACTTATTGGTTTAATATGGGACAGTTTGAACCAATCTGGGCACGGACTAAGCGTCAACAATCATTTCTGTTTGGTTCAGAGGAACGAAAGCATTGGTTTCTTCTGACGAATCAATGTTGTTAAAATGCGATGACGTAATCACGTAGACTACGGCGCTTCTGAATATCCAAATGAGATAAATAGGATATCTCCGAAAGAGAATCTATGCTTTACATAACTTTTTAAAGCATTCAGATTGGATTAGCGGTTCAAAAGTTATTAAACATTAAAGAATAACAGTTATTTTTAGCCGCGGGCGGCTGTCTCGGTCTTTGAAGTTTAACATTACCGTATTTTATGGACTATAAGTCACACTTTTTTTATAGTTTGGCTGGTCCTGCGACTTATAGTCAGGTGCGACTTATTTATCAAAATTAATTTGACATGAACCAAGAGAAATGAACTAGGAGAGATGAACCAAGTTAAAACATTACCGTCTACAGCCCTCTCGCGGCTGTAGATGGCAATGTTTTCTCTTGGTTCTAAATAAATGCTTATATGTTTTTTTCCTCATCATGACGTATTTTTGGACTGATGCGACTTATACTCAGGTGCGACTTATAGTCCGAAAAATACAGCATATCAGTTAAATTATGGTATTAACTGTAAATTTAAGGTAAAACTGACTAAACATTGTTACCATATTTTTTATGGTATAATTCTGGCAACCATAGCTGCCGTTTTTATACAGTATATTTTATGGATTTTTTTTTGTTTTGTTTTACAGTGTGTAATGGCACGGAACGGCATGGAAATGCGTGCATCATTTTAATGCAGTGCAAGAGTAATTCATAACGTGGCATTTACACCTAATTTACAATATTTGATGAAAAAAAACCTAGAGGTTTTATCTGACATAAGTTTAAGTACTAGAATTGCTAACACTAAAACTGAAATAAAAACAAATTAAAGCTTAAATAGAAGCTAATAAAATGACAAAAGCACATAATGAAATGACTCAAACTTAAACTAGAATTAAAATAAAAACTGATAATATAAAAAAAAGTGAATTCAAAATATTTATGAATAAATATTAATAAAATAGATCTGTAAAAGTCTCAGTGACCTCTGAGAATTTTTCTTTCCCTCTGGGAACATGCATTACATAGAAACCTACCTCAGAGGAATCAAATTCTGGGTTCCCCATACCAATGAATTCCAGAGTCTGTAAACACCTTGATCCTGGGAACAGGAGGGAGGATGATCCCAGATTTAGTGGTTTTGGATGCTACATTAAATTCTCCTGAATCCCAGAGCAATAACAGCGTTACAACAGGATGCTTTTACCACAACACCACCAAACAACTTTTGTATGAAGATATTAGAAAACATAGAAGTTAATTTTGAATGAGGCTTACATCCAGCAATAACCCACCTAACTCTGTTTTGGTTGCACATTATTCACTTTTATAGCCATTTTCGAAGCTGTTTTCTGTCATATAAAACATTCTCACATTATGGTTATTAAACAGCCTGTTTGTCTATGAGACTCATGCTGTTGCAGTATTTCTGTAATATGGTGTTGGCAAATGCATTATAGTTGTGCAACATGGCCGTAATGTGACAACAGGAAGTCATATTATCTTTCAGCAACTTTGACATTATGTCATCTTACCATTTTACATTTTGAGCCTGCTATTTCTCACAGATACACTATAATATAATGGGAATGTTTGCAGCTATATATTACATTAGATATTTTGAGAATGAAGAAAGAAAAGCTAGTATATCAATGCATGTTATTCTACAGTATTGCTGTAACGCTATTTAGGTAACATCTCAAGGTCACTCAAAGGTCTTTGATTTAGATAAAAAAAAAATAGTCAAGAGATTTCACAGACTTGCTTGAGAAAGCATGTAAACCTTCACAAGCCAGTCATTAGGCATTTTCAAGTATTTATAATTGGTGATTTATGCAACAGTCTTTTGGACAATTTAATTGTGCAATTTAGTTATCAAAGATACAAGAAACTTTTTTGCATGTCCTTTGGCTGGTGAATCGGAGGAGACATGTGTGGTTTGAATGGGCATGACGCTTCTGGGCGCACACACACACACACAGACATCCACATGTCACTTACAGTACCAATGATTTCCTTCATTAGAGGGTGTTTCGTATGGCATGCTTGACTAGAATAGGGGAAGTTGTAGCAGATTGAGGAAGCTATATGCCTTTTTCTTGCATTCCCTGCTGCTTTTCTCATGAGTAGAACATATGAAGATTGAAAGAAAGAGAGTTTCATTGCCGGTCACAGTCGATTCTCTAAGGGTTCAGCTGATTTAATTGACTTCATGATGTCTAAGAGTATGTACAGGTTTCGGCTTCCAGCACTCGCTGCCATGCAACACCGCAGACGCTTCAGTGATGTAAGTAGACTTAATGTATGAGAGTGTGATGAAAAATAAATCATAGTTAAATGTGCAAGTGTGTGTGTTTATATAGAATGGCCAAGTGTTAGATTGTAGACATAATGTATTAGTGTAATTGTGTTTCTTTTTACTGTAACGTGTGCTGATGTTTTACTTTTGATTTCGTTTTTAATTAGCATTATAGAGTATGCTCACTGATTTTTATTCCTCTCATGATGTAATTCAGTAATGAGAATCATGCTGTCTGATATTATCATCATGTATAAATACTTTACAGTTTGAATAATAAATTAGTGAATTTACAAGATAATGTTTTGATGCATTATGGTAATGCAAATTTGGGAGAAAATAGTCATGAAAATGTGAAATTAAATTTCAAATATTGATTTGTTTGAAAGATAATTGTAGATTTGATTTATTTCGAGTCAGACATACTTTCACAGGATCTGTACAAAGTGTACCGAGCACGTTTGTGATGCAATAGTGTTATATAGGATGTCTTAGTTAAGAAAGAATTCTCACTCTTATATTGAGAAATCTCAAATTCACTGCTTGGTTGATTCATAACTGTTTGTGAAATGAATTTAGGAAATAGTATTTCTGTGAAGTGTACATTAGCTGAATGTGAGAACCAGATGTCCCCACAATGATAGAAGAACTTGAAAATGACCTATATAATGGGACCTCCCAACAGTTAATCAAATAAGGAGACTTATTCATGTCTTAATAAAAATCTAAAGATTAACCAAGGAATCTGGAAATGGTTAGGTTTAGGGATAGGCTTTGGGTTATAAAGATATTTAACTGGGTGTATCTTAAACTTTAGGCACTCTTATGTCCCAGGGGTTGATTTAGATTTAAACTAACAGATTTTGGTTGCATCAAAACTGCCTCAGCAAACCTTTTAACATCTCTTTAATTAATTATATTTAGCATGCCTAGTTTTTTGTGTCCTATACCAATGAAAATACATCACAATAATATGAGTTGATGCATTGTAAAAAGGGAAACAATCTAAAAAAAAGTCAATTATTTTAATATTAATAGTAATAATAATAATCTATTTTTCATAGTAATTATGTGAAGATATATTTTGTATTAACTTTTCAAAAACGGTTTGTTTTAAGAAAGCACTCTAAATGTCAACAGGCCTGAAAGTGTCCATTGTTAAAAAAACACTCATTAACATAACAGAAGTAAATTGTAAGTCACCCAAAATGTGTGTGTGTGGTGTTTGTGTTTGATGAATCAGCAAGCCATATGGAGAAACACATTGAAGTTCCAGTTTCAGTACAGCGTTTTGTTACATTGAAGTCATTTAAGGTAGTCTGGACTGTGTGAGTGTGTATTATCTAAGTGCAAGTTCACTGTGTATGTGAAATTTCTTGTTGAGAAAAAAAATCAGTTGCTGGCAAGGATTTTGCAGAGTCCTACCTTGCTCTGCAGTCTTATCAGCAGTAAACATTTCAAATGGTGCTGCATTCTGACAAACTCGATTTAGTTTTTTATCTTTTTAGTAGTGTTTGCCTTTGCAAAAATTGCTGCCAAGTTGCCAGGGCGTTGTTATGTGGGGGGTGGGGGGTCTGATTGGCTTTGATGTTGCTATGTTGTAGCTAGGTCATTGTTAGATGGTTGTGTGTTCTGATTGGCTGTGGTGTTGCTGTGAGGTTGTAAGGACGTTGTTAGACGGTTGTAGGTATGTTCGGTTGCTAAGAGGTTGACAGGTGGCTCTTGTGTTGCTACAGTATGTTATGTTATCCCACCTTCAACATACAATATTCACTTTTTAGCTTTATTTTATCATCTGCCAAGGAAAACTCATTGACTTTGAAATTTCAGGATGAGTTAAGTTTAATATTTCGGGTTATATGTGACCCTGGATTACAAAACCGGTCATAGGTGTCAATTGTTTTGTTAATTTAAGCTTTCCACTGATGTGTGGTTTGTTAGGATAGGACAATATTTTGCCGAGATGCAAATATTTGAAAATCTGGAAACTGAGGACCTTTAGAGTTGTCCAAATTAAGTCCTTAGCAATGCATTTTACTAATCAAAAATTAAGTTTTTATATTTATGGTAAGAAATTTACAAAATATCTTCATGGAACATGATCATTACTTAATATACTAATGATTTTTGGTATAAAAGAAAATGTATAATTTTGACCCATACAATGTATTGTTGGCTATTGCTACAAATATACCTGTGCAACTTAAGACTGGTTTTGTGATTCAGGGTAACATATTTATATGCAAAGCATTAGCAAACATGCTAATATGCAGGCTGTAATTTCTGAACAACTTTGCCTTTAATGCATATATGTTCTTATGCTGGTTTATTTTGAGGTGTGGGCTCAATGATATGACACCGCAGCTGTAGCTAGTTAGGTCACATCCTTCATACACACAGCTGCTCTGTCTCCGTGCTAAATTATGCTGTTTCACAGTCTTCATCTCCCATTGAGATGAACCGTATGATAGGGAGGAAGGACATCTGGTCGTCTGATGCACTGTTGATCATAGGATCAAGGCAGGGAGCTCTGTACATTACTGCAAAGCCACTGTCACTGAAAGAGCCGAGAGTCATTCCCATGTCAAGTGGACTCACAGACTGTCAGATCTCGCTCTTTCTCATTGTGTTCATCCTGCTCTCTCCCCCCTCTTTTACCTGTTCCTCCTGGTTCTCAGACATCAGATATATTTGCAATGATAGAGCGAATGCAGGTGAGAAATCCACATTTTCCTCTGGTCTTATGTTTGTTGCTTTTCCTGCAATCTCTTGCTTTTTATGACCTCTGACCTTTAATCTGCAATATTGTGACACCTTCCCAGACTTGCCTATTATTACTGTCATCTGTCATCTATATTTAATGTTCTCTCTTAATATCTCACTCATTCACTTTAAAATGTATATATGTAGCTTAAGCTCTGTCATTAAACTCTTGAAAACAGTGTTAGAAATATAGTCTATGCAAGTACACAAACACTTGGTAAGTACATTTTAATGTCTGTTGAACCTAGTGATCCATCATAATTTGAGCACAAAGAGCATTTTATGCTTCTGACCTTTTTAAATCCAACCATAATGAAATAATAGTAAAAATAATAGTTCAAAACATTCAAAAGTGTCCGTTTTTTTTTTTTTTTACATTTAAGACAAACTTGTAACAAACCTAAAGGAGGTGATATAATTTATTTTAAGTAGCTGTTATTTAATTGTATATATTAATTTATATTAAAGTAATTTTAAGTATATTTTATGTCAATGTTCGTTATTGCTTTAGAAACTTAAATACTTGCATAGAATATGTTTCAGACCTAAGTGTCTCTCTGTGTAATGTCTGGATTTAAATTGTTGTAAATATTGGCCATGATAAAATTTTTGAGAATTATCAAATGTATATATTATTTCAAGTTATAAACGAATACTGAATTTCTGGTATTTACTGTTCTAATAATGTATATGAATGACAGTAATTCAATTTGATTTATATTTTTAAATGAACTGTATTTATTGAACATCCTCACCTTTCTTGTGAACACAGACCAGTAGAATGGACGAGCAGAGGTGCTCTCTTCCGCCTCCTCTCAAAGTAAGTGTGTATATTTAGAGCCACACAAACAAGCATCATGTAGAGATGTAACGATAAGATTTTTTTGTTGGGCCGATACCAATTTTAACAAACAATTGTTGGCCGATTTCGACAATTGCATAAAGCAGGGCTTAAAAAAAAATAAAAAGATTAGTTTACTTGGAGCAGAATCGTTATTTGGACATTTCTGTTCCTGCGTCCCTCTGTGAAACCGGTTTGAGTAGAAAACATACTGGTTAATAACATTATTTTTAAAACTTTTTCTTGAATGAGTTTTGAATGATGTCTCTTAGTTATAGCCAATACAGCATCGATGTCGGCCCTTTTCACGATATTTCCGACATGCCGATGGCTTTAAAATAAGCAAAAATCTGCCGATAAATATCGGCGTCAATACATCGGTGCATCCCTAGCATCAAGTGTTATAGTCATTACAGTCTGTTCTCACAGACACTGCCATCAGCACTGTGTTTATCACATGTGCACAGAAACACATAGTATTGCTTTTGTCGAAGATGCATGTTTTTATATTAACCCTCATTCTCAGCTTAGTGTAGAAGTCTAAAATGATGGAGGTCTTATTTTAAAATAAGATTTTTGTTTAAAAAAAAAAATGTTTATATGAGCAAACCTCTGTCAGCATCTTGTGCCATGAGTATTGCATTTAAAATTAATAAGTTAAAATTAATTTCAACTTTTTTGTAATGCTGCAGATCAGTGTCAGTTTTAATTTACTGCTACTATTAGAGGAACATCAGAAAAATGATTGGCTTATTAAAGTTAACGTGTCTTGCCTTAATATAAAATATCTTCACATATATTATATTAACAAGTATGTATTTAACGGAATCTATATAGAAGCTCTCTGTTATAGTTCTGTGCATTCAAGTCAACATAAAACACCAGAACATGTGATCTGATGCTCTCAGTTCTCATAGTTCAGGGTTTGTTTGGAATCATAAGTCTCCACAGGTCTCTTTATGCACCTTCATATTTCCTTCATCTACAGCATAAAGTGACTTGAATGAGAGGCTCACAATATCTACATCTCTAATCTCTCTCTATTCTTCCCACAGACAGAGGAAGATTACATTCCATATCCCAGCGTCCATGAGGTTACAAGCTTGTTTGGCTTTTTTTTTTTATGTAAATATGAGTGTGTTTTCTTGTAAGATACTGGTTGTAAAATTGTTGTTTTTGTTTTTGTGGGCTGGCAGGTATTGGGTCGTACAGGCCCTTTACCACTCATTCTGCTGCCCCAGTTTGGGGGTTACTGGATTGAAGGGACCAATCATGATTTAGGCTCCTCCTCCACAGCAGAGGAACTGCCCCCTTGTCCCGCATCACAGGTTAAACTGGAGACAAACAGCATAGCCAAGATCTACAGGAAACACTTCCTGGGCAAGGTGAGATTCTAAACGGCCAAAGATGTATTTAATTATTCATTTGACCTATCCCTCTTCATCTGTCTGTCTTGTTATAGGCAATAACCAGTGTAATTAACAATATTATATTGAAAATATTCATATTAATGAAAAACAAACAACAACAATGTGCAATCTGGAATTTTATATAATAAAGTCAACTAGAATCCCACTATTTCCCACTATTTCAGCCTCATGAAACCAATGAGTACAATTTAAGGCCAAACATTGGCTAATACAGTATGGTATGGTATAGTCGCTGATATATTATGTGTGTTTGTAGGTTTCATTCTGTTGAGTGCTGTCAAATGATTAATCATGATTAATTGCATCCAAAATAAAAGATTTTGTTTGCATAATATATGTGTGTTCTGTGTATATTTATGTATATATAAATACACACACATACAGTATATATTTTGAAAATATTTACGTGTTTATCTGTCTATATTTATATTCATATAATTTACATATGTATATTTAATATATAAACATAACATATTTTTCTGAAATATATACATGCATTTGTGTGTATTTATATATTCAGAATAAATAAATATATACAGTACACATGCATATATTATATAAACAAAGACATTTATGATGAATGCCATTAATCACGATTAATCGTTTGACATCACTAATTCTGTTGTTTCCGTTTTCATTCTGACTTTGAGGTTCTGAAAGGTACTATATGAAAATAATAAAGACGTTTTTTTTATTACATATCTGTTTTATTGATTTATGCTTTACCTGATATATTAACGTGTTTAGGTTTAGTTGACAAAGTTAATCAGAATTCCTATTTTTTCACCAATTAACAAATTGATAGATGATTGTTATGAGAACAGGAGTGTTTTTATTGGTTGTTTTGTCTCATTGATGTTATAGTCATCTTATTAGTAGTAGCAATATTCTCTGGGCTTGCTGTCTCTCAGGGTCAGAGCTTTTAGGAATTTGTGATGATGTAAAGAGTCTTTCAGAGGGTTTATGTGTTTATAACTCTTCCCGCAGGAGCACTTTAATTATTACTCAGTGGACAGTGCTCTGGGCCACCTGGTCTTCTCGGTGAAGTATGATGTGATTGGAGACCAGGAGCACCTTCGACTGTTGCTTAGGTACTCTTGACTATTCCAAGATAAAAAAAAAGTATGGCTTTGATGTTTTGAATTATGCGTTTCTTTAATTCCTTTGTTACAAATGCTACTGAAATACCTTAGGAAATGCATAACAGTAAATAGTTGATATACAGTACTGTAAAAGTATAGAGTCTAGGAACAAACCTTTATTCCCTTTCAATGCTACTTCCATTCAATTTACAAATCCTTTCTTGCTACCTCAATTGAAATCCAGTTCAAGAAATTGAATTGGAAAATTAAAAGATATTCTCAATTTAATTCTGAATGGTGCACAACCCTGTCACAGACACTTTTCTTTTTAAAGAAACAATCACGTCCACTCTCTCCTGTCACATATTCTCTCATTGTTCATTTACGAAGAAGTTCTGACTTAAGTGATCAAAATAGGCAGCAGAAACACAAGGTCACATCTATTCTTAATGACCCAAAGCCTTTCTCGAGGCCCTTTAATGATGGGGATGGAAACAAGAGACCGTGATCTATAAAGCCTCTCTTTTATACAGGGAGCTTTTCATGGACTCTGAATGTTTTTTATTGGCTGTAAGATAATTGACAAGTGCACCTGTGAATGCTGGAGTGACTCGCATGGCAATTTTTCATAGTTGAACTACCATTCATCTCTCGCTGTCTCTCTCACCCTCTATTTGTGTTTACTGCTAAATATAACATATACATTTACATTTATATTAATGCATTTAGTAGACGCTTTTATCCAAAGCTGCTTGCAATAGAGGAGCGTGAGCAATTTGTCTCAGACAGATTAGCAGAGAATGTGTCTGTGAAGTGCAATTGAGAAATTTGGTTAGTGTTATTATAATAGTTTGTAATGCTGGAGGTAAGTGTAAATCTTCTGTCTTTTTAATTGTAGGTCAAGGTTTAAAACTTACCATGATGTGATACCAATTTCTTGTCTGACCGAGTTCCCTAATGTTGTGCAGATGGCGAAGGTAGGACATTAACATAAATAGTTGAGTGCATGGCTGTCATTGGATTAAAAAAAAACTTAATTCAATTAAAATGTTATTCCATTAAAAGTGTGTGTGTGTGTGTGTGTACAGTATATATATATATATATATATATATATATATATATATATATATATATATATATATGTGTATATATATATATATATATATATATATATATATATATATATATATATATGTATATGTGTGTGTGTGTGTGTGTGTATATATATATATGCAATTATAATTATTATTTAATAAAAATAATGTGATTAGAAAAATGTAAATTAAATTAATCACAATTTGTCTTTTTCAAGCTTGTCAGTGAAGAGGTGAATGTGGACAGATTTTATCCCGTCTTATACCCAAAGGTAAGCTGGGACACGAACATAGGAAAAAAAAAACGAATTAACAAATCAAGTATTTTATTTTTGCACTGGGCCTCATTCATTATATGTTTCAAGGCATCCAGACTTATTGTGACCTTCGATGAGCAAGTCATCAGCAACAACTTCAAGTTTGGAGTCATCTACCAGAAATTTGCGCAGGTTAGATCACCTTTAAGTGTTTTTATTCCTGGATTGCTTAATTTATATTATTTGTGGGTTTGTGAACTGAAAATGTTCTCTGTTCTACAGACATCAGAAGAGGAACTATTCGGAAACAATGAGGAAAGTCCAGCTTTTGTTGAGTTTCTGGAGTTCTTGGGAGAGAAGATTGAACTTCATGATTTTAAAGGGTATAGACCTACAGTGTTTAACATGAACAGTACCCAAGTAGGACTTTTTCTGATCCTGGTACAACATTCATATTAATAAATCACTGTAGTGTGCTAGAGCTGTTGTGGAGGCTTCAGTATCAAAGTTATCTTATTATATTATAATTTCCCTTTAATTTCAGGTCTAGGTCAGAGTTACATGTTGAGTAATGGCTTTGATTGTTTGAATAGAATATTGTCCCAGGCCTGACGAAGGGTTGTTTGTACAGCTGGTATGTTTAGAGTTTGAAAATATTAATGAAGTAATTCAGATCTTTTTGACCTTCTTTTGTAATACAGCTTTCGTGGAGGCCTGGATGTGACACATGGTCAGACTGGAATTGAGTCAGTCTACCACAACTTCCACAATAAAGAGATAATGTTCCACGTGTCCACTAAGCTGCCATACACTGAAGGTGATTCCCAGCAGGTGAGACCTCATATTTTGTTTTGTCCTGCTTTGTTTTTTGTTTTTTTGTTCTGCTGTTTGGCTTTGTTTTGTTTTGTTTAGTTTGGCTTTGATTTGTTTTGTTCTGCTTTATTGTTTTGGCTTTGTTTACCTTTTTGTTTTGTTTGTTTATTGCTTTGGCTTTGTTTACTTTGTTTTGTTCTGTTTTATCTTTTATTTATTTTTGGTTTGGTTTGTTTTTTTTGTTTCATTCTGTTTTGATTCACGATCAGTAAAGAAAATAATTTTTTTTATTGTTTTTTTATTTAGATTCCTCAGAATTTAGCTAAATCAACTTTTGGTTACCTCTTGAGGGTGGGTAAATATAGATAAATACATTTGCACATTTAGGACCAACAAGTAAGATTCTGGGATATTGTTTTGTCACAGTAAGTGTGGGTTTCGGGTGTATTACCATTTGCAGCCCCCCAGAGATCCTTGGCCACTGTGTTATGCACTGACCAACAGTATGCTCTGTTAATTAGCAAGCAAACCACACAGTGCAAAGGACTGAGCCTGAAAGCCATCTGTTGTCATGCACGCTTTGCTTTGCTCAGAGAGATAACATCACCTAGGGGTTTCAGCACAGACTGCCCTGGCCACTATAACACACCCTTTTCAGTATGGTACCTCAGAGGCCAGAGATAACAGATGGGTACAGACTCATCACCTGCTGCTTTTTAATCACTATTGTATGAGATATGTGATGTTATATGAGAGCTACAGTATAGCGATATGCTAATGTCCTCCAGACTGGGACTGACAAATGTTTTTTTGCCTTAAAATGGTTTGTTTCTGTCTAAAACATCGTTTTGAATATGATGTTTGCCACAGGGCTGCAAACATGCTTCGATATGTCTTATTAATTTCCTGAACACTTTGATGATAAAGACAAGCAGTTTGCCTGTGAACTATTTTTCTGTTATGACAGCTATAATAAGTATTTATGAGCAAGCTGTGAAGACGAGCGAACGAACAGTTCAATTGAGGAAAGCTAATCGGATAAACCTTTGAAGGTTCATAGGAGATAAAACTGACACCCTGCAGAATGCTAATAGTGATTTGTTGCAAAGTTAAATCAAGTATAAATGTAATTATTGTTTCGAAATGTAGATCTTTGACAGCACTGGTGCAATAAAACACTGATTGGTTTGTGATAATATTATGATCCAATATTGTTATTTTGTGGGACATTTAATAAGTAATCTTTGTCAGTAGAAGGGTGAATCTCACAAAACATATCAAGAGCATAAAAAACAAACAGATAATTGCACTTCAAAATCAAAAGGATATTTTATTTTATTTTATTTTATTTTATTTTATTCCAAAAAATAACCCCTTTATTCCAATTCCAAAAATCAATTAACAAAAAATGAAAAGTAGTAAGATTTTGTGTGGGCCTACTCATTATTACATAAACAGCTGTTTAGGTATGTAATTTATATATATATATATATATATATAAAATATGGCGGGGTGGGGGGGGGTGGGCTGTAGTGCAACAATATGTAGTATGCTTTATTTACATGAAAGCAGAATAACAAACCTCTCAAACTGGCATAACTATGTTGGTTCTGTTCAAATATAAATGTACAAATATACATTTTTCATACAAATGGTCTATTTAAGTTTTCAGTTCTGGTTTCGGTTCTGGCCGGTCTGTTCGAAGAAGTGAATCTTAAATCATTTGTGCAGACCTTACGGGCAGCTTCCTCTTATTACTTCACAGTTTTGTTTTCTTGGTGTGACTTAATTTCAGCTCCAGAGGAAGAGGCATATAGGAAATGACATTGTGGCTATTGTGTTCCAAGAAGAAAATACACCATTTGTTCCCGATATGATTGCATCAAATTTCCTTCACGCTTATGTAGTGGTTCAAGTGGAGAACGCCTGCACTGATAATGTCCTCTATAAGGTAATTACAATTGTTTTGAGCTTGAGCCATGGATTTATGTGAATAGTGTATTTCTAATAGGAATACTTGATTACATACAATGATTGACTCAGTTCTAAAAAAAAATTCTACACATTGATGTTTTTCAATATAGTAAAACAACTTGTTAAACAATGTGCTCAAGACTTTTTTTTTTTAGAAGCCTTCCTGATATCAGTCATAATTTCTTTTGTGATATTGTAGGTATCTGTGACGGCTAGAGATGATGTGCCTTTCTTTGGACCAGCCCTCCCAGACCCGGCTGTCTTTAAAAAGGTACGTCTTTTCAGTTTGTATTCATTTAATGTGACTGATTCCATGTGAAATAATTTCCACAGAATTTTTTTTCTTTTTTTTTTTTTTTTTTTACAAAATTCTACACATCCTTCAAGCACTGATGTTCATTTATAAAGTACTCTATTTGGCTTATTAATTATTCTTTCAGATTCCAATATGTATAAACAAGTACTTTTAATTCAGCCTTACTTTATTTAAATACTTTCTGGATTTTATAATATGCTGACAAATTATATGAATAAATATAGTTGTAATAAAAATCAATTTAAACAATTTCACGGCCAGTATAGTTTGCCAAAAATTTTGCTGAAAATGCACTATCCAAGATGTAGATGAGTTTGTTTCTTCATGGGATTGAAGAAATTTTGAGTTAGTGATGTAATGCTAAATTTCTCCAAATCTGTTCTCATGAAGAACCAATCTACATCTTGGTCAGAGAGTCTTTCAGCAAATATTCACTTTTAACTGAAGTATTCCTGTGATATGACTGAATTAATAAATCTAATATATAATTTATAATTCACCTATAATTTTCTCTAAAAAAAATCTAATTTAGGAACTGTTCTTTGTTTAGATCTAATTTAATCTCATGTTCATTGTGTTTTGTGTAGAGTCCAGAGTTTCACGAGTTCCTCTTGACCAAACTGATCAATGCTGAATATTCCTGCTATAAAGCAGAGAAGTTTGCCAAGCTGGAGGTGAGAAGGGCATACATGTTTGCATGTATTTGTGTGGGAGCATCTGCATGCATACTGCTGTACATTAAGTCTTTGTTCTCCAGGAGAGGACACGTTTTGCTCTGCTGGAGACTTTATATGAGGAGCTACACATGAACAGCCAGTCCATGATGGGACTGGGAGGAGATGATGACAAACTGGAGAATGGAGGAGGAGGCAGCAGTGGCTTCTTTGAGTCTTTCAAGGTAAAATCCATTTGAATCTCTTTAACTAGTAAAGAGAGTTTGTATTTGTTTAATTAATTACTGACAAAATGATGCTTATGTCTAACAAAAGAGTTCTGGTGAATGGCAGAGAAGAGTTTTGCATAATTTGCATACTGTCCATCCTATATGTGAGACTAGAATTGTTGCATCCCATATTGTAGTATGTTAAAATCGGCATGATATTGAAGTATGATCCATGCAGTATACACTGTAAACTATATGTCAAACAATTTGGGGCTTTTTTAAATAAGTGGTATTTTTTTCTTGTTTTTATAAGAAGTCTGTTATGCTCACCAAGGCTGCATTTATTTATGTCATGCATTAACATGGTTTACTATTTGAATATATATATTTAATTGGAAGTATGTAGTATGCTAGTCAAATCATGCCCACTATGTAGTCTCTAGCTCTCATATAAACAGTTGTAGTGCCCTCTATTGTTGGCTTGCAGTGATGCAATGCATTCTTTTTTTCTTTCCAGCGAGTAATCCGAAATAGAAGTCAGTCTATGGATGCCATGGGCCTCAGTAACAAGAAACCACACACCGTCTCCACGAGCCACAGCGGAAGCTTTACACACAACCCTCCAGACAACCCCAAAACACCCGGCATTGTGAGCATGAACACCCCTTGTGACCCAGAAATGAATGCAGGCTTTCATGAGAAGCCCCAAAACAGTGTGGCAACTTTAGTTTCTGCCAGTCTTCATGCCCTCTGACCCCGGTCGTGCCCTGCGAGTTGGTTTTGTGTCATTATTATGGCTCACATCATCTGAGGCTTCATCATTTCACCCTTACAAAAGAAAAAAACTGATGTGTAATCAGCTCTTATGATCTGTTTGGATGGTGGTCGGTGGAACAGATGGGGCTCTCCACAAGTGACCGTCCCGTCTCCATTGCTATGACAACAAGTGCAACAGCAATAATTGAGAGAGCCTCTAATGACAAGCTGCTGTAACAGCCTGTTAGCCATCCTAATGTACTAATGTGTCTGTAACAACTGTCACAGAAAGCCAGAAGATTATCAAACGTGTGTGCAGAACTATAAACTTGCAGACGGATTTGTTAAACAGAGATTTTTCCATCTGGACCTGTTTTCAAGGTCATCTTGGCTGCTCTGCAATGCTTCATGAACCAATATTTAGACCAAATTAAATCACTCATCAAACTCTGATGATGTTGAAGGGCCTGTCCATTTTTATAAAAAATAGAACCCAGTTTTTGCTGTTTCTTAGCTGATATAATATTTGATGTTTTGTGTTGAATCATAAATCTGTCGTCACCCTGATGATTGATAGTAGACACAGCATGTTGATTTACACAAAGCATTTCATACACAATGGTCATTCAAAGTGCTCTATTTAAGCATAATAATAATAAACAGACATAAAGTTAAAGTCAAGTTAAAATCAATAAAAATAAAATAAGAATTAAAACTAAAGAAAATGCATGAATGGAAGATATTATGTAGGGGCTAATAATCTGAATCAAAATGTGACCCAAATGTGATTTCTCCACAGTCCTTGATTATTCCCGGGAAAAGCCCAACCCGTAAGAAATCTGGTCCATTTAGTTCCAGGAGGAGCAGTGCCATTGGGATTGAGAACATACAAGAAGTTCAAGAGAGAAGGTAAGAAAAATGTGGCTAAAAAACTAAAGGTAAACCAGGTTAACAGAGGTTAAAAAAAGTGTAACAGAGGTTAGACTCTAGTGTGTACTGACAAATAAGTATATTTTTATGTTAGGTTTATTATTATGAAAAATGCAGTTCTGAGAACAATAATTAAGTTAATCATTATGTTCCAGCAGTCGGGATGTGTCCCCGAGTCCACAGAGGACATCTGACGGTGGACACACCACTCAGGACCTCAGATTAGACAACTCGTCCAGTCAGAGCTCACCTGAGATGCAGATCACTAAGATTGGGTGAGCACCTTCTGTTTGCTGCATGGACGTATATATAATCTGATCTTTACATTCCTGGAAAGGCATCTATGATCACATTGTTGTGCTGATTTGCCACTCAAGGATCATTTCTTATCATCAATGTTGAAAACAGTAATGCTGCTCAAGAAATTTTTTTTTTTTTCACAATTTTTTCCCCTTAATAATTTGAAATAGAATTTTTCACTTTTGGTCAATTGGATGTTCAAAAAGTTAATTTTTCCTGAATACAGTATTCATTTCTTTCAAAAAAATAAATCGTACTGACCCCATGTGCATCAAAATCATATTTCCTTTGAAATTGAATACCGTTGTACTGGTTCTAGTACTAGTAAAACATTGATTTTAATACTCAATTTTTTTGTCTATTAACTATTTATGCAATATCCTCAGTTGAATAACATGTTCATGTTTGGTAAGTAAATAGCCTAACCTGAGGATATAGGTGGGTTGTTCAAAGGGAACAATAGGTAGTTGCTCACAGGCCGCTCCTTGTTAGGTTCTGATTTTTATTACCCTCTACATAAAACCACTCCCAGCAGCAAATAATAGATATTTTAGTCATTAGTAATACATCTACTTTGAAGTTCTCTGAATGTGTTGAGTTATTAACACCTGCAATCACTAAACATGACTATGGCTAGTGCTCATGGCCGTAGCCAGGCTTTGAAAATTAGTGAGGTCCAGGGGGTTTCTATAATAAGCCCCTTATTATAGAATTGTGCTATAATAGCCCCTATAAATACAACTTAATTATATATCCTATTTATTGCATCAAAGTTTGTTAATACTATATTTATGTGGTGGAGATCATAAAAGACAACACCTACCAGTCAGTTCCAGTGGTGTAGAAGGTAAAGCGCAAGTCATACATATTTTAGCGTCTTCGACCTGGGTTCGAATCCACCTTTTGGGGAAAATTTTTCTGCCTTTTCAAATTTCATATCACATCAGAAAAGCATTTATTTTCAAAGAAAATTAAGTAAATAATCAAAAAGTTAAGGGTAGGTGTAGGGAGGGCTTTATTGTCCCAATAAGGTGGCATCCATTAAATTTACACTCAATAAGTTACTATTGCATACTGTTTTATAATGTACTACAATACTGAGTTGCAGATAATTGCCACTATTTGCAGTAAGTAGTATTAATAGCAGAAAAACCTGCTATTTTAACATAGTATAAATAGAATCTATAGATATTTGCACTTAGTGTAAATAGCCGCTGCCCTTTTTGATTACTGGCAGACTAATGTCGCCGATGCTATGTTGCCAGATGTTATTAAAACAAACAGAAACCTATAAATAAATAAAATAAACCGAAATTATTTCACATATTTTGGAAATTAGTTGAGATAAAGTTATCGCTGACCCTAAACCGCAACTTCCATCTCCAAATAGGGGCGGGAACTCCAAAACAGGGTGGGAGCTCCAAAATGGGGCGTGGCTTCCTCCCATTGAGAGACGCATGACACGCAAGCACAATTTTTCTCCCAATCCACATCAGTGCAAACTCCGCCCCACAGCTGATTCTGAAGTTTTTATTGGTTGTGTCAGTTAAAGTGTTTCCTACTCTATGCAACAAAAAATGCTAACCCCTAAACCTACCCAACACCTTACCTTAACCAGTGAAATTGACTGAATGACGGGATTGGCGCTGAATAGTGTGGTAAAGAAAGTTCCAGTTCAGGAGATAAACAGTTAATAAGATTATGCAATATGAGACTCACATTTGAGGCACATTTTAGTTACACTCAGCATCACTACCCCCCTCCTAGCCTGCGAATATTGTGCCCCGGGACGGCCCCGTTGCTTGGAATAAAGCGATAGAGTAAAATCTTTCCCCTCCTCTGGGACGGCTCCTGAGTGATTCCCGTTTACATCATGAGGTTCAGACTTGGGTCCAAACACCACTGGCCACGAGCCTTGGGCTCTGGTCTCATGGAGAACATTTATTTATATAGCATATTTTATTTTAGATGAACTAGATGAACATGAGACAATGTTTAATTTATTAAGTTTTATTTTGAAATGTAAGTCAGTAACAATTGGCTGAAGCCACAGCCAATGGTGAAAGTCTTTGCGAAAGGAGACCCCGCCCCATTTTGGAGGTTCTGCCCAATTTTGGAGTTCACGCCCCATTTTGGAGATCTCCGGTCTGCAATTATACCCACTTGGCATCTCGCGCTCTCACTCGCTCACAACTAACTGAAGACTCGTTCACTTCGGAAGCATCTCGCAGCGATTATTTTCATACCATGGACACTAAACATTCTGAATTATACATGCAGACATTCAAATGAGGAGTTTAGCAGCAAATGAGACAACAAGAGAACAAATTTTATTTTCAATCATGAAAAATTTACCGAGGTCCGGACCTCGGTACCTCATAGATGGTTGACCTCGGTGACCTCATAGATGGCTACAGCCATGCTAGTGCTATCATAACATACTCCTTTATCATTATGCAATAGCAAAATACAGCCCAAACAACAGCTTTTAATCACATGGACAGAGCAGCTAGTGCAAATAATCAATCTGATGTAGGTAGTTTCCAGGTGCAAAGATCAATAAGTGAGCTGCTTTTGCTTTTAAAGTGTGATACAATCATTGAATCAAACATACCACAACCAACTTTCAAAATATTAATGCATCTAAATCTTTGACCATATGCATTTAATAATGGTTAGTTAAATGCACATAAAATGACGCATTTACTTGCCCTTAGCAATTTAAAGAGGTTGAAAAGTTTTTGAGACCGCTTTCAGCCATTTTTAATTTTTAGGTGAAGAGTTTTTTATTTGACCTCATATGTGTGCATATGTATTGTGTTTGTAGTTCGGCCCTGTGCTGTCGAGCTCCCTCGATCCCAGAGTCTCAGGATCTGTCTCGCTCCTCGTCCAATGCCAGTAGCTTCACCAGCGTGGTGGAGGAGAACGAGCAGGAACATGAAGCGACAGAGGACTATGACACAGGACTGGTGCGGTCACATACACACATGACTCATAATTGATCAATACATGACTCATATTCTACTTAAAAGATAGGTACATTTTGGTATCAAAATGTTCTAAGGCAGAGAAAACCAGGTGTATTTAGACGCCCATACTGTTCGCAGGCGAATGCATACAGGCGTAACGGAATGTGCATTTAATTTGTTTTGAACAGATGTATCAATATAACGATATGAATTGTCAAGACTAACTGGTTCTCTTGTTTGCATATGTTTTACATTTTTCTGGAAAAAAGGAGAGTCTCTCTTCAGCCGGTACGCCTCACAAACGAGATTCGTTTTCATACAGCGGCGTGTGGTTGGAAGACGGCCCTGGCACTACTAGTCAGAGCAGTTCACACGGTGAGACAGAACAAACATTTGTCCTCCCAGCAACCCAAGCACATATCTGTTAAACTAAAAGGATCACGTAATGATGATTTATGTCTTCGACTGCACGTCGTTGCATTGTTGTGCATGTTGCATTGAGGAGATATTCTTGATATGAGGTCATTCAGAAGAGAGAGCAAATAAATAGGAAAATATTGGAGAGCTATTTTTAACCTATTGCTCTCATAAGTTGCAGCTGTACTATAGTCTGTGTAGTATGAGCAAATATTGTATCATAAAGACTAAGGAAAAAAGAACACTGCATATTAAACAGTACATGATTTTTTTTTTTTAAATACTAGCGTTTTAGTATTTGTTTATGTAATTGTGTTAAGGCTTTAACAGTCATCTGTTTCACTATAGGTCCCCTTCAACAGCAATCTGAACCTCGTCCTAAAACAGAGAGACAGCACTCGGTAAGAACATCTAGTCATGAAGATGCCAGATATATATAGTCCTACAGGCAGCGCAGAATAAAAATGTCCTGGAAAGAGGGTAGAAGATGTAGCATGAGCGTTCTCTCTGTACCTGTGGACATCAGATTTAATGTAGTTTTTCTTTGTATTTGATTTGTTCTGTTGGTGTTTATCCTACATAGAACTGCTAGCTGTCCTGTAGGCTGTAGATGACTTCGTGGATGTCCATCAACAGGTTATTATATGTTATGATGTGTTTATTGGGCTGGTGTCATTTAAGTTTATTTGCATTGTTATTATAACTCTTAATGACCTAATTTGGTCTCTTTTTGTTAAGTTAGTTGTGTTGCTGTTTGTAATGTAGCATGACATTTAGAAAATCACACAATAGTATTCAAAGGTCTGGGGTCAGCAAGATATTTAAGATCATTTTTGAAAGAAGCTGATACTTTTATTCAACAAAGATTGAAAGTGACAGTAAAGAATCCTGAAAAAGCATGAAGCAGTACAGCTGTTTTCATCATTGATGATAATAATAAGAAATGCTACTTGAACAGCAAATCAGCATATAATACTGATTTCTGAAGGATCGTGTGACGCTGAAGACTGGAGAAATTATGCTGAAAATTCAACTTTGCTATCACAGGAATTTAATTGAACTATATTAACCAGAAAACTTGTAATAGTATTTCAGTGTCCACTGTTTTTACAGTATTTTTGTTAAGAGACTGCTTTCAAAAGGATTAATACAGTCTTACTAGCCCCAAACCTTTCAACTGTATATATTCATAAACCTTATTCTCATTAATCAGTATTAATTCTGTCTTATTTTCAGCATTTTCATAAGCAGCCCTCTGCAGCAGATGCTCAAAGTGAGTCCTGAGGGGAGACCGATGTGAACAGCCTGGAGGCGTACAGTCAGGCATGTGTGCATCAGAGTATCAGCGCGCTCTTGTAAGGACTCGACCCCCTTATCTTCTATCATGTGGCTGTTGGTGTGTAGGCAAAATAGCAAACCTGCCTGGCTTGTGTTGAAGGCAGAAGAAGAACAGAGAAGAGCTGCCAGCAGGTGATGAATCACGCATGATTATGGCCTTATCATAGGCTTGCTTGCTTTCTTTCTTTCTTTCTTTCTGTCCACAGTGGCCCTCATTGTGTGGGTTTGGGTTTTATTTGTCATATATTTATTTATTTATTGAGTAGATCTTTTAGTAACGGGGGTGGTAAGCTGTCACAAGCTTTTGGCATCTTTCAGAATAACAAATGAGGTTCAACCTAAACCCATCATGCTTAAAATACACATGAACCTGCGAAGCACTGTAATACACATCTATGTGTGGTTCTGTTTTGTCGCCTTTTGTGTAATGATGTTGAAAAATGAATATAGGTAAACGTTAAATGTTGTTCTTCAGAGTAGTTCTCTATCTTGTTGTGTCGAGCACCCAAGACATTTCCAGTCCCGTCCAATAAATGAAGCGTGGGCATTATAATTTATGATCAAATGAATAGACCAAGTGTGAGATGCTGTATACTTTTTAAATAGTATTTATTAAGATTATGCTGTTTTACTGATCAACATATTTTGTATGGCCACAGCTGTTTGTGGTCAAATTGTCACGTGTGTGAACTGTACACTAATGTAGTAGCCTCATGTTTGTAGTTTTATGTTTTAAAGCTAGCAGTGCAGTCTCTCAACTCCACTATATTGAAGTCCTGAAAACCTTTTAGTTTATATGACAGGTGAGCAATATGAATGTAAAACTGGTGGATATGAATTATGGAAAACACTAGATCAGAATATATTCATCTGATGCTTTATGTTCAATAGCAAATGTTGGGCATTTTATTTTGTTTTCAAACACAAATGTGTTTTATTGATTACAAACAAAAATGCCCATTTTAGATTAGATAATCAAAATAATATTTTAGCTTTTAAACATAGCACTACGGTGTTAATGCTTTCCCATTCATCTCAATGGCTTATCAGATACAATTTTTTTTTTTTTTTTTTTTTTTTTTTTTTGAGTCAGTCACTTGAGCCATAAATGTGATGGATTATTTTGAGCAACTATCCTAAGCTGCGACATTAAAACAAAAAGAAAGTCATTGGAAAAATATCAACTCAAATTTCTGTATGATGCATATTTTAAAGAATACTATGGTATCACTATCATCAGAAAGATGGCATTACCACAATTTCATGCTCAAAAACATGAAAATACCTAGGTACTTTTTTGTATGACTAATTTCCAATTTCGCTTCTTGTTTGAAGAGCTTTTTTTCTTATAAATAATGCTGTTTGGATGATTTCAGGGGTGATGCTTCTAAAAGTTTCTGGAAAAGTGACAATATTTTAGGCTGGCTGAATCCATACTCGAGCTGTGTCAGAGCCCTAAGTCTCTGCTGATTGGTCAAACTGTACATAATGTGTTTGCACATGCTAGAAACATGAAGCACAAACTTGTTCCAAACAAACACCGACTGCTTTCTGCAAGTGAATGTGTTCTCCTTTACAAGTGCTTATTATGCTACTTTTATGAAATGTTTCACTGTAAATAAATTTTCTCCTTTTTTGTAATATAACAAAATAAATTGTTTAATAAAGATCAGAAGGGTTCATGGAATGTTTATTGTGTGCTGTAATCTACATTATTATGAGTAAGATAATACACACCCAAGACCATCACCAGTTATAAAATGAAATTTCCAGTCATTATTATTGAGGCAACACAGAATGAACATTAATGGTTCATAGTTATGAAACCCAGTACAAACTTTTAAAGCTTTTGTTGTTGTTAGAAAAAATAAACAACCGGAGAGTGTTTCATAAACCAAGTTTACTTAATAAGCCAGGCTTATTTCAGTTAGTCAGACTTATTTTGAACCAAATCAACTGACAGTAAGTCAGACTAACTGAAATAAACTTGTTTGATAAACTTATTTTATGAAACAGGCCCAACTACTCTTAAGCTGTAAACATTTAAAATGATTTTGAACTTCAAAACATTATTTGTAATTGTTAGCCCTTAATCTTCTTACAAATCTTGATACAGTACCACCGCAGCCCGAGGAGTAACTATACTGTTAAAAACAAGGCCTGGTTTACAGAGGAAAGTTATATGAATTTGACAAACTATTAAAAAGTATTTGCTCACACTCATGTTGTTTCATAAGTATATGGTTTGCTCTCTTTTTCAAGCTTCATTTACTGAAATGTCTGTCCTTCAAGGAAAGCTGTTATTTTACTTCAGAACAGCGCAAATTAATGTGAATGATTTTTGGGCTACTTTTTTATTCTTTGACAGCACCAGAGCTGCTTAAACCACATGAGGGTGAGTAAATAACTCATTCATTTTTTTTAATGATTTATTCCATTAGTATTTCACTCTATGCATTGTTTTTGGCTAAAATGAAATTGTTGCGAGACTTAATAGGCACTCTCTCTCACAGCTCTAAGTTCCACCATCTGAAAGGGGACGGCTCTCGAAGGACATTGGAGCCGCAGTGAACTTCACCCAGCAGTTTGTGGTACGGGGCAAAGTCATCAATAAAGGTACATTTGAGGCCCAGAGGCTCCAGAAGAGAACACACCTCTGTCTCCAGAGCACACCTGCCATTCACCTTCGGCCCAAACGGTTTTGGGATGCCTAGCTGATCCCCCAACACAATCATGTTCACCTGAGGGTGCATACATACAAAACAAAGGTCAATGCAATGGGAAAACTATAATATTAGATTCCTCAAGTAGCTCACTGTAGAATATTAATGGGCATTTGGTATGACAGGTTGATAATACTTTAGTTATGCACTGTTTTCTAGATTGATGATAGCGATGAATGTTTCTTAAGCAGCAAATCTGCATATTAGAAGTATTTCTGATGGATCATGTGACTAGTAATGATGCAGAAAATTCAGCTTTGCATCATGAATAAGTAAAAAAAAAACATTTGTTTAAAAAAATGAAAAAGTAATAATATTTTACAATATTACTGTATTTCTTAGTAAGTAAATGCAGTCTTGATGAGAAGAAGAGAGTGTGTTTTGACTGATTGACTTGCCATTAAAAGTCATAAAAAGTTCAAATGTGAGTGGATGTTCGGGAAGTTCTTATAAATGTGCTGTACCATGTCGGGGTAGTAAGCCACAGCCCTGGGGCCTGTTTTCTCTTCTAACGCCTTAAACAGGATGGGCAAATCAATGATGTCTTCATCATCCAACCCCAGCTCTTTCTTCAGCACGTCTCTGTTCCAGTCAATACAGTTCTGAGTGAAAGATTAGAAGATGCCAGCATTATTCTTTCTCTTAAAAAAAATAAATAAATAAAGATATTGTTTGGACGGCATCTTAATGTATCGTGAATGTTGTTTCACTGACCTGCACGTATAGGTTTTCAGCCTGTAGCTTTTTGTCACTCAGAATCTCATTTACAGAGATGGTCTCTGGCAAATCTGTTCAGGTAAAACCGTTAGCTAGGATATGAAGTGTGGTGGATGGTAAACTTTTTTTGGTACAGAACATTCGGGAGTGTTTACCTGGAAACATTACTGCTTCTCCATGTCCTTTCTTTTGTAAGCTTTTGAAAACTTTGTATCCGGCGTCAGGGCTAGCCAGAAGCAACCGGAATTTCTGAACAATCAAACCATTTCAATTAGCACTGTTTTGGTTATTAAAAAAAAAAATACTGGCTGTGTTCAGAATAAAGTACTGGCATTTAAAAAAATCTACTGTTTTACTACCTTTTTTTTATTATTAATAAATAAATGCAGTCTTAGTGAGCATAAAGTATTCTGAACTTATCGGTTTACCTTTCGGTCAGGGGCTGGAACAAAGGTCATGAACTCATCCACATGACCCACAACCAGCCAATCAGAGTACAGAGCTATCGGCTCTTGAACTTTCTGTGCCCACAGGAAGTCCTGGACCACTTGGGTCATGTTTCGGCCACGAGTTGCACTTAAAATTAAACACAAACATTCTTGTTTAATCAATCATCATATATATTGTGTGGAGGCTTTGGAGAGTTGTGGTACTTACGTAGGGAACGCTACCCCAATGATGATCCTGCCAAGTGGGTAACTCTTTCCGTTGACTGTGACTGGTGGACTAACCTCCAGGTTACCGAAGGAGTCCAGACTGGTGACCTTCTCATTCAAAGCATGCCGTGTCACGTACCCAAAGTCTGGCCCCTGTGACACAGTGTTTTAGTGTTTCTATACATATTTAGATGTTAATGTTGGTTTTGAATAACAAATTTGTCTTTGTGCATTTAGCCTTCTCGCTCACCAGAATGGACTCGTAGGGGAAATCCTTAAGATCTCCATCACGAGGAGAGTCTAGTACAACAGGGAATTTGTGATGGGGAGAGTCAATGTAGCCAAACTCAAGCTCATCCTGTGGAGCGTGTCAGTAGGAATTAATCATCTCATATGATAGTCATCCGACAAGCTTGTCTAGTTCACAATACAGTCCATCATCATATGACAGTTTGATAGTGTAGGAAAATCACTTTATCAAACTGTGGAATGCAAATAGTATTTTTTGTTTCTATCAAACAAATAACATTTCAGAATATTAATAACTGGCATATATACACACATACTAGTTTAAAAATGTGGGTTTCAATTATTTGATAATAACAAAACGGTAATAATGCTTGTTTTTTTTTTTCAAACCGTTCCTTTTTTATCAAGATTCTTTGATGAATAGAAAGATCAAAGGAGCATTTATTTGTTTGTGTTTGTCAATTTTGATCGATTTAATACATCCTTTCTGACTAAAAGTTTTCTTTGAAAATATTTATTTTTATTGACTGATTGATCTCATTTTTATTGATTGAATGGATTGACTGATTTAGCTGACCTGCATCCAGCGGTCGCCTCGGTTCATGTACTCATGACATATTTTCAGTTTGTAGCCACACTTGTCCACCAGGTTCCTTATGCTCTTCAGGAATGTGTAGTTATCATTTGTGCTGCCAGAAAGACAAAAGGAAATCATTAACCCCCCATGACTTACGAGATGAAAGAGTGAGTAGCAGAAAATACTTGGAACTATATGTATCTATTTCTAGGAAATGGCATTATTTGTTAAATGATATATGAAGGATTAAAGAAAGGTTGGACTGAATCACCTGCACACATACACCTCCACAGGTTTGAGGGTGTTTGGGGTCATGATCCAGGGAGAAATATGAAATACAACTGTATCTGTGAAGATGGGCGTTTCAGGGAAACCCTTTTAAGAAAATTAGTATTTAGCAGTTATTAAAGAATTATATTACCCCTCCCTCCAAAAACATTTTTATTTTATTCAGTTTTAGTCCTTTTATGGAAGAGTTTTAGAGTGTAACTTTTATTACATGACAGAAGTAGTTCTTGCAGTAAGTAAAAGAACAAAGTTTGATGTCCTGTAGGTTGTGGGAGAGATCAGAGAGTCGTCTCCTTCACTAACCTTGCCACAGGGCTCTAGTAGACTGAGGTTAATGGTGACGAGCCCATCAAAGTCTTTATCAGGGAAGCGAAGACCCTCTACAAAGAACGCTAGTTCGGTTTTGCCTCCCAGATAGGGCACTTCCTGTGTCAGCGTGTCCATTCCCACCACCATGATATAGTCTTTCAGGAACAACTTCAGGAGTTTGTGCTCTGGTAAAAGAAAGAGATTTAATAAAGTACTAATGTACCAGTTTTCGCCTCCATCTAATTAAATGTATCACGCATCATCAACTTTCACATTACACATGCCTAAAAAATTACTATACATGTTCAAACCTTCTCTTTTCCACAAATAATTCCACAAATAAGGAATACTTTATCCAAACAATGCATTCTGCTTTTTAAGTGGAGCACAAACTAAAAATTAAGTTAAAAAAAAAACATTAAAGTTCATAGTAAACACTATACAAGCTCCGAAAAGCATTGTTCTTTCATAATCTATTCTGAATATATATATATATATATATATATAATTCACTCACTCCACACATCGTCTTCTTTTGCAGTTGTCCGAGGTCTAAAGACTCTCACGTTGTCTGAAGTGGTCTTTGAGATGTGCATGGTTAGTTTATAGCCTTCAGGAAGTTCAGCGGGACCGTTGGTGCGCAGGATCATCTTGGACATGTCCTGTAAATCTGCCATCGAAAAATATATACGTTTTTATAATGATTCTCACTTCCTTCCCACAGCAAGACATTTGAAGAGAAGAGTCACGTGTTAATTAAGCTAACAGTTCAATATGCACAGAAAAATACACAACAATTTGGTGAAGTTTTTTTTTTTTTTTTTTTAACAGTACTAAATAAACCAGAGTTTGATTTAAATGAAACCAGTAAAAATTAACTGGACTTGCACTGCATTCTGGCTAAATAGGGTTAATAATGAACGAATAATAAGGAAGCATTATTTTGCGTGCATACAGTGTTTGAAAATGCTGTTTAAGTTCACAACACCCCAGGCTTTGGTACAAAGTCTATTTACACTTAACAACCATCTGCGGCGAGACTTTATTCCCTCTCATATCTGATACTAGACCTGCCCAGACTCACCTGACACTTTATTGATCTCAGCAACCTCGCTGTCCAGTGTCTTCTGGTAAGTGGTCTCTGAGTCACAGTTGACCAGCAGAACTGCACCGTGGCCATTAGGACCCCACTTCCACGATCCCTAGATCCAAAAACTAATACTATCACACATTCTTCAAACAAAGGTAGCACTATGCAGTTGGAACACAAAAGAAGATACTTTCGAAAGTCATTGAGGTTCAAAAAACCTTGGGTCCCTATTATGGAAGCCTGTTCATGCCACAAATGTAAAAAAAAAAAAAAAAAAAGGAACATTAAGAAAGGCAATTTCAACTTACCCATGAGTTATATCTCACAATTCTGAGTTTTTCTTGAAATTCTGAGTTATATCTCACAATTCTCAGTTATATTGTGCAATTCCAAATTATGGCTCACAATTCTCAGTTTTTCATTTTTACATTAACAATTCTATTTTTTGTTGCTGCCACAGAACAAAAAAATATTTATTGTTTTGTATTGCAGTTGTAAATTTATATCTCACAGTTCTGATGTTTCTTCTTGGAATTCTGAGTTTATATCTCTCAATTCTGAAAAACGTCAGATGTGAGATATTACTGCCATACAAGAAAAAAAGTCACAATTGTTTATTCTGTTTATTCTTGGGCCTCCAGACCCTACTGGCTTTGATTGAATTGACAAAAATTTGAATTTTTCTAAATATCTTCTTTTGTGTTTACCCATGTCCAAGCCTGTAGCAATGAGCCAAAACCAAAGCATCCCAATAATACTAACACAGAGCAGATCGCAAGACAACAAGCAAACAAAGCTCACCTTGTTTGGATTGTTTTTCTCAACAACGCCATCTCGGTCAGCGTCTACGTCCAGAGATATCTCTGCAACAGAACCAAGACAACATGAGGCTTGCCTGTTGCTTTAGTCCCACCAGCATGAGGCTGTTTATGGTTACAGCACAGACACTGTTTACATAAGCATTATTCATAAACACAGGCGTAGCCTATGTCTCAAAATAAAAACATGCGAGACGTACCGACAGCTGTTAGATGCAGCACGGCGTCCCCGAGCGACTCTGCTTTCTCTCCATAGTACCTCACAGACAGCTGAAACAGATCAGAACGAAACAAGCATACGCTGGATTACTGCGACAATTATTGTGCAATTATTGTGGTTTTCTTTGATTACTAAATTGATTCATTATTGTACTTATTGCATTTAAAAATGTGCTAAATATGCCTTCAAGTTGTGAGTGCTAGATAGTGTTGTGAAAGTGACGTGAGATCACTTCGACACATAAACCTCAGTTTCCTGCACAGACTAGTACCAGGGTAAACCACAGTGTGTGCATCAGACTAACAAGTCTGACAAGGCAAGCGGTTTCCTGTCTGCATTTGTCAATGTCTTTCAGTTCTGTTTATTTTCTAATAGACTATTACCTGCTTTAGTGCAAAGGCTAGTCATACTTTACAACGAATAAAAAACATACCCCAATGGAATCTGCCCACACAGAAAACTCCTTTTAAATATTTGTGCTAGTATGATGATTTCTGATACAAGTTTAGTATTTCTGGCCAAGTTTTCAAACATTTTACCTGGTTTCAAACTATTCTTTCGAATTTTCTTTCAAACACGGAAAAATTCCCAAGATTTTTTCTGTGTTTGCTTCTAATCTGAATATTTTCTCAAGCACAAAGGTGATTGGATGCACTGCAGGTACCTTGGTGTCGTTTGCGGTCTCGCTGACTGCATCCATGGTGACGATGAGAACAGAGTTTGGGGTGAGGGGGTACGGAGCAGCATTCCTGTCCCCAGCCGGGGAAGTGACCTTGCATTGCACGTTTGGGCCACATTTTATTGAGAAGGATTTGGACTGCGGTGGAGCACACCTGTCGAAAACAATCATACATACACGACACATTATAAATGTATCCATTCCACTGTAGGATATTATACAATAGAACTGTATTGCACCATTTCATACCCAATTTAAATATACATAATTTTTCAAATATTTGGAGTCAGCAGGGATACATTAAACTGATCAAAAGTGACATTAAAAGACGTTTAGGTTCTGACTCAACCTATGGACCAACACTTCAAGACCATTTAGGAAAATACTAAGCCAATTAAAATCTACAAAACTTTTTACCATGAAAAACTACATTTTCTGACATGAATGAATGGATTTACATTAACAGCTCTAGCATATCACACCACTGATGACACTCTGGAGCAGGGCATGTCACCAACCCAAATGTCATAATTACAGCATTAGATAGTGAGTTATTTATAATATATTTAGTTAGATTCAATTCTATCTTCTAAGACCGCAAGCAGTAGTCATGATGATGTTGCTGGGGAATTGTCTATTTCAGTACAGGCTAATAAAAAAAATTATTTGATAAAGTCTTTCAAAAACCTAAAGAAAAAAAGCTATTAGGAAGTCTGTAAAGCTATCAAAGACGACAGCCGATAGTGGCAGTTATAAACAGAAGCATTGAGACAGAACTCAGTGATGAATTTAAATAATGTTGCAGCACAACGAGTGCATTCATCCGTCTTTGGAACTGCAAGGAGAAATTCTTCAATCAATGACCCCCCTCAATTGACAAACAGATCGATATCTGCAAATACTGAAACTTCAGTTCATTCCAGAATGATGACGCCAATAAACTTTAGAAGCAGAACAACAATATAGCTATAAACCATGCTAGGAAAATTGTATTACATTCATATATAACATTTCAGTTGTCTATGTATAGGCTACATCACATGCATCCTTTTTAGTGACATTTTGTTTAAATGTTTAAGTTCCCAGAGTCTGTAATGAAATGCTTGTCAAAATAATAATAGTAATTTTGAAATTAATCCTTTTATTTTCTATTCGAATTCCTTAAATATGTTCCTTTGATCTAAACTAAACTCAGTGGTCAGACAGTAACACACTTTAACCCTTTGCTTGATTTGCACTGAGAACGGTGGTTACTGTTATCCATTTGTAACATGTAAACTTTTGTATATCATATTATTGGCGACTGACAGTTCTGGTCACCATTCACTCATATTGTATGAAACAATTTTCAACGCAAGTGAATGGATTCTGCGTCTGTCACATCCTCTCAACTTTTGTTCTCCACGGAATAAAGAAAGTCAAACGGGTTTTGAAACAACAAAGGCGAGTAAATAATAAAGGGGCTTTCGGGTGAACTGTCTCTTTAAATATGTCTTTCACGCTATTAAAATAGACCGCTGTGTTTAATTCCCTTGAGCTGTGTCTCGTCGCGCTGTTTACAAACACAAGAAGAAAGCATCCATAGCGACTGTCCCTTTAAATTAAAATAAAACGTGAGTCTATTCATACAGTGCATGGAAATATTTTAGCCCACCTGTTTAAATTGACCGTTAACTCCGTTCCGAGCACATATGTCGTTCTTGTCGCTTTCTCAGTGTCAATTGTAAGTGATCGTCGAGACATGATGGTTAATTGCAAAGATGCGTCTTTCTTTCAAAGTGTCTTCAACAAGTCCCTTTTACCCTTTATGTACTTGAGACGTCACCGTGCCAGAAATCCTATTGGTTGCCTGAATGCAGGTAGCTATCCAGGGACGCTGTCTGGAAACGCCCACATCTCAGTATATCGACTGACCGCTAGAGGACGCTGTTAACACCAGTGCGTCGCGTATCAACTCTTTTGGCCAATTATTGCACTGTGTTGCCTCAGGATAACAAACCGTTTGCTTTCATTTGCAAGCACATGATGTAAATACGATGACAGTAAATATTTGGTAAGAGATGGCTTTGAATAAACCAATAAAAAGCAATTTAATGGTTTTAATATTTTTTTTTTTTTTTGGTGCACCGTGTGGAGGCTGCACATACTGCCTGCAGGCAAGCCATTATTTTTCACCTCATCCAAAATATAATTCAGCTTTGTTAGTGAGTAAACTAAATTGTTTTTTTTTTCAACATTTATTTATGTGCAATGGAGGATATAAATGTTAAGCCTAATGGTTTGTTGTCTAGAAGCAACATTTACAAGTCTTGTTTTTGTATCCATTATTACCCATGATATTTTTTTCCATACACTTTTTAGTTTTTCAGTAACATTTAAGTTGCACTATTATTTATTGTTTAACGGCACTTATCTTTGCTATTTTTCTATTTGGTTTAGTATTAAAAATGTATAGTTAGTAAAAATATTTAAATAAATAAAACCCTGCATTTTTATTGTTGCATTATCACATAATGCTTGCATAAAAAATAAAAAACCTAAAATATAACCTTTTAATATTATGTTTATTTGTTTATTTTATAAATGAGTTCAATTTAATATAAAGTAAACTTGTTCAAATGTTCTTCAAATGTGAGAGTCAGATAATTACTTCTAGGTGCTTTGTTCTCGAGAATGCTGCAGATATAACCACTCCCACTAAGTGACCATTTGTTAAAGTCTTTTAATGAATAAATGTATAAAAAAACGCACTTGATATGTAGAGGTTAAACCAGAATTTGTATCTGTTGCACATGTATAATAAAAACAGTTCCAATAGGTATTTTTTTCCACTCTGAAGGCTTGGCTACTGCTATACAGTTCCTCGATGCATGCAACATGCAATTTTTTAAGAACACAAAGAAAGGAAACAATGGATTACAATAATATCACATTACCTACCGGTCTACAATCACCTTAAGTTCTGTACCGATGACATGCACAATTTGCGTGGGTACATTAATTTCCAGTCGACAGGTCCGCTGAAACATGTTAGTCATGTCTGACCCCTTCTTTCTCTTTCTCAGACTCCGAGGTAAACTGACTGACCGTGTTTGCTCCTGCGACATGTCCATTGTTACAGACTTCCACGTCTACAGGTCTCAAATAACCTGTTTTTTCCCCTGAGAAACAGGGGCGTATGTTGCAGCAGGAGAGAAAAGTCATGTTCTCACCTGTCCAAAAACTTGCTCAAAGCTATACAAATTCCTAGAAAGCATTTAGAAGCTAAACTTATCAGATTTAACAATGCCTAAAGAACTGATTAGTAGTTCAGTAAAAATGTAGACATGGTTTGTTTGCTGGAAAGGTCTGCAAGATTTATGCTGATTTGCCTTGCAACATCAAACAGTATTACTGATGCATGTCAAATATTTAGTTTGTCTGCATAACAATATATTTAAAGGCATATTCACCCCTTTCTATGAAAATCTGTGAACTTAAATGCTTACAAGTACGCGTTGTTAATACCTGGTCTAACAAGAATTAACACAAGTTATTACACAGCACCACGTCCTGAAGTTTTTTTTCTGTTTTGAAGATATCCTGATATCTTTTTGTCTGCCAAAAGATCTGGCAGATGATCAGATGTAGAAAATGAATACATTTTAAGATCAAATGCAAGTTCATTCCAAGCATTCTATGTTAGTTATAAGATAATTAGGTTTTATTGAACCTCATATGTTGCACTTTTACCAAGATACCTTATGAGGCCTCATCTTTTGAGTTTCTTTACTTCAAAAATATATTTTTTAAATATTTTAATTTAATTTAATTTAAATTTAATTTAATTTAATTTAATTTAAATATTATTAATTTTTTTACACACACACACACACACACACACACACACACACACACACACAACCTCATTTATAATCTGCTATCAACACATGCATCAATAACCAAACAACTGATTAACCTGCATGGGCAATTCTGGTACGACAAGCTTACCTGCAGGGTTCATTTCTGAACATTTGAAAATGTGATGTGTCTGGTCATGTCAAAGCAGACAGGGTTTTTTTTACACTATTGAACCCAATTTAAAACATGCTTCAGCTAAAATGTATAAAATTTCATGTATATTTGATTCTTTTTTAAATACAGTTAATAGATGGTTTCATATATTGACCACAGTCATTACAATAAATGCAATAGCCTAATGTGTTACACAATATAATGCAATAGCTGTAATAACCTAAATATAATATAAAGATCATAATTAGAATTAATGTATATGTCAGATCTTAGATCTTTTTGTCGTTATATCATTGGGTGCAATATATTAGTGATGTCAACATGCTGGCCTAACAGGTTAAAAATATCTCATCTCAGTATAGTGTCTAATTTATACTTTAAGTTACATTGAGTGTAGTCAGAGAACTGGCTGTGACTGTCTTTCACATAACTTCACGTTTGAAACTGTTGATGGGAACTAGAAAGCAAAACAATCACATGCATTGTTTATTTATTTATTGAGAGAAAAATAATATTTCATCTTCAAATTTTTGTAGTTGCTTAATCATGATCATGAAGATGACCAGGTTGAAAGATGATAATGAAAGTACTGTGCAAAGTAAAATTCTTTGCTACAAAAAATCCTAACTCTTCAAATAGAAATTTAATATAAAAATTTGTTTTACATTTATGTTTTTATAACTGCAAAGTAGAGTTTGATCACTAAATAAATGTGTTATGGGGTTAAAGTTTTGGGTAGGGGACGAGCCCATAGTAATAAGGAATGAATGAATAAATGAATGAATGGGAAGCATTTTTTATTATTTATACCACCTAGTAATAATAATAAAAAAATAGCAACTTTATAATTAAAAAGTAATTAAAGAGATTAAATAAATTTGAAAAGCTGTTGTAATATACGCTTTAAATTATAGATTTGTGAAAACATTTATAACAGTACAGCAAACCTGGAGAAAAAAAAAAGTCAAGTTTGACGGATTAGTCGACTGGCCAATGACGCGAGGCCTCCAGCAGCACGTGACAGAGGGGTGGATCACGTGTCAACGGAAGAAGGTGCTTTTGTTTTTCCTTGGGAAAAAAGTCGAGGAACAATGTTTGGAAAGACGATTTTCAGTTATACTTTATTTTTCTCTCAAATGCATACAGACAATCTTATATAGGACATGAAATCTTTCGGAATACCTGAACCATATTTCCGCGTCTTGAAGCTTGATTGACGCTCCGTTTGGGAATTCTTGAAGCTGCAGAGATTGCAAGGCGGAAGAAGGGAATTTCGAAGAGGCGAGCTGAGAGGGCCAAGAGATGGCTCCCGATTGATTTCATCAGAGCTTTGCAATGTTTTTCAACTTAACTCGGGTTTATATGAAATCATATATTTATTCTAAAACACAGATTCGTCTCTGTGTCTCGTTAATGTCATAATTCGGACTGATTATTTGCGATCCAAAAACTCAAAATGGCGGAGGGCTGGCCCATCCCCCAGGCCCTGCTCCTGCTCGTAGTGAGTGTCGCGGGCCTGGACACTTGCCCTTCTCCCTGTACGTGTTCTGGTGGTCCAGGTGCAGCGCAACTGCTGGATTGCAATAGGAAAAGACTGAGTGTTGCAGCTCTGGAAGCTCCAGTCTGGATCACCCATGCGTGAGTACTAGAGGAGATGTTGTTTACATGCTCCAGCACTTTGCAGAGGCTGCACATGTGCGCAATACTAACTAGCTGACAACTGATTAGTTTACATTTGTTTGTTTTGGGGCAATTATAGTGATATGAAGTTATATTGTTTATCAAATCATACGTTATGGCATTATAAGTGTCACGTGATCCTTTATCGAAATACCAATGCAACTGTTTTTCCTTATAAATACCTTGATTGTTATGGATACATTTGAATAATAATACAATTTTGATAGTTTAGTTTTAGTAGCAAAACTACAAAAAAAAAAACATCTTACACTGATTAAATATTAAGACGTTGTTGAGAGATAATGACAACTGATATTTCCATACATTGTATGCAAGTTGTCTACTAAAGTTTAATTGATATGCATTACAAGCTGATTCAAAAGTTCATCAAAGCTTTTTGATCAGATTTATAAATACATATTTTTGCCTCTGAATAAAACGTAGGTATTTTTTTCTCTTTGAGTGTGAGTTTCATATTGTCACAATATCATACTTTATGGTCTATAAAAGCCTTGTGTTTCAAATATGCTACGATATCATTTTTTCTATCAGTCTCATTTATTTAATGTAACTTGGTTTTAGTTTAGATTAACTATTCCTAGTTTATTATACAGCTTCGATTCTTTGCTTTGTTGTTATTAAATCTGTATTTAAATATATAAATGATGTGAAAAGTATTTTATCAGATCTGAAGGTACACATCATAGACTTAGAAATTCCCCAGTCTTAAATAATGGTTTATATATTTGCCACCATTTTTTTTTTCAGGTTTTAATAGTTTGTTCTCTGTGAATTTAGGTCTATGAATCAGAATGAACTTCCAGCAGTGCCTTTTCTTGGAGATGCCTCATCCAACATCACAGTACTGTCACTGTAAGTTTCCCTCTATGTTCATTTTTTTCCATTAATGTTAGGTGTATATGACCATGTATGTTGATTTGGTACTATATCTGCTGTTTATTTTCAGTGTTCATAACCGAATCTCTGAAGTCGTGGCAGAGCAGCTGTTGCCATATTCATCTCTCGAAAGTCTGGACTTGAGCTCTAATTCTGTATCTGAGCTTAAGGCCAGCTCGTTCCCTCCCATGCAGCTGAAATACCTGTAAGTTTTTGTACTCCGGCTTGTCAGAGTTTTGCACTTTCATACTAAGACTGTGTACAAATTCTAAGCAGAGATTTCTGAAGAAGCTCTCTTTTTCCTTTGAGTTATCAGTTTGAGACAACACAAGTATCAGGTGTTGCTTTGATCTTTGTTGTGACATTGAATAAGGCCATCCTTAAAAATATTCTTGTTTGCCGTAACCTGACTGACCCTGTCAATTTAGGACCGACTCAAATGTTTATTTATTTTTTTGCTCTTAGTCCGACCGACTTGCCGGTTGTACATTTGCGTTAAGACCAACCATTTTTTAAATTATATTTATTAATTATATTTAAGTAAGTATTGTAAATATGTAAATTGCCTAGACCTACATACAAACGAAGGCTACATTCTTTCTTTAAAAAAACCCCTTGATGTCATCTGTGATTACACGGATGTCACACTGTGGCCTGTGCATTCGCTTCGTCTTATACTCTCATTCACTGTCAGAGTCAACGGTTCGCGCTTGGTAATGATGGCTGCGGCTGCAGTAAACTAAATGTTTGCGGTCACTTTTCAAAGTCATACGGGTTCGGGCACCATAATACATCTAAAACATTCATTAAAACAGCTTGACACCGCTTTAACTTGGCACGAAGTTCTGGAAAAACTGTGCCCAGATCTTTTCCCATCCCTTCTCCCGTTTAGTCTAAAACTGTGACTGTGTCGACTGTCACTTTATGTTCGTAAATGTATTGTGCGAATCGACTGGACCAACCAACACAAGTTTCGAAAACGAAAGTAGGAAATTGATTTTAACGGCCTTCTCTCGGAGCGCGTCCAGTTTTCTTTTTTCTTTTTTTTTGGAACACGCATCACACAACAACTGCAGCTTCGAACACACATGCATAACAGCAAATAATAACTCTGCACAGTGTTTCTCTTTTTACAACAGAAATGTGAATTCTGCCGGTATTCAGACTCATGCATACAGATACAGATTTGGGCTAGAATCGCCGTTTTTTGTTGTTGTTGTTGACATTTCTAATCGTAAACACAGCCATGTTGAAGCCTGCAGTAAATGTTTTGCGTTATGGCAGTCCACTCTGCTTATTGTTTTTCGAGAATGTTGCACTCCTGTTTGTCATTGTACACCTAACTTCACGCCAATAAAACATCAGAAATATTGATCTTAACAATATATTGAATCTTTACATTCGTCCGTGGGTTTACCTACATTTGGTGTTATTTGCTGTATAAAATGCATCTAGACCTGCAAAATCGATTCAATGAACACTTGTCACTCAAACCAAACAGGATTTTTTTTACAAAGATGACAACACAAGAAAGCAAAGTAAACGGTCTCTCATTTGTAGGTTGCATTGACACCTAGCGGTGGATGCAAGTAAAACAGTATTACACTACCTCATTTTTTTCTTCTCACCTGAAATTCATGCAATAAACATGTTTGACAAAGATTTCAATTTGTTTGTGGTCTATATAGCCTGCATCAAAATGAGGTTTGCAATGATGCGCCCGAAGGCACGGGTTGAAGACCCAGTCAGTGATGTCACAATATGCTAATTTGTTTAAATTCATACCTACGGAATTACCATCACCAAAATACCATTTTTTTTTTTTTTTTTTTTACAATGAAACTTGAAAAAAAAAATATATAGACCTACCTACCGACCCTTTTTTAAAAGAAATTTACTGTGACTGCAAACCAAAATATTTTTAAGGATGGCCTAATGGAGATTTTCTTGGTGTTTCTGATTACTTTTGGGGTTCATGGATATTTGTTTGTTTCCTCTCACCATCACAACAGCAACCTGAGCAAAAACAAGATAAGTTCCTTGGAGCCCGGTTGTTTCGGAAACATCAGCTCCCTTCTGGTGTTGAAGATAAACCAGAACAGACTCTCTGTGCTGCCTGATAAAGTCTTCACCCTCTCTCAGCTCCAAGTCTTGTGCGTATTCATGGCTAACGAAAAGGATGTTATTCCATTGCTAAATTAGATTGTGTCTGACAGGATAACTGCTCGCTAAATGCACCTGATATTATCATTTGGGGAGTTAATTTCCCTTGTTGTCTTGACTCTCTCTGATTGTTCGATTTTCTCATTGTAATGTGCGCCTCTTTATGATTTTGTCACTTTTCAGAGAGTTGAGGCGCAACAGGATTCGTGTCGTGGAAGGTCTAATTTTCAAAGAAATGAAGGCTCTTAAATCGTTGAAGATGCAGCGCAACGGCATCACAAAGCTGATGGATGGAGCTCTCTTTGGTTTGGAAAGCATGGAGGAGCTGTGAGTCAATGCTTTCAGGGTTTCACTAGATCATTTAACTTGCTTAAATATATGTAGTTAAAAATTGCTATTTATAAAAAAACAATATTTTTTTTACTACCTGCATTTAACAATGTGGCAATAATTTGTAAAGTGTAGGATCCTTTTGGGGTAGAAAGCCATTTTAGAGCAATTATATACATTTTAAATATGTCAAATTTTGCCAGAAAGGCTGGAAATTTATTATTAATATTATTATATATATTTTTTGACCATCACCCAGCTTAAAATTTAATTTGCCCTTTGTAGCATTGATTTATTTATTTTTTATAACTTTATTTGAAACCATAATCTGAACCTGGAGGTTTGATTCTTTTCTGTTTATTTAATGTAGCTGATTTCTAATTGAAGTTTCTGTTTCACACGGATCAAAGTAGTGATTTCTGGGTGATGTGTGTTATGTCCTCTGCCAGAGAGTTGGAGTATAATAATCTGACCGAGCTGAATAAGGGCTGGCTGTACGGCCTGCACATGCTCCGGATTCTCCGGGTAAATCAGAACAATATCGGACTCATTCGAGCTGATGCCTGGGAGTTTTGCCATCGCCTGGAAGAGCTGTGAGTGACTTCAGCCCTGACCTTAAAATTTGATCCTGTAGACATTATGATGAAATTAGCATGCACATTTTTATCCTTGAGGTGTTGGCTGGCTCTCAGGTAATGCATGTGTGTGTTTTGTCTCCAGGGATTTGTCTTTCAATCACTTGAGTCGTCTGGAGGATTGGGTGTTTTCTGGCCTCAGTCTCCTGCAGAGTCTCAATCTGGGTGACAATCAGATCACACACCTGGGCGAAGGAGTGTTCAGCAGTCTGGCTAACGTCCATACAATGTAAGATAACCCACATTACTCTTCAGTCTCTCATTTTAAACAGATAGTTATTGGTAGAACATAATAGTAAGCCTTAGGTTTATGTATAAAATGCATGAAAGATGATTTCGAATGATCTTGATGAAAATTGAAGTAGCATTGTGCTCTATCTCTATAAAATAACAGATAAAGTCTATCCCTGTAGATAAAGCCTTGTATGAATCCTTCTAGTTTAGTTTTTGCATTTCAGCTTGCCCTACAGAGAAAGAGCACATTCAAACATGCCCACCTCTCATAACCTCCGCCATGTCCCGTTGGCACAGTTGTAAAAGGGATGTCAGCCTTTTAGAGCCAACAGTGCGTGAAAACGGTCTCACAATACTCCCACATACCAGCCTGTCCTTACAAAACCTTCCCTTTAAACATTAAAAGCATACAATGGTGCTGAGAAGTACAGTCACCTAAATAAAACAGCTCTGATATTTTAGATTGAAAACAGGAAGCATGTTCTACACAGCAGCGGTCTGAAAAGATTCTGATGGGTCTCTTGATGTTTGTTCGTTCCAGGGACATCCGTAATAATGAGATCTCCCTCGCCATCGAGGACTTGGTTGGCATGTTTGTGGGTTTGAAGAGGCTGAACTCGCTGTGAGTTTGTTGGTGGATACGAGCTGTTTAATCTGACTCCGAGATGTGAAGTGTGGCTTGACATAAGCGTATATGTGTGTGTTTTCCAGAGTTTTACAGAATAATAAAATCAGGAGCATCACTAAGAGAGCGTTTGAGGGTCTGATGGAGCTGGAGCATTTGTGAGTCTCTTTTATCAGTCCTTGGGATTTTCAGAACAACATTTCAACATTATTACTGGATGTAGCACTATAGAAATCCCTTTTGTATTTATTTATATATTTCTTTGGAATAAAGTTTCTGCCCTTGAGTACAAAACAAGCTGGTTGTGAGAGTTTTTAATATTGAATGAAATTATACTTTCTGAATTATAAAATTACATTTATGAGATAATAGTTACATCACAAAATTTGAAGTTGTGACGAAATGTAAGCAGCAACAGACCTCTTTTCCATATCGTTCTGGATGAATTCTTAACAATAATATCTATAATATTCATTTTAGAAAACGGGTTAATTTTCATCTTAATGCCGACTTTAAATTTACACTTTTTTTTTTTTGAAGTCACAGTTATAAGAAATACATTTGCAATTGCAAGATGAGAAAACACCTTTCCAGGCTTCCATTGTTCAATCCAAAGATCTTACTTTGTGAAATGAGCATCAAAATTTGGAAAAAAAGACCACATTCAAGTCATCTTTTTTTACTTTGACCCTTTAAAACATTTAAGGTTTATAGATCATAGATTTATAAGGTTATGCTATTGTACATATTTGTCTAAGTGTAAATATAAAGTGAACACAATATGAAAACAATCGATTTCCAATTAATTTCATTATTCAGCACAACACAAAGAGCTCCTGTTTTGTATTGTTCCGTTGGAAATAATCGTTCTGAATTTGTTCTGCAGGGACCTGAGTAAGAATGGCATAATTTCTATTCATCCTGATGCTTTCACTCATTTAAAACTTAAAACACTGTAAGTAATCTTTTACTTTCCACAGACTGTATGTATTTCATATCTATGCATAATATATTAATATATATTTAGTTTCATTTTCGTCCGTATTGACAGTGTTTGTGTGTAATAAGTGTAATTCCGGTGTATTCTCAGTAATGGCTGTATTGTGCTCATCCTCAGTGATCTGAACACCAGCAGTCTTCTGTGTGACTGTCAGCTGCAGTGGTTGGGCCAGTGGTTGATTGACAGTCAGTTCCAGCAATCCTGCACCGCCATCTGTGCTCATCCCGCCTTCCTGGCAGGATCAAGTGTGCTCGTTATTAAACCAGAGGAGTTTGTCTGCAGTGAGTGACCTGACCGTTACCTTCACGCCTTTTCAAAGCCCTGTAACAAAATGTCCATGGCGGCCTTTTCTCTTTTGCTTCTTGTGCCTTGTATAAAAAGCAATTTTAGAAAATTAAGATCTCTTATTTGTCTCTCACTCGCAGATGACTTCCCTAAACCCCAGATCAGCGCTCATCCCAAGACCGCTGTGGCCTTACGCGGGACCAACATCACTCTGAACTGCTCTGCGTTCAGCAGCAGTGACTCTCCCATGAGCACCGCCTGGCGCAAAGATGGAGAGGTGCTGTATGAAGCCCAGGTTCAGAACTACGCACGGTACCAGGATCACCGCCTCCTCTACACCACCGTCCTCCACCTGCTCAATGTTAATTTTACAGATGAGGGCCAGTACCAGTGTGTGGTCTCCAACCGTTTTGGGTCCAACTACTCTACTCTGGCCAAGCTCACTGTTAATGGTTAGTGCCTCATCAAAATTGATTGTTACATGTTGTTAAGCCTTTAGCCTTATTTTTTCTTCAGTTAAATTGATGTGAAATTGATGATCTTTTGACTGAAAACAATTGCGGTTATATTTGATTCATCCCTTTTTTTTTTCTGTGTGAATTGTGAAAAATCCAATTTAATGAGCACTCACTAATAGCTAAGGTAACATATTATTAATAGTTTGTATTTTAGGTTGTGCATTCAAGCCTTCATACCCACAAGCGATCTTTTGCTACCCTCTGTGTACAGCTCTATCTCGCACCGTTGTGCGATTTATTTTGATTTATTTTTAGGTCTAGTCACAGAATTCAAAGTGTTTACTGGTGTCTGATTATTCATTTAAAGTGTCGATTGTGTGATCATCTGCAGGACTTTTGTTTTGGCGTATTGCTAGAGTGCTATGATCCTTTATGCTTTGATAAGCAGTTTGGCATTAGTTTTTTCCCTCTCCTTATTTACCCTCATTTCTTACCAGAGTTCTGACAGTTTAATTTTCCACATCTGTTGAACAAACAGATCTGTTAAACAGCCCTCTGGGATGCCGACCTTAGCAATGTAATTATTCTGTTTATATCGGTTCACGATACTGATGGAAGAGCGGATTTGTAACCTAATAATAGAATATGACAATAACAGAAACACAATTCACAAAGCAAGCACTTTAAATGCAAATGGTGCTGTTTAGGGTTTGATTGGCCGTTGGGATGCTTGTTTTTGTATTGGCTATTTATGAATTCTGCTGTCTTTTTATTAAATTATGATAATCTTACTGTAGTATAACATTTGCATTGTTTGCTTTTGTTTAAGCATTCACATTTCCTTGCTTAAAATTATTTTAAGGGTTTAATAAATATTGTAGAAGGTAGAATGAGAAAAAGAATCGAGGATTTACTATTGTATATGAAAGAAATCATTGTAATAACTTCTTTTTTTTTGGTGACACTTTTGTTATTGTAGTCGAGTTTTACAAGTGTCATCTAGATATTTCTGGACTTTCTGGAATTACTTGAGGAAATCAGTGAAAATAACTGTGTAATGGCTTTTCCCAGAGCTCCCAACCTTCCTGAAGACGCCCATGGACCTGAGCATCCGCACCGGTACGGTCGCTAGATTGGAGTGCGCTGCGGAGGGACACCCGACACCGCAGATCGCCTGGCAGAAAGACGGCGGTATCAATTTCCCTGCGGCCCGTGAAAGAAGGATGCATGTCATGCCAGATGATGACACTTTTTTCATTGCTAATGTGAAGACCGAGGATATGGGCGTCTATAGCTGTACAGCCAAAAACGAGGCGGGCAGCCTGTCAGCTAATGCCACTCTTACTGTGCTAGGTATAGTTATGATTTTTTTTTACTAAAAGTCAAAACATTTCTTTTGAATTATTTACATTAAATAATTAAACATCTCTGGTCTTTTTGACAGAAACCCCGTCCTTCCAGCGCCCTCTAGAGGACCGTAACATTGCCCGAGGTGAGACTGCTGTCCTCCAGTGCATAGCTCGTGGTAGCCCCACTCCCCGCCTCAACTGGACCAAAGACGACGCCCCGTTGGTGTTGACGGAACGTCACTTCTTTGCTGCAGCCAATCAGCTTCTCATAATCGTAGATGCCAGCCCTGCTGATGCAGGGAAATACACGTGCATCATGTCCAATACGCTCGGCACAGAGCGCGGTCATATCTACGTCAGCGTCTCACCCTCGGCCAACTGTGACCCGGTGACCAGCATATACAGTCAGGACGGGTGGACAACAGTTGGCATTGTTGTGATGGTGGTCGTCTGCTGCGTCGTCGGCACCTCACTTGTGTGGGTCATCGTCATTTATCACATGAGGAGGAAGAGTGAAGACTACAGCATAACAAATACAGGTCAGTGCACAACATTACATGTATCAGTTAAATAATTCAAATAAAATGTATATATATCATACTATATAAAATTATGATTATATAATGTCTAGTTAATAGGCAAAATTAATAATTAATAGAGTATAATGTTTAGTAGTAGCGCTATTGTGATTATGAAAGTTGTGTGTATATATATATATATATATATACATATACATATATATATATATATATATATATATATATATATATACATATACATATATATATATATATATATATATATATATATATACATATATATATATATATATATATATATATATATATATATATATATATATACACACACATATATATATATATATATATATATATATATATATATATATATATATATACACACACACATAAGTTTCATATATATATACTTTTTTCTCTCAAAATTCCCTTTTTTGAATACAATATGTGATTGGGTTATTAAAATTAATGCAACATTATTTAACATTACTTTTCATAAACAGTATAACAATCTAGTGCAATTATTTTTGCATTTTAACATAATATAAGAAATTGTGTATGTTTACTACTTTTTTATAATTTGGTGTTTGATAAGAACTGAAGAGTAGAATAATAAAAATACTGTCTTTATAAAATAAAATATAATTTATTTTAAATTTATTATATTTTTCTTATAAAATATTATGTAAATAAATCTTTGCTAGGTATAACATAGGCTAGTAAATATTGTAATATTTAAAATATTCTCCTTTTTGGTCCACTTTAATTATAATAAATGTTAAGTGGTCTTTTAACCCAGTGCTTTAATATAATGTTATAGTAAAAAAAAGGATTATTATCCATAATAATCATATTTTTCTAACAAAATGTCATTTTTTGAATGCCGGTAATTGATTTTAGACTACACAGTGATTGCGGTTATTTCAAATAATCACAGTCAGGATATTAAGTAATAAATGCAACTACCCTACCTACTACTTAAAATAGCCATTATAACAATTTGAGCATGGACCAAAATTGGAAGAATTAGAAATGTATCCAGACAAATGACATTAATTTTAATATGTAAATCTCTCTGTTGTTGTATTCCAGATGAAATGAACCTTCCAGCGGACATTCCCAGTTACCTCTCATCTCAGGGAACGCTGTCCGAGCCTCAGGAGGGCTACAGTAACTCAGAGAATGGAAGCCACCAGCAGCTAATGCCATCTCATGCTAATGGTTATGTCCACAAAGGCACTGATGGTAATGTCACCCTGTGTTCCTCTAGCGAGAAAGTTGATTTCTTTAGAAAGGATTGTATAGTTTCTACATATGATGGATGTATAATACTATCGTGTTGTGATGTGTTTCAACAGGAGTATGTTACGGTGAAGTGAGCAGTGATGTTGATCCAGATGCTAATGGAATGCTGGGTAGTCGTGTGGGCTCTTTCTTTGCTGGACGTAGCAGCTTCCACTGGAGTGAACCCAGAGAGGGACAGGCAAATATCCCTAATGGTAATTGATCCCAAAAATTCATATAATTTGATTTGTTTAAAAATGAACCTTCTGTCATTTACGCTCCCTCATGTGATTGCAAAGTGGGCTGTTTTTCTCACCAGTTGACCTCATTAATCAGCTAAAGGGTTGATTTTTGTTTGTGTTTTTAGGTGGACCAGTCCCTCTGGTCATCTGTTCAGACTGCTACGACAACGCCAACATCTACTCGCGCACGCGTGAGTACTGTCCATACGCCTACCTGACAGAGGACGACGCACTTGTGTCTCAGATCCCTCGGGACGGACACCAGATCGGCCATCAAGAGCGGGATCAGCACACCGAGCACGCAGACGCAGCACTGGAGAGTTTTATAAGTCAGCAGAACGCCTCTGTGTTCCTCACCAACCATGAGCCACGGCTGCCAGCGTCACAACACTATAGCACTGGTGAGATGAACACCAAACATACATACAGCAACAGCATATTGTTATTATCCTTTTTACCATTGCTTTGTTACTAAACTGAGTGATCTGCCCACCTAGGCAACATGTAAAGGACTAAATGCTTTATTCCAAAAAGTGTCATTTGCACATCAGGCAATTCCAGAATGCAGTGTGACAAGCTAAATAAATAAATGCCATTGAAAATGGCAGAAAGTCTGAATAAAATTTGTATATTTAAATATAATTAATATTTAAATGTGTATATTTGCATAATATTGTACACTTCATATATACAAATAAGAATTATATATAATATATTTAGATTTTAAATTGACATTAAGTCGACATTAAGTAAAAGTAAAAAATATATTTTTTATAGCTATGTACACATTTTAATGCAACTTTACAAAAAATAAATTTAGTAGTTAAGAAATTTTTATTTTTTTTATCATACTCTAACAATTCGAATGATAATGTAAGTTTCTAGTAGGGCTGAAACGATTCCTCGAGTAACTCGATTACAAAAAATGATCGAGGCAAATTCCTCTGCCTCGAAGCCTCTTTTAATTTATTTTAAATCTCACGTCAGGTTCTTTCGTTCTTTTTAATGTGACAACGCGTTTACGTCACCCACAAAGCGGAAGGAGACACAAGCGCAGCGTCTGAAATCGCATACTGCAAGGTGTCAGCAGTGTTTTGATTTGAGGCGCGTGCAAACATATGTCCATTGCAAGATAGAGCTGGCATACCACAACTAGGGCCTTAGGATTTCTGCGATGCAGAAAACATGGAGGGAATCGCGGAATCCAGTCATAAAAACGGAATTTACAGTTAAACGCGGAATGGCACGGACTTTGCCAAATTTTGAATGAATTAATCAAAAATAGGTCATTGCACTTACACCAAATCACGATATGGACTAATATCTGTAAATATTAAACCGGAACAGACTATTTAAATATGAATCTGTGTTGTTAAGAATGTTCTGCGTGTCTCTGTTAATGAATGGAGCAGAAGTGCGACTTTACACACACTGAAGCGCGAGTGACGCTCCATCTGCTGTCTCACTAATAAGGACGTGAACACATGAACAACATCTCCAGAACTGCTCTGACAGTCACTTCATGAGCATTTGACCGTTTGATTTGAGTAAAACTAGCGTCACAACAGAACTGTAAAGGTACGTCAACACGTCAAAATAAAAGTCCGGTTCAAAGACAAGTATTTGCCAGAGATGTATTACTATTGTTCAGCAGAATATATATATCCTACTACTACAAAAAAAAAAAAAAATCAAACATTATTTTTTTTAAGGTTTAATCACACAACATTTCTTCCATGTTTTATTTTTAATAGTAAATCCCCTTTGTTTACCAAAAAGTTAAGTTTGCTTAATTTTCAATAATTAAAAGATAAATAAATGTTTTATGTGTTTAATGTTTAATGTGCATCTCAGAAAATGCTTTATTTAAAACCCCAACTGAATGGCAATTAATTCATTTGTCAACTTTCTTGTCATTGTTCACAGTACAAGTACAGACAGAGAAACAATGGGTAATAATTAAATGTTTATTTTTGATGTATGCATTGCATTGTATGCATTTAAAAAAAAAAAAAAAAAAAAAAATCTAAAAAAGGAAACTAAGTTGTTCATTTTAAGAGACCCAGTAGTCTTATTTTCTCTTGCATAATTAATATTGCACTTTAATTAAGCAAAAACGCATTTTATCCGATTAATCGATGGAAATTTTGGTAGAATACTCGATTACTAAAATATTCGATAGCTACAGCCCTAGTTTCAAGTAATGATTAGTACTCTATACAGTTATTTATGAAAACACCAACCCAGTCTTCGCAAATGATTAGTAAAGTTGCGGGTAAATGGCCACAGGAAAAAAATAGTTGTGAGTGTATTTAAACATCATAATGAACACCAGTTGTGTGGCATGCATTGGGTGACCATTAACATGTTTGCTATCCATGAAGAGCAGTACATTTTTGCTATCTTTGCTACCTATGTAGATGGTAAACAGAGTCTGCTCAGTAGGGTTTGGAAATGATATAATGCACATACTTATTTTCACAACCTCTATTTTTCTTGTCTCAGATGTCCCAGGCAGTTCATTTTGGGATGGCGAAGAAACCCACTCTTCCATCCTCGCCCAGGGCTCAGTGACTGTAGACAAGCCCCCGATAGGTCTGTCTGCTGGGGACGGCCAAGAGGAGAGGAGGGGGGCAATGGAGGAAGGCTCATACAGGACTAACCTACAGGAAAGCACCTCAGCGCCCACATAAACCCAGCTAGCCCGTCTTCCCCCAGTCATCTTGTCCCCAAACATCACCACCTTGTCCTTCAATTGCCTCCCAGTGCCCTCAGCCCACTACCTCCTTTGAGAAACCTCATTCTCTGCCAAATGAAATGCCTCTTTCTTCATGTTTACACCGCCTCTACTGTCCTTCCCCGCCATGTTCGGTTGTAATCCACTGGGATGTGCATGTTTTGCCGGAAAGCTTTTCAGACCGGAGACAGAATCCCTGCTTTCACCATTCCTGAGCTAACTAGTCTGGTTTGAGCTTTGAATGCACCATTTCCAAGAGCTCCACTAGTCCAACTGCAGCATGTGACATACAAATTATTCCATGTTGGTTTTCCCGCCTACCTAAGAGTGTTGAATCTTTTTGCATATGCCAAAACTTGACCCAGACTCCCGTTTAACTTGCTTTTGCTCCGGTACAGGACCTGTACGAATATTGACTGTGAAGATTGGACTGTCCAAATAGGACAGTGATGTTCTCTGCGTGACGTCAGAAGGCCAATTACCTGTATTGCATTTCTAATTCCTGTTGGCAAACGGTACAGACTTATGACCAATAATGTGTTAACAGAGTTGATGGCTCCGTTGTTTCCACTGTTATTGTACGTCGGAGTTACTGTCCTATCATTAATAATATTTTTTGTGTAGTGCTTCTCACAAACCTAAAACATATTTCTCAGTTTCTCTGTCTGTTTTTAAGGCACTATAACAGAGAGTAAGGAAAACCTGATATGTTGCACCTTTGATAATCTTCCCAGGACAGTCTTTAACGAATCGTAATATGTTAACTTTTCTTCATTTACTCTCCATATCAAGCTTAAGATTTTTATTTTGTGTATTTTGTGTAAATGTCCATTTTTAATTTGTTTCCCTCATTTGCATTCTTGCAAGTGAATTTCTAGTTGAATTGCAGTCTGTGATTGATCGGCTTGACTGAGCACCATTGGTGTGCATTTGGGACGGGGCTACATTCTGTCTGACCAATAGAAGCATTTGAGAGAATTTCTTGCAATTCCAGTTGGTGCCCTACTAGTGTAGAAATCACGCGATTCACCTTTAAAATATGTATATGCTGCATTTGAAATCGGTTGTTACTGCTAGATCAAACTGGTTTCCTCTAGTAATTTGCCTTTTTTTTTTTGCCTCATCTCCTTAATTTGAGATGTTAGAACCAATTTGACAGTTAGGCATAGCCATGCCTAGTCATTTTTATTGTTTTGGTCTTAGAATGACAGCTGGATTTTATATATCTTGCCTGTAAACTATGTCTTAAGAGGCTGTGTCCAAAACCAAAGGAAGCTGCCTTACAGTCCTGCTGTCCACTCATTCAACACACACCTTTTAAGGAAACACATTTTAAACAGATTTTCAAAACACTGGAACGTGACTGCACGTCTGATGATCTTAAAATAAATCCTGAGATAAGCAAGCTCATATTTAATGACCACAGTTCTCATTCATCAGTAGAAATTAGGCAAAAATACATTAATAAATGATTTTACTGCTTTTAGTAGCTCAGTCAATCCAAAAATATTTTTTAAAATCATGCCAAACCACATGCACAGGATTGCTGGTTAACACAGGCAGCAAAATTAGTAAAAAGTAACCATATGAAGCATCTTGGTGGAAACAATGTTACGCAAACATTTGACTTGATGCTTAATGCCTTTCTACCTCCAGATCAGCATTTTTCAGGTTTCGGACACAGCCACTACTAAGGTTTCTGTTACATTTACATTTATGTGGTGGAATTCCATGGACAAAATGCAGGAATTTGCGCAATCTGTGATTTGTGTGAGGCAAAACATTTGCCTGTGCAGTTTTCACATTGGATTTAAGATTGTTAAACTTTATCAATATAAAGTTGTGGTCACATTTACCATTGCTCTGCCAAACTTTGCTGGTGAAATTAAGAGTTTCACGTGAGGGTGAAAAAGTTCCCCATGCAGATTTCGCTCATTTTCAAGTTGGTTGCATGAATTTGCCACATTGACCAACAGCCATGCTTTATACAACACTATGCTATTGAACCCTGTTTTATGACTGCACCTTAAGTCTGCTTAGTTTAGAAGTGACCTTTGAGTAATGGACCTTCTTTGCCCACAAAACATTCAGACTCACTTCAGTGCTTGGTGATCCAAACCATGTGCATGGATCCCAGATTAAATCTGGACCATTTATTTTGTTCAGAAAGCTCCACAACATAGCAGTAGACTGACATTTTGCACTTTTTTGAGTATACAAATGCTGGATCTTGTGTTGCAGCAGATATCTGTGGTCACTGTCTTCCCCTGTCTTTTAATGGAAATGCTTTATTTTCAACCAATTTCCAACTGTGATAAATACTCCTTGATTTGCATATTGATTTGTTGCATCTTGCACAATCTCTTGCTTTGCTGTTAGCTGTACAATTACACTAATCAGAGACCTTGATTTCAAATGATTTGTCTTGACTCCTCGCTGTTTCAGTTTCCATTGTTGAAAGGAAAGGAGTGCGTGTCATCAGCGGCTTCCAGCTATGTTTAAAACATCTAGTTTTTTTGTGAATTACTGTTAATGCTTACTTGGTCTCTCTCGTTTGAGCTTGCAGGAGATTAGTGCAAAGCAGTTTAAAAGTAATGTAAGTGAACAGCGAGTTTATTTTACCCTGAATTATACAGGACTTTGTTGGGAACTTTAGAAATGAACAAGTGTGATTTCACTTAAAGATTTACACCAAAGAAAAATCCACACGGATCAAACATTCCTGCCTCCTGCAAACCAAAGTTTTGCTTAAATGCTTTGACAATATTTAAATGCTGCTTTTTTAAATGTTTCGTAATTTTTTTTTTGTGTGTGTGTATGCTGTACCTGTACATTCTGTAAAGCATGTATAAAGAACATTGTTTCTGAAAACTGACATTTAGCTGACATTTAAACAATAAAATGAATTCAGATGCATCATGAGTGAATATGTATCCATGTTATTCAAATAAACTGTTGTTCGTGGAAAAAGCTAAGGTAAGGAACACTATGCAATTGCTCATATTTAGGGTTTTGTTATAACCCTTTATAATATTAATAATTTGATATGCAAATGTATGATGTCATCCCCATCAGCAATCATCAACATGATGAAAACTTTGATCAAACCCACAACAAAACTGCTGCATGGCCTTTGCCATCCATATTCTGTATTTGATATTCTATATCATACTACAGTATATCAGCCATAAAAGACTGATGTATCAAATATGATAGTAACATGCAGACTTTCTCATAGATTAAAAAAAAGATTTCTAAAGTTTAGTAAACTCTTCTATTTCTGGACTATTGTTTTATATACAGGGTTAATATCAAATATGAAGAGGTTGATCTGCTATTGTTTTGTTTCATAAAAGAACAAGTCTTTTTCATTTTGACACAAGGGTGAGTAAATTCTAAGATTTTTCATTTTGAGGAGCTATCCTTCAGTGTTATTGCTTTGTGGGGGAAAGTGGTGTTATTATAAGTGCACTATATTAGCATTATGCCACAGCTCACTTACAGTGTTATTCAATTATGCTAATATAATAAATTGCAGAACTTTTCTGGAAGTTTTCACTGAGCTGAAAAGGACGCAGACCCATTTGATTCCCTCTAAATACTTCAACTGACAATTTTCATTGCCGTCCTCCAAGAGATGTTCTGAGAGAGAAATTATAGTTGTGAGATCAAAGTACATATCTCCGCCTGCTGCTAACCCTCTTTACTCAGCTTTATCAATAATTCATTCAAACACTAGACTCACTTTGGATTATTACACTAGTGGAACGGGGATGTTGCTGTGTCCTCTGCACGCACCGTCGTGCAATGCTCGAGAAAATTCACTGGCTATTGCTTTCGTTTAGACCATAACTGAGACTTGAATAAGTTTGTAACAACCAGTAGATATCTAATAAGCTAGTTTATTTGTGTTCAGAGCCATGCACTTTCCAGATTTAATATAGATGGAAACAGGCCTTACTGTTGGTTTTGGTTTTCACAGAAGAAAGTCACATGGATTTAAACAACATGAGGATGAGCAAATGAAAGAATTTACATTTTTGGTTGAACTATCCTTTTAAGACCCAAATATGTGTAAACCTGAAAACAGGTATTATTTTGTCTTGTGTAATACACAGCATCTTTTCCACCAAATAGAAAAAAGAGAAACAAAGAGCTATATGTTATTTTGAGTATTGCTAGATATATGTGGGCTGGTGTGTAAATAAATTAGTGGTAACTAACACACTGAAATTAGTTTCAGGTCTGGTCTTGTGCTTCAGTATAATTAACCTTGTCTACACACTTCTTGCAGCTTTTCCTGTGTCTGATCTTTATACTGCATTTGAAGTGAACATTGTGAAGACATTGTGAAGTGACATTCGGCCAAGTATGGTGACCCATACTCAGAATTTGTGCTCTGCATTTAACCCATCCGAAGTGCACACACACAGAGCAGTGAACACACACACACACACACACTGTGAACACACACCCGGAGCAGTGGGCAGCCATTTTTTTTATGCTGCGGCGCCCGGGGAGCAGTTGGGGGTTCGGTGCCTTGCTCAAGGGCACCTCAGTCGTGGTATTGAGGGTGGTGAGAGAACTGTACATGCACTCTCCCCACCCACAGTTCCTGCCGACCCGGGACTCGAACCCACAACCCTTCGATTGGGAGTCCGATTCTCTAACCACCAGGCCACGACTTCCCCCAAGTGCCAGCAGTGGTAAGGAATTAAATTGAATCCTTTACAAACTGAAGAAGGCACTGTTTTGATTTGTCTTGACTTGTCTGTAATTAATAAGGGAGCTGAGCGCATGAATAGTGTGTAGTGTTTGTCTTAGGCAATGGCAGATTGAATGATGAGACTCAAGTTATGCTGCAGATACAAATACTCACCATAAGGTGGGAGCTTTGAGTCTTACGTGACACTACAGGATGGTGCTATTAAGATAATTGGCCCTATAATTTGATTACAAGATGAAATATTCACTGATTACTTGTGATATCCTCACCTAGACTTGAAGCTACAGATTCAATTACATCATCAGATTAATAAGACAGAAAGAATAAAAGTGCAGGATCTGATGTTAAATTTATTATTTTATCATATTTGGTAGCCTAATGGGAGCTTATTCTTAAATGTTTTTAATGCTTTACATTTTACATTTTGCAGATGATTTTATCCAAAATGGGAATCGAACCCATGACCTTGGCATTGGAAGCAATTGTCTTATGTACTGCTTTAAAAAAAATAATGTATTTATTTAGCCTATCTATTCTAATTGTTTTCTTTCATGAATGCAATCAAACTTAAGTTTGTCTACAGCATGGTTTTGAAAGTCAAAGCATGTTTTTTGTCCCTCGTTTGTGAGCAGGAAATACAAAGGCATCCAAAATTTTGTTTCTTGGTGACATGCAAAGATTGATGGTTTGACTTATTTGCATTGGTGAAAAGGAATTAATAGCAATTTTTTGTCTTAAATGTAAGTTACTTGATTACTTGTTTAAATAGGCTACCTATCACATAAAAGCAATTCTTGTACATTACTGAAGAAACGTGTTTGCATTAAGCTAGCGTTTAACATTTTGGTACATTCAATGCTGACATTTAGTGATTGTTCCACAGGTAAGGGGCATTTAAGCCACAACATAAAGCAGAAAACCCCATCATTTTGGGTCAAATCACTGTGTAACAGTCTCTCCTGGCGTTTTTATAAAAACTGATGCAATGGAAATATGACAAAAGCCAATGTAATTCAATAAATAGTTGCATTTTTTATTAGTAATAATTACAAGTTACATAGTCCATTAGCCTAACTGTTGCTTAGGGCTGCCAAGCAAGGTGGAAACTGTTACAGGTGTGCGTTTATTGGCTTATCTTACAGATAATTAGAACGCCACTCACCCAATCAGAATTTAGAATCAGAACTGTCGGTTTTATAATTGGTTCATTTGTATCTTCATTTACTAAATCAGTTAAGCTCAGTTTATATAAACCTCCACCTGAGAGCCGTCCAGTCACAGGCCGCTGTTCGCTGTGAGCGCGCGCGCGCATTACATACACACTCGCTTCATTTGACAAATACAAGAGCAACAGTAGCCTCCCTCCGTGACTGGAGATCTGAGAGAGCAGCCGCCCGCGCATGACAGCATCGCAGCGTCCATCTGAGGCGATACACATATGTTCGACCGATTGATTTCTCTGTCAAGGGCTTATAATATGTGTAAAGGTGACGGTTCAGCCACAAGCCAGGAATGAAGACGTGATAGACGCATCTACTCACTGACTGGGCATCGCGTTTCGAAGACGAACGTGAGCTTCGGCCGTTTGGACAACAACCGAATATATCCGAGACAGCCGCTGTCGTAGCTCTTTAAACCTGTGGGACACCGTCTTGCTGCCAATTCTGTTTATAGACACATTTTTATTGCGCTGTAGCCTACTGTCAGACGCGTTTCTCAGTATGTCAGTTTAGTGCGCTTGATGCTTTGCATGCAAACCCTTTCGTGAACTTACCAGATAAACACAGTTTTACCTCGTTCCTGTATCGAATGTTGTTTACTTTTGCATTATGTAGCTCCAGGCGTTTTTACGAAGGTAATCTACATGTTGTCTTGAACTAATAATGGTAGATGAGGCTTATGGAGATATCATCACGGGCTGGATGGCGCACATCCCCGCGCTGTCGTCCCCAGACCGGGTAAAGTGAACGGCAAGGCTTTAAAACCTTCTCACGTCAAACTGCACTGACACTTAAAGGCTTAACGATGTCTAAAACGCTGAAGAGGAAGAAACACTGGTCCACTAAAGTGCAGGAGTGCGCTGTGTCGTGGGGAAGCGTTGGGGAGTTCGGTGATGTTGTGGAGATCCTCGGAGGCGCAGAGCTCGGGGAGTTTCCTTTCCTCGGTCAGATGAATTTAGACGTGCTCGTGTGTCACGTCGGGAGACTACCGTACTACGGGGATGTGTTATTGGAAGTGAACGGGACACCTGTCAGCGGGCTGACGAACCGAGACACACACGCGGTGATCCGCCACTTTCGGGAGCCGATTCGAATTAAGACCGTAAAACCAGGTAAACTGAGAAAACTTTGTTTTTGTTGGCGCTTAAAGTGAATGCTGCCAAACAGTACTGTTGCCAGGAGAGTTGTGGGTCTGGCTCACAGCGCACCTGTATCTTCGAGGCTTTCAGTTAAAGGGACAGGTCATCCCTAAATAAATGGTTTTCGTATGTAACTTAGACGCATCATTATTTACAGTCATTCGATTGTATTACTTTCGTGAAACAGGAAAGTTTATAACTTTGGTTGTTTAGCGTTTTATTTTTATGTATGCACTGTGTCCACGCTGCTCCTTTCCATACAATGAGAGTGAATGGGGACTGGGGCTAATATAGTGCTGCAGCCGTGACGTCCAAACCCAGGAGACCAATTCGCCATGGGTTGCGTCCAGGTTATCCTCTGGGTTTATATAATGAGGTTTTCGACTCAAATTATTTTCTGTATGTGTGTGTAATTTACATTGTAGTGCAAAAAGTCCAATAGTCAGTTCATATTTACCACAGACATTGTTTCATGAATTGAAAAACCCCATTAAAGACTAATAGGAAAATCTTGAGGGCACCCACGGTAAATTAGACTTCTAATTACAATAAGGCTCCATTTGTTGAAATTAGTTACCATACAACAATGGAAAAATGCTTCTAAACCTAACTGCAATATTTACTAATATAATGTTAACGATCAAAAGTTAATATGATTTAATTAGTCCGGTGGTAACGTGAACATTCAATGAATGAACCAGCATTAATTTTTAAACATTACGTAATAAATTGGATTAATGAATAATAATTAACAAATGCATCACCCATAGTTAATGTTGGTTAAAACATTACCATTAGTTGGACCCTATTGCACACTCTTAAAAATAAGGGAATTTCAAAGTGATGCCATAGAAGAACTTGGGGTTCCTCAAAGAACATTTCATTAAACCGTTCTTAAGATAACTTTTAAGTCTTTTAAAACGTTCTTAATAAAAATACTCCTTTTCCACTCTCTCTCTCTCTCTCTCTCTCTCTCTCTCTCTCTCTCTCTCTCTCTCTCTCTCTCTCTCTCTCTCTCTCTCTCTCTCTCTCTCTCTCTCTCTCTCTCTCTCTCTATATATATATATATATATATATATATATATATATATATATATATATATATATATATAAAGTGGAAAGGTTTAATGGATTTTATGGGTTTTTCATGGAACCAGATGCCAATAAGGATCTTTGTTAAAAGATTTCATGAAAAATTTCGTCTTTACTCATCCTCTCTGTTAATTCAAAGCTGTGTGACTTTCTTCTACTGTGCAAACTGAATAAAGGTAATTGCCTAGGTTTTTTTTTTATCCGCACAATGAAAGTCAAAAGGCTTCAGTATCGTTTACATTCCAGGGTTCTTTCGAAATCTACTTTTTTTTTCACAGAAGAATGCAAGTCATACAGGTTTGGAATGGCATGATGGTGAGTTAATGATGACATAATTTAGGTGAACTAACATAGAAAAAAATAACATGAATATTGAATCTGAATATTGAAAATGGAGCTCAACAGCCCCAGCATGAACCGTGTGAACATTCAGTGAAACATCTCATTTGTGCTGTACAGAAGAAAAAATACTCCTGGTTTGGCACCTCAAGTCTGAACTATCCCTTGCAGACTTACTGTGTAACTTCTACTAGAACACTGAGAGAGCATGGACAAGTACTTTGCCGAACAGCCTTCAGAAGATTCTTTGTTCTCTCCCTCATAGTGGTTGCACCAAGTGCCCTGACTCTGACTTGTGCTGTGCTTAAAGTGTCTTTATGTCAGGTGCACAGTGTTTGCCTTAGGGCTGGTGGGTAGTAAACACTCCACACACATCTTATAAAAGCATGAGCATCATTTCTAAGGAGACTCACTTTTGGAGTGTGTATTGATCATAGCAAGTGGGCCACCTTTACTTAGGACAGGCCTGAGTCCCTTACTGGTGTATAAGGGCATGATGAAAATGGGGAGGAGGACGTTGTTACCATGGACACCGAATATCTTAGCATTATTGATTGGTTGAATGAGTGTATTCTTAGCAGGAGGAGGGGAAAGGCACAATATGTCAGAGTTGTTATGGAGATAGGAGGATGTTATTAGCATGTAGATGTGAGAGTTGTTGCCATGGAGAGCAGGAGAGGGTACAGAAGGATAACATTAACTGGATGGTTGATTGTTGAATAAATGGGCAGTATCTGAGATTGTGTGAGCATGCAAATCAGCGGCAGCTGAGGCCCTGACCTTTAGGACGCATATAAGTGTGTGCGTTGTTAAACAGATTCTCATCAGTAAAGTGTGAGTTTAAATAACTTATTTGTGAGTTTTGGCCAATTCATTAGCTCCTAAGTGTTAATTGTTTGATGTTATTAAGATGAGTTAATGAGGGTTGGTTTAAGCCAGTAACTCATGCATTTGTGATGCATTGACTATTTTTGACCAATTCATCATTTCATTTGAGTTTGATTTAAACCGTTAAATATAAGAATTATTTGGGAGTTTTGGAACTGATTCATATTTTTTGCCAGTACATTAGATCATAAAGAATATTTAGTTAATTTGTGAGTTTTCTTACAAATTCATTAGCTTGTAAGTGTTATTTGTTTCACACTGTTGAGATCTAAAAGTTAGGCCATAAACTGATGAGTTTGAGAAGGATTTGAAAGTATTTCTGACCAGTTCATTATAACTCACATCTCAATAAGTGAGTGATGTTAGACAAATTTAAGCTAATTCGCAAGTTTTGAGTAGTCATTTGTTCAAAAAAGCAAACTATTAATAGTTAGTGAATAAGTTATGTTGATTCAAACCAATCACAAAAACTAATTAGATGTTTCATTCAGTTTGTCAGCTCATAGGAGTAATTTGTTTGTTAATAAGATTGTTGGTGAACAATACATTATTATTATGATGTTTATTTATTTATTTTAGAAAAATAAAAAAGGTTAAATGGGTGTGTGTGTGTGTGTGTGTCCAAAACTGCTTTTGAGATAATGCTGGTGTTTAGTTTTGCTTTTGTCTAGGTCTTTTTTTTTTCCGCTGCTCAGAGAGAATTAGGTTTGAAATTAGGGACTTTGTTCACCAAAAAAAATACTGTTTTGTATCCTCTGTGGTGGTTTTTGAGCACTATTGTATGTAGGCTGCTGCATATAGGTTCATGTGTGTCTTCCATGTCCAGGCCTCATATAGAATTCAAAGTGTGTGAATAATAGATGAAGTGAGTGAAATGCCTGTACACACTGAGGATCAGCTGATAACAGGAAATGATGCGCAGTCTTTGCCACAGGCACAAACACAGCAGAGCTCCATCCACCAGCTGCTTCATCTGCACCTCATCTACCTTTTGCTTTACTGTAGTCCAGTGAAGGTGTCTATTTTTGTGTCATTGGAGAATTGCTATGGATATTTGTGGTCGTAGTGGGATGTAGTATTTCCCTGTCCACATTAGAACAAAGTTGCAGCTCTCTTTTTGCAGCAGGTTGAGTAAATCAGTTGTGTGTGCAGTTACTTTAATCAAAAAGTGATGTTAAAATGCATCTACTTTATGACTTCATTCCTCAAGCTTTCCCTAATGGTTAAATCAAGTTGGCTTCATTGACTGCATATATTGATTACCACATACATTTTTAGAGAAAATTGCTTTTACAGTTAATCACGTAATGGAAGTCTAGACATTCTGGAGGGGTTAAATGAGAAGTCTTTATAATTATTTTGCATTACCACAATAAAAGTGTTATTTACACTGCACCGTTGTCAAAATTCTATTTTTAGCTTTAGATGGATTAACTTCTAATTGTATGGTACTGGCACAATTCCCGTAAGTGGGTTTTTCTTTATGCAAACAATCTATTCCTGGTATTACTGCCAGTATCATAAAGCTATTTGGGTTTACCAGCTTCACATATTTACGTTATTAGTTGAAAGGTTGGATGTGACGTTTCACTGAAACTGTAGATACTCTCCATAATATTTGATTAGAATTATCATTTAACCTTAGATGTGGCGATTAACCTTAGGCTTGGTCTACTTTACATCACTTCAGAGGAAAATGATTTGCTTGAACAACTGAAAACTGTTAATTTAATTAAAAACCCATTTGAACTGTGTTCGAATCATGCTGTAATTATTGTATTAATGAGTTAAGTGCAAATGAATGCCACCATACATTTGTAATTATCAGTGGGATACTTGGCGGAAATAATTTATTAATCATGAGTTGTGATGCATTTTGTATGTATTTTGTGTACTGTAAAATGGCAATAAAGGATGCCAAAAAATGAGAAGACAGATGTTTGACTAAAATACATTTCCAATCATTCTTTGTGGCAGTGTGAGGATGATAAATGCACAGATAAAGCATCAATTGCAGATCTAATGCGCATCTTTTTTTGCGCTTCATTATGTTGCATTAGCTATAAAATCCTTTTTGTCTTGTGAACTGAAAGAGAGAGAGAAATGTGTAATTGTCCATCCAGCAAGTCCATTTTATTCAGACTGAAATCACTTAAATAAACACATCATATCACATTTTCCGAAATAGGACCTTCCCAGGGGGACTTGAACGCAGTGTGTCGTCGGCAGCGCTCAAACCTCTCGCCTCTACTGTAGCTTTTCTGCATGCCATTGTTGTTGTAATTCAGAGCCAGCATCAATGTGGGAATTCACAGCAATTCTGATACATAGTGCTCCTGAATTGTGTTAAGAGTTTCATCTCTCTAGGAGTGAAGTATTGCAATTTCAGCAACAGTTTTAACTCTTTGAAATGGAAATCAGCCAGAGGCTCCAATTCCACCGTTCATATAATTAGACGCTGCATTGCTTTATCCAAACAGCGAACCTTTGATTAGAACATATGAAAGGTTAATTCAACCTTTCATCTGGGCCAAATTAAGTCATTCCTTGCATGGAATATCACCTCCTGAGGGCCTTAAAGACATGTTAAAATTATGGAGGCCTTGCAGCTCTGTGACTCAGAATTAGAGCAATAACAGCGCTTGACTGTTTTAAATGGATCGCACGCCAGGGCATAGTGTCATTTTGACTTTAATGAGCTTATTGGAGCTTTAAAGGTTTTAAATATTCCCCTGCACACTAATTTATTTTGATAAACGATCCGGTTGCATATCAAAACTGTGAATCAGCACTTATTTTAAAGGTGTTAACCATCGCACATTGTATTGCACCTGTCTGCAGCCTGCTATATTTCTTGCTAATGAACAATGTATAGGCAGGATTCCAGCTTATTTACTTAATGAAGGACAAGCGCATGTTGCATCGGGGTATTGTGCCTATATAAACATCTCAGCATGGTGATAAACCGCTGGGGAATAGAGAGAGATGCTGTTTGTTCCCCTGTACAGAATGTCTCAGCAACCTCTAATTATCATTGCTGCCTCAGTCAGTATGTGAAGGACCTTGTGGTATTGTGTTCAGGCTATGGGAAAAAAATCAGCACATGTCACGGATACACTAATTAGCTTAATTTAACCACCGGCAGCCTTCTGCAATCAACAGTATTGGTGTAACTAGGAGCACTGAGAGTTCGTCAACATGGAGTATGTGCGCCTGAGGCACAGTGAAAACCTGACAATTAGGACTCAAGAATTCAGTGTCTGAAGCCCATATATCCAGTCATCTTTATCAGCACTTCTCTCATCCTTTTCAACCACTTCTCTTTCTGTTCACCCTCTCCATTCGTGACTTCCTGTTTTCTGTCCTTTTGAAGAGTCTAATCCCATTTTGCTGGCAGGTGCATGTTGACCAAATGAACGGTCAAGTACAGTAGCTTGTCAAAGGCCTGATTGAAAACCCAATGTGTTAATCGCTGATGAAGTCATCCTTGCACGGAAATTCACCTGAGCTTCATACCAGAGCACCATGGGAGTTGCTCGCCCGTCTATGAAATATTCCTGATAATACAGTACAAGCTGAAAATGATTTTACTTCTAGATATATAAGTAGTTATTGGTGCCTGCCTACTGATTGCTCAAACTTGGTGAGCTGCCGCAAAAAAAATCAATAGTGTGTGCAGAAAGTTTTGATGATTATACCCCCCCTCCCCAAAAAATGAAAATAATAATAACACGTATAACTTGAATAAAATATATTATAATAATATTGATATTACTAATATGTAAATAATTTTTTTTTACTGAAAACAGCTGCAATGGAGCAAAATATGGCAAAATTAAGATTATTTATTGACGATAATACAATTCAACAACAATAATAATAGCATTAATGATTAATAATAAATGCTATTATTTTATCTTTTGCACTTTGTTGCAGCCATTTTCTGTTACTTTTCTATAGCTTATTTAATTTTTTAATTATTTAATTTATTAATTAATTAATTAATTTTATTATAAATGATATCTTATTCTTACCATTAGTATGATTTAATTTAGATTAATATTAGTTATACTGATGATTATTACAATTATTATTGTTGATGATGATGTGGCAAACTTTTACATATTACTGTAAATCCTACTCTATAAATGAGTTTCATGTGCATTTCAGCAATTGGGCTTTTTTTTGTTTTAAGTTTGGGTGTGTACTGCAATATTACCGTAGTATTTGTGTGCTGAGACACTCAAGTATGCAGACTGTGTGCAAGATGCCATTGTTGCTTTCTGCGATGGATAGGAGCTGCAGCAAATGCTCAACTTATGTTAGATTTATAGTGGAGGTAATTCAGTTTTTTTATCAATGCATATTATGTAAAATGTCTCAGAAATTCATACAAAATGTCCAAATCATTCTCTGTTCTGTATTGCGCCCTTTTAGGTTATTAGACTCTGGTGCATGTGACCAGATCTGTACGACTGCATAATAAACTCTTGGTTATAAAACCACATCACCAGCTGTGTTTATGGCACAAAGGATTATACTGTATCACCTCCAAATGGCACATGTGGTGGCCTTTTGTCCTGTGGTTAATTACCTGCATTAGCGTGGATAAAACTGATGGATTGTGCCTGTATACAGGAGATGAGTCAGGGAAAATGTATGTGTGTTCACATACAGTTTACGGTGTCACTGGATTTTATATATGCCAATGTTGAGGCAGCAGATTTGTGGGAGTGGCTTATGTTTCATGGAAAAGAGTGGATTATGGTGGGTGTGGTTTTAGATATGTCGGGGTATTATTTATGGAGATGTGTGTTACGGGTGTGTGCTGATACGCTGTAGAACAAGATCAATGAATGAGGGAGGAGATGTTGAGTGTGTTAAGGATTGTTTTCCATAAACCAAAGGCTCTTTTAAACATTTCTGTGTTTAGAGCCTTGAAGTAAATAATAATAAGGAGAAGCTGGTGTATAGAGGTGTAATGAGAGACTTTGGCAAATGTTATTGCACCAACAGCAAGTTTTCAAATATTACTTTCCAGTAGAGAGCAAATTAAGAAAGAGATACGGTAGCTGGAAGGGTGGAATGTGTCAAATTTTTTGTCTATGCGATAGAATTTTTGTATGTTAATGAGGTGTAGGTTTCTTTTATTCCAATATAATAATAATAATAAAAAATGCAGCATTATTTGACCTACTGCATTTTCATGTTGTCTTATATCTGTCATTTCAATGTCACATTATTTGTTGTAAGGAACACTTGAAGAACATCTAAGTGACATTTTTCCCCATAAATTGAACATAGTCACCAATAATTGTATCATTCAGTTGATTCAGCATCTTTTTTGTGCTCTGCAATTATATTTTTGTTTAATAATTTTAATTGGCTTTTATTTTTATATTTTCTGTTTTCATTATTTGTTTAAAATGGTGTAATTTTGTGCTTTAGTTTGTAAATTTTCTTAGATTTAATATTTACATTTCTTTCGTTTATTTGTGTTTAAATTTTTTGTTTAGTACTGAAACTTAAACATATTTTATTTACTTAAACTAAGCTGCCATGGTGAATATTTTTATTATTATTATTTTATTTTATTACATTTAAAATTTTCATCTCGTATTTGGTTTAGTTTTAGCTTTATTTCAATTAGCAAAAACAATTTTCATAGTTTTAGTTAATAATAACTACACTTGCACTAAATGCAAAAAGTACACTTCTAACATTCTCTCTCAGCTCGCATCTGAAACAAACCACATCATGAGAAAGAAAGTCTTGCAAAAAAGAATGCTTGGAAAATGCATCTAAGAAATGCGACACGCAGCCCTGTTAATGTGTTAATTTTAGAGAAATATATAACTCATTAGTATAATGCAAACAGCCACTACAAACACATTAAAAACATATTTCTTTTTTTTTTCAAAGATGTAGCGTCTGGACCAATCAGACACACCATTTTTCATTTGATTTAACAAATTCTCTCTGAAACAGACACATACTGCTATACTCTTCTCTAATTAATTCATAGTAAAACCTTTCTTTGAATGAACACACATATACTTCAGAGCATTGTGTGTGCTGTTACTGTTCTTGTATATTGTCTTTTGTGTATTGTATATGTTTTATGCATGCTTATGATAGATCACTAGTTAATATAACATAATCTATATGATGTTTGGTATCTATGAGTTTGTATTTGCATGATCTAAATGAGAGTGTATATTGTATGTTGATACATATGCAACACATTAGTTTTATAAGACTCTTAAAGATTCTTCTCTTGAACCCCCCAATCTTATTTCATATGCAAGAAACCAGACTAGAAACAAAGAGTTGTAAAACTTCCCTCCAAAAGGTACCATTAAAAACCACCCTAAGCTTGCACCAGGCAATCGGCCTTGACTTTCCATTCATCAAGATCCTCAGATTCGAACTGGTCTTTCTCATCAACTCACTTCAGCAGAGACCAACTGGAGCCCCAAAGTGCATCAGGACGCTTTTTTTTTCAAACAGGCGAGACGTGCAAATATCAAACTTAGTCTTATTAATTGATACATTAAGTATCCTATGGACCTTTTACAAAGGTGTGTTTGAACTAAGAAACAGATGTTTCCTTCAGGCTGTAGATCTGCTGAATATCGAATTGTATGATAACTTCATGTTTTTATTTCTCTTCTCTTTACTGTTGAAGCTTTAACCCTTTTTCCTATGCCCACTGTATGCGCACGTGTGTGTGTGTGTGTGTGTGTGTATGTAAGACTAGTTTAAGTGTTTATGTAGTTATTACATTCTTTCTTGTATCACACTTGAGGTCGTTCATTGTTTGTTCATAACTGAAGTCCCTAATCTTGCAGATTTTTGCTACATGCTCTGAGTAGTATTGTACAGTAAGAAAGTTATTTTCCTTAACCAGGAAATTAACGTTCTTAGAATTGACAGACAGTTGACACTGAGAGGTCAAGTAAATACTTACAGCGGATCTAAATATGTATAATTAATCATAACTAGTTATGACTGATAATTCATATTTCCCCTTTGAGCTGATTCGCTACACAGAGGAACTTATAGTACATTTTGAATTGATAAAGAAAATACACATCCATATAAAATTTGAAATGATCATATACACAAATGATCTAATTCTTGTAATCTATTGATAGCCCTTGGACAAATATAAAAGACAGAAATCCTCTCCAAAAATACCAGAATCCGATTAAGATCAAACCCTAGAATCAGAGGTTGCTTGTTGTGGTTAACACAGAAACAGGCACAATGCCAGGTCGGTCTCGCTGGCGTAACATTTCCTTCCCATAGAGCCCTGCTGCATGCCCCCTACAAGAGCTGAACAACAGTTGGCTGTCTGAACAGTTGGTCATGCTGGCAAGGGCAAGTCTGCGATGACGTGCGTATGTAAATAATCATGACAAAATGGAGATGAAGATGATACAGTCTCTGTGTGCTCGCAGTGTATTGTAGTGTAGAATGTAAATAGCATCTAGTCGGCGTCAAACCACACATGCTGAAACCACAGCAACAGAATGAGCGTGCTTATGAGTGAGACTTCAAGTGTGGAACCAACTAAAATGGCAAAATTAATATTTATTTCTCTGTAGCTTGCATTGCTCAGGAAAAAATAGGTGGTCTGGGCTTGAAACTCGACTAACAAATTAAGCCAAGCGCCACGGATACTTTTGTTTTTGTTTGCTCTTGTTTGTAATGTTATTGCCCTTCATCATTATTGCGTAAGATGTTGAAAGTTATAACAAATAACGTATTTTGTAATGGGACTGTGGGGTATGATGTAGTATATCATATAGACGAAATAAAGTCTATTGTCTCATATTAGTAATGTTATGCTTTATCGTTATTTCGTGGTGTCGCAAAATAAGTTGTTTACGGTAATTGGTATTCGGATGACTGTGATATTTACACACTTCCACGGGGCGTGAAGGGCAGGGTGAGCATGTTTTCACCAAGTACATGTTCCTGGATCAATATTCTTGTTGATCCTGGAACAACATTTCAATCAACCAATCAGAATTGAGATACAACTTTTCAGAAAATATGATTGAACAAGATGGCGCCTGTGTATGTGGCGTGCCATCTTTCACTATGCGAGTTTGTCTTTGTTTTATTTGTGATTGTCTGTCTGTGTGATAAACTCCTCTGCCCTGTTAACATATGACCGGCAAATGCTTTTTGATATTAAATCATGAATGGAGGGAGCACGCTGTTGCATGCAGAAAGGATTCAGCACTTACCTTCCACCTGGGTGCTCTCTCCCATTTCGCCTGCTATGCACGCTTTATTGCTGATGTTGGAGGAGACTCGGGCGGCGAAGTGGCTTTATGGTAAAGCTGAAGGCGAGTCTTACCTCCTCTAAGGCAGTCTACTCTCATTCTACTAATCCATTATTCAATCAGGAAGAGAAATGGTCTTTCTCCGGACATCCTTATGAATTATCTTACCAGTGGATTTTACAGACAAGTCCATGCTATCGACTCCCGGCTTTGTAAACGGATGGTGAACCTGCAGAATCTCCGACAAGTCTGAAAATTCAGAGGAGGTACCTGCTGAATTAATTCTGGCGGTGATGAATGTGCGTTCATTGTCAAATAAAACGTTCATTTTAAATAACTTTTTCAGGGAACATCATTTAGACTTTTTGTTCTTTTTTTTGTCTTTTGTTTTTAAGAATAGTTTCACGTGTCATCCATCTTCTGTTAGCACTTTTTCAAGCTTTGAGCTACAGTTGTTTTTATTTAAAGTGACAAATCCAGTTCCACTGCTAACCTCCACTGCAGGTTAAAAAAAGTAGATCCAGACCTGAGCCCTGGCTAAATGAAGTGACTCGGGGGTTGAAGAAAACTTATCAAAAATTTAAATCTAAATTTAATTTCACTTCTATGCAGATGACATGCAAGTGTATCTTTCTTTGCAAAAGAATAGTAAGAAGCAAATAGAATCTTTGCTGAAATTAAGCTATGGCTGTCCTTAAATATTTTTAAATCTGAATGAAGACAAAACTGAAGTTGTGTGGTTTGGAGCTCAAATAATTTATCTGATTCTGCCAGTTTAGCCCCTTTTTGTAGGTCAGTAGTGCGAAATTTATACATTTTTTTTTATGGTGATCTCAAGTTTAAGAAACCTATTTATTCTGTGTTGAGATCTTGTTTTTATCACTTCAGATTAATAGTCAAGGTGAAACCATTTTTGTTCATGCATTACTTGGAAAAAGTAATTCATGCCTTTGTATTCACAAGGTTAGATTACTGCAACTCATGTTGGCATAAATAAAACACTGCTTAACCATTTACAACTGGTTCAAAATGATGCAGCGAGGCTTTTGACAGGTTCTCGTAAGAGAGATAATATTACTCCTGTTCTGAGTTCTTTACAATGGTTATCGATCCCTTATATGATAATTTAAATATTTTGGTTTTTGTCTATAAATTATTGCATAGTAGGGCTCCACTGTACTTGGTTGAACTGATTGAGAAATATGAGCCAAAACAGTCTCCAAGGTCAGCTGACCAGCTGTCCTTGATGATTCCTAGAACTAAGCGGCAAAATGGAGATCAAGCTTTTGTAACGATAGCTCCGAAACTCTGGAATGAATTACCTTTTTCTCTCAGATCAGCTCCCACATTAAGTGTTTTTAAACACAAGCTTAAAGAACATTTCCTTGTATTAGCATTTAATGGGGTATAGACACTTCTTTATATATTGAAATTGTGGAGATAGTTTCACTGTCATATTATTGTGCTCAATAAATAAATAAGAAAAGAAAAAATATACGTTTTAGGTTTACAACCAGAGTTAGATGCTTCTACACCCTTGTTAATCAGCTATCATTTCCCACTGATTTTAGGAATAAATTTTGGGTAGGGTTAGGTTTAGGGGTAGGGATTTTAAGTCTATATTTTTGGACAATAATGTTGATCCAGGATCATCAGAAGATGTTGATCCAGGAACATGTCTTACTTGGCAAAATCACGGCGACCAAAGGGGAAACAGAACCAGGTGGAGAACGACCAGCCAGGACAAAATGAAAAGCTTGTTCCTAAACGAGGGACTACATCTGTAGGATGGACTCACGTTTTTAAGAACTGCAGTTTTAAAACAACTGATTACGTAAACATCTCTAATTACGTAAACACCCTCTTTATAAGTATCCTCATAAACACAGTGATTTAGGTCTAAAGAAAAATTAAACAACTTAAAAAGAAAACTCGTATGTAACCGTATATTGGATCGGGAATTCGGTCTTAAAGGGGAAGCTGTCCAATATTCGTCCTGTCTGCCATTCATATTAAAGGCAGGGTAGGTAATAAATGTATAAACAACTTTCTTCCAAATTTGTTTAAACTTTCTATATATATCAATGCATAATTAAAATGTAAGCACTCTGATAAAAAGAGTATAAAAATCGAGTGACTCTAGACCGTTCAATCTGTATTAAACACAGCTCATTATTTCCATTTGGGACGAAACATAGGATTGGCTTAGGCGACTGTCACTCTCTCGCAACCATGGCAACCACCCTTTTGCCACACATGACCTGCCCACTTGCGCGCGCACGTTTGATTTGAGGAATTCAAGAGGCACGGATCCTAGGAATACCAAAACAATGGCAGAGAAACAGCAAGCAAAATTCACAGTACCGGCCTATGCAGTTAGTGAAGGCAAACCAGGCAAAAAAAGGAAGACAGTAACAGTACAAGAAAAGGCAATGAACAAAAAGTCTTTGGATAAACAAAGAAATAAAACGCGAGTTAATATCACCGTGGCTTTCCAGCGATGGCGAGAACTGAGGGAACTCAAGGGGCTGAAAAGTGACTCCTTGATGGCTTTATTTCTGCTGGACAGGTAAATCTTTCTTTTTGTATTTTGATCATACATATTTTTTCATGAAGCATGTGTCATTAGCACACGTAGCTGCGTAATATAGCTAACATAACATTACTTAGCGAGCCGTAGTAGAGACGATAAATAAACTATAGGAGCCCAGAAGGGAGGAGGTGGAGTGAATGGAAATAATGAGCTGTCTTTAAAACAGTCGTGAGAGGTCTACAGGCACTCGATTTTTATACTTTCTTTTTCAGAGTACTTACATTTTAATTATGTATTGATATATAAATAACGTTTAAACAAATTTGGAAAAAAAGTTTTTTATACATTATTTTACCTACCCTGCCTTTAATTAAACAACAGTGAGAGAAAATATGTCACTGCTCATGACTAAATCACTTATGTAACTATAATAAGAAGAAATTAACATTTATTAAGTATAGATTCTATATAATATATATATATATAATGTATAGAATCTATACTTAATACATGTAAATTCTATCTATGATGGATAGAGCGATCAGAATTTTAACTGATTTTAATATAATGAAAACCTTTTTAAAAGAAAAAAATAAACAATATTGTGATATTAATGTTACCGTGATATAAAATTTGTCATATCGTGATATAAGATTTTGGTCATATCGTCCACTCCTGTTTTGTAATTTTTAGAAGTGCTAAGATGTTTTGAGACTATTTCAATAAAATCTACCAGGTTGCTATAAATATGTATTTGTTGCTAAAATGTAACTTTAAATGGGCAGTTTAGTTTGTTCCTAAAATAATAGTTCACCTTAAAAGGAAAATTTGCTGAAAATTTACTCATGCTCAGATCATCCGTTCGCTTCTACCAAAAATATAGGCTAATCCATAATCCATAGTAATGCTTCCTCTGACGGTACCCATTCACTGCAGAGGATCCATTGGTGAGCAAGTGATGTAATGCTAAATTTCTCCAAATCTGTTCAGATGAGGGAACAAACTTACACATCTTCAATGGCTTGAGGCTAAGTACATTTTTCTGCAAATTTTAATTTCTGGATAAACTATTCCTTTAATGTTTGGGGGTTTTCTAATCAGTGTTTTATCTTGGGTGTATGTTTGTTTTCTAGGCCATTTTTAAAAATGTTTTACTATGATGCAACCAAAATGCAATGTTAGGAAAATGTTTTCTGCTTGTTGGGGATCCACATTGTTTGTTTTCAGGAAAATAAGCCTCCAAATGATTTAGCGCTCAGTTGTATCTCTGCACGCTACACAGGGATAAGAAAAAGTATTTTAAAGGGGTCATATGATGTGATTTAAATTTTTATTATCTTTTTTCTTTGTTACAAGCTCTTGGTGCATAAAGAAGATCTGTAAAGTTGCAAAGAATGAAGTCTCAAATCCAAAGAGATATTCTTTATAAAAGTTAAGACTTGTCCACAACCTCCTAAAACGGCTCGTTCTAACAAGCCCCCAAGTCTACGTCACTATGTGGAAAGATTTCCATAACGCCACCCAGATGTTCATGCTAAGAACAAAGTCGTACATTTTATTCTTGTAGTATTGTTGTTGCTGCTGCCACTATGTCTTATAGACTGTGAAAGTGAAACTACTTTGTTTGGCTTTTCAGAAGAGGACACGACTAGAAATCATGTTTATATCACATTTATAATGGGGTTTATGTTTATGTCTCGTCCCTCCGGCTGGACACCACATCACAATATGTTGAGGGGTGTAACATTTCAGTCACACGCTTGAGGTATTCGGACAATCACAACGCACTGGATAGCTGGCCAATCAGAGCACACTTCACTTTTCATACCGATAAGCCTTGTAAAAATCAAGCCTTGCAGATTCATGAACCCCTGACATATGCTTTGTCTCTGTCTCGCTGTCAAATACACTCTTTTTCACTCTTTTTCACTCTTTGTCTAGCACACACATGCACGTACAGAGTATATGGGGATTACGGAGAATTACATAACCCACCCGTGCAGAGGTCCTCAAGGGTACATTGCTTTCTGCTTGCATGCAGTAATCCAGAATGGCTGTGTGCCTAAACATGACAGAGACTGATAACAGGGCTGACGTGGAAGGGCAACACAGGTCATAAATATTAAGAGCTAGACATTCATCGGTCAAAAATGGCATGCCAGTGTAGGATTGATAGACTAAATGGTGGCTAAATAAAAGCTACATGGACTATTTGTTAGACTATTTGTTGGGCTATTAGTGTTCCTGTAGCTCAAATTGTAGAGTATTGCGTTGTCAAGCGCAAGGTTGGGGGTTTGATTCCCCGGGAACACATGATAGGTAAAACATTTTTAATAATTTAATTTAATTTAATTTAATTTAATTTAATTTAATTTAATTTAATTTAATTTAATTTAATTTAATTTAATTTAATTTAATTTTGGACCACCAAGGATACCATTTTATGTCATTTTTTATTTATCAACAAAGTTATAAAAGTAATTATATTACAGATTGATATTTAGCCATGGTCTTGACATCTTAACAGTTATGCTATGAACAGAGGGTATCATATATCTGTGTACTTCTCTTTAACCACAGCTTAGTACCATGGCATTGATTTATTTATTTATTTACACTTTTCATTTATTAATACTATTTATTTAGAACTGTTTTTTGTACTTACCCTGAGATATTACATTTTAGCATGTAACTTGTCACACTGTGCAACAACAACAGCAACAACAATTATACTTCAAATCATGTTTGTTGAGGTTTTTAGTGTGCCTTCAGTTTTCTAAGCAACTGAACATATGGTTTTTAGAAGGTAGGTGAATTAAAATGTGCAAAACGATTATACACTTACTAAAGTGTCCTTGAGGCATATTGACTTGCAAGTGGGCTTTATGCATTTTTAGTTTTAGATTGCTAAATGGATATATAATTTATTCATTATTAGAATGTAAGAGAAATACTGTTCATGTTGATTAGTATATGGCTTAGCCAGAGACATTGTTTTCCTTTTCCTCCTAAAAAAGAAAAAAAAAGGTTGTTGTTGGATGTTGCATCATGTGCTGTCGAGTATCTGGACTTGTTCTTTGAGGCAAACAGGGTTTGTGTAGGAGTGTGTATGTGTGTGTTTTCAGAGCCCCTGTTTCCTCTTAGACGTGGCTGACTGAGGCAGAGGTCCACACCATCAATGCACGTTCAATCAAACAGTCCTTAATGCCATCCCAGACAATTACAGAGCTCAGCAGAAATTGCCCTTACGTTGTGATAAATGATGCATCACATTGTTGTTTTATATGGATCTTAATATTTAATTTGGTTTGTGGAAGACAGGGTTGCTTCATCCATAAACCATTAATGGATGTTCCTTAGATGCGCCAGCACTTTTTTGGCTACTAATATTTCGTACCTGCTAATACTGCTATTACTGTTTCTATTTGGATATGCTAGTTCCATTGTGTCTTTTTGGGCATCCCACCATTAGCGATCCATTTGAGAAGGCGTGTCAAGCTGAAATAGCCCACATTTTTCTAATGTTTCTTCCCATTGTGCTGTTTTTGAATGCAAGAACACATCTTATGTAAACTCCACCAAAGTTATGTTCTAGATTGCTGTCAGATGAACGCAACATCAGTCCAAAAATTTTCACAAGTGGAATTTTTTTGTGAAGAGTTGAGTTTAGGAAATCAATCATGACTTGGATTTCGGAAGTTTCACACTCTGTTAGCAAAGAGTTTCTGTTTGTTTCAAACACTTCTCAAGAATGTCTACAGTCTGTCGTTCTCTTAAAACCGGTCTGACCTGAATGAGGCATGAGCACGGACACAAGTATTTGTTGCTAGATAACATACTTCATTGTATTAATAATCTTTTCCACCGACACCTCACGGGCAGACTGAATAAACCTAGATATTCACCAAAGTTGCCTTCCTTCCTTCTATAAACTGCAGAGAAGTTTATAATCGTAGTTTGCACAAATATTGAACATTTTTCATTATTGACTCAAACTCATGTCATTCCAAACCCATTTTTTTCTTCTTCTATGGAACTCTAAAGTGTTGTTTTGAAGAATCTCTTGATATTTTGTGTAGAGTGAAAATATTTCCATCGAGTGAATGTCAAGCTAGTAGTCCATATGACTCATGCCCAATATTTCAAGTCTTGTGATGCTATTTGATAACACATCAAGACATTCGAGTCATCCAGATTTGGAACAACACGATGGGGAGTAAATGGAGAGAATTTTCATTAAGGGTGAATTATCTCTTTAATCATCCCATCTGCTATTATGGTGATGATGCAGACGGGACAGAGTCTTTAACAAGATCTCGACCCTAAATGTTGCCCATCAGCAATGGAGCCATTTGTAGCAAAACATTTTATTGAGTATAAGGCAATTAACACTTGTTAATGATGGTTTAAGATCCCCATAAAAGGAGTTGCGTCATTAAACATAACCTTTAAATGAAAACACAAGCAGGACGAAGCATGAAAGGTTAATATGTTTTCGTCAGCACCTTTTAAAGAAGGACAGCACATTGACTTGATTTTCTGAGCATGTAAACACCATCCTTTGTCAGCATGTTTATACGCATACAGTACATTGGCCTTGGATAAGCATTTGGACACCTACGCCACACTTTAAAAAAAATGTACAAATGTCACTGCATTACATAAATGAATGCCACAGGGTTTAATACTTAAAAAAAATGAACAATCCTAAAATGATCGATATTAGATATACAGATATAAAATGCAAGCAGATGCTACTTGGTTTGATATTTTGTCGCTATGCCATCACATTCATACATTTTGAAGTATGGCTTAAGAATCTAAAAGCTATATTTGGACTCACCGTATCATATATCCACATGAAATACACCCAAGTTCTCCTGCTCATAAACCTGTTGTTTAAACAATGGACCTGTATGGCAACATAATGTACACTAAACCAAGACAAAGTGCTTCAGAGCTTCTTAAAATGTTGTGGTGGCAATCCAAATGATGGAAGGGATGGAGTTTCTTTTGGTGGCTTGATTTAATTAGATTAGGCCAGAGCACCAGGTGATGTGAGACTAGCGTCCCGATGTTCAGATCTCATTGTGATCGATTCGTGTATCTGATGGTTGTATCAGGTTTCATAGTGTCATTAGAGCTGACCTCTTTTACTTCTATTGACTCTCCGCAGTCTGCAACCAATTTTAGCAATACTTTGACTCCAAGCAGCTTTTAGAGATCGCATTTGGAGATCTGAACCTTTCAACTCTCTAAACCAGAATGAGAGCAGAAGTGAAAATGATAGACCCTGAGGCCAGTGGCTTTCAGACGGAGGCCTGCCTTGCCCTTGTTATTCCCTCGTTTCTCCCCTGTATCTCTCCTTTGCCCTCTTTCCTCTGTATTTCTCGCCAAACTGTTTCTGTTATTGGGCAGCACTCGCATTGAGCCATCAGACGCTGCCATCTGATTTAAAGTGGCAGACCACAGAGGCAGCTGAGCTTTCTGCTTCAGGAACTCTCTCTCTTTCTCTCTGTGTGTGTATGTGTGTGTGTGTGTGTGTTTATTTCAAACGTGAATTGAAACAGCACTACTTTTATTTTAGATATACAGGACGTCTAAACCCCTGTCATGTGTGCATGTGTGTGTATGATCCTATGGAAAGCTCAGTCCTTCTCCGAGGCAAGCGGTCTCCACATTGTGGGTGTTGCTATGGGTTACGTCCCCTCTGGGTGAGTCAGAGGCCAGTGGTGCTGAAAAGATGCAGCCTCTTTTCATGATACTCATGAGAGTGTGTGTGCATGCATACAGAGGGCTACAGAATTGTGTGCTGCATGATGCAAAATAAATGCTGCATTTCCTGTCAGCATTCATGTCAGTATATGTGATTATAGTATTTACTTAAAGAATAATAAAATAAAATAGCTACACTTCCCAGAATTCCCTAGCTTATGTGTTTGTGAATGAATATGCATGTTTTCATTTCAGTTTTAAATGCAAGAGTTTTAAGTCTTTGCACAACCAACCATAGACCCCTTCCCCTTCCTCCAACAGATAATTTCTCTGATATTTTATTTTTATTGTGACAACACTGCTTGTTTTAAAAAAAATTATTAACAGGATTGTTGATGCGAGTTTACCACAATTCATCTTACATTTTCATAATATTCTGCATTTTCTTGAATTATAAAAATTTTTTGTTTTTTTTCTTCTGCCAAATCTTTAGACATTGTAGTACAAAATAAGCGTATTTCTGTGAATAAAACTGGGTGTCACTCGCTGAATTTTACATGTTGTTTTAACGAGTTCATGTAACCACAGTCTCATGTATTAAATCATTCTATAATGCATGTTTCACATATTCTTATGCCACGTAGCGTGCTGTTTGGGAAGAAAGTGGCTAGCATTCCATTCTGAACATGACATCAGAATTCAGCTATGAATGTACACCAAGACATTTCTTGATTTGTAAGGCAAACTGGCTTGGCCTGTTTCTAAAAGTGTGTGTTTTGTGGTTGTTCTAGTTATATAAACCCAGAGACAATGAGTTGGCAGGGCAAATTATTATGTAAAACATTTGAGTTTTGGCTTTGTTGTGAAACAACGGTGTAAGCCGATAGAACACTAGTCTGTCAACGAGAAAATAATCACCTTCATAATATATATATATATATATATATATATATATATATATATATATATATATATATATATATATATATATATATATATATATATATATATATAACAGGTATTTTTAGGCATTTCTTCCAATATGACAGCTTGTGTTAAGAAGCATGTATTCCGATTCCAGCAGAAGATATATTTTTCAAAGTATTGACTTTGCTTCTTGTCAAGGTATAGGGCACATAAGTGCCGTTGAGAAGGTAGAACTTTTATAAAGTTTTCGCCCCTTCTCTTACCTCCTCTTAATGTTGGAATGAAAGTGTCAAGCATAAACCCATGTTCAAAGCATTTAATTCTTCGACACTGACATTTGCCAAAACTCTACTGTAGATTTCACCTCACGTAAGATCGCATCTCTTTGAGCGTAAATTTTACTCTGAGCACGTTCTTCTTTTTTTCTGCTCCACATCTCTCTCATTCTTTCCCATGCTAAAGGCAAAGATCAGCGAGTTGTGTATAAAATGCATGCACACACACAGAGTAAGTGTTCCTGAAATAGAACAGTGCCATGACAGCTGCAATTGTTGACAAATTTTTGTTTTGTTTTTAGAAGTAAATATTTTGAATATTTGCTAACCATAGTAAATAGTAACCCCAAAATGCCATAGTGTTGCTGTTGTTGCTCCCATTGCAATAAAACTGATAGCTTAATATTGATATTCTGGTCTCTAAATATGGCTCAGACCTTTCCTCCAATGTAAGTGTGTGAGATTTTTCAAGGTAAATATCGTAAATTGAATTGCTTAAAAATAAAAGCCCATGATGCGCAATTTCATTCTTTGGCTACAGCACAAACAGCTTGTGATGAGTTAATATTGTTCAGTATTTGGGGTTAGTGATTTAAAGCAAGTCCATAAAAATGTCTCATTGTGACTTGAAGTATCGTGGCCTGCTGGTGAGACAGCTATTCGTTGCAAATGACTCATCCATGATGGTCAGTGATGTGGATACAACACATTAACAAGCCGGAAAAATCTTAAGTCGCCCGCGGTGGTCCCATTTACTTGTGTTTTGCATGTATTAGCGGCCCAATCAACGTCAGCACTTTATATTAGTGCCACAGTTTCCGTCAACTGACAAGCACTACATATAGTGTTGATGTTGCTTTTTCTCCCACGTACAAATTATAAAACAGTTGCAAAGCAGCATAAGATGTTGACGTCTGAACTGGAATAGTTGTTTACAGCTGATGTTTGATGGCTGTGTGTGTCTGCGGGAAGCAGTTTCTAATTTGGAGCATAGTAATCAAACTGACGCGTTCAGTCAATCTGAACACATTTAGCGGTGTGATTAACAGTGTTTAAGCACAGTTGTATGTAGCAGTAGCATGGGAATTAATTAATAAGCCATGTAATTGAACAAAAGTCAGTTATTCAGGCTCATTTATAGGACTGGCAGAGTGTTTAATTTGGTTGCAATTGCTAGTTTTTAATGTTGAGATAAAAAACGATTAAGAGGATAAGCTAGTGTTAGGATTGGATTAGTACTAAAATTTAGGCATTAACACAATTAGCGTCTGGTCTTGATATTCCATCAACACTTAGCAACAGGTAAGCGGCTTCAATTGCATTTAATTTTATAATATTTGCAGTTCTATTTATTTGTTTTATTTTAGTTTTTTAAGGAAAAAGAATAGAACTTTGTGTTTGGAACGGATACCATTTTTTAAAATGTTTTTGAAAGAAGTCTCTTATGTTCACCAAGGCTGCATTTATTTGATCAAAAATACAGTAAAACAGAAGTATGGTGTATTATAACAACAACAAAAAACTGTCATTCTTTGAATATATGGTAAAATATAATTTGTTCCTTTGATGTAGGCATTTGACTGTATCAAATTTTCTTGTTGCTAAATCATTGCTGAAGCTTTTATCAATGGTGTACGATTTATTATGAAAATATATAAATCGTTTAGAAAAAAAAAGTGTAGTCATACAGTATAGCGGGTTTAATAATGTTTTTCTTATAACAAAAAACTGAACGTTTAAAGCAAAAAACTAGACGGATTAAAGTGCAAAAGAATTACATTATAAATAACAATAGCTAACACTTTATAATAAGGCCTCATTAGTAAACGTTAGTTTATGCTTGGGGTAGGAAAGTTCGGTCCTAGAGAGTCGCAGTCCTGCAGAGTTCAGCTTTAACCCTAATCAAACACACCTGAACAAGCTCATCAATGTCTTCGGCATTACTAAGTTTACAGGCAGTTGACTTTTTTTTTTAAGGGCTGAAGCAGAACTCTGCAGGATTGCGGCTCTCTAGGACCGAACTTGCCTACCCCTGGTTTATGCACTAACATTAACAATGAGCAATAACTATTTGTCACTTAAGTTATTATTCTTTGTTAAATACATCTGTTAGTTCATGTTGGCTCCAATAAATACAACTAGGTCCATTAATAAAATTAATAAATGCTTTAGAGAATAATTTTGCATCGACTGTTTGTTACCATTGAATAAATGTTAACAAATGGAGCCTGCATTTCAGCTGTTGCATAAGCGCCATCTGCTGTCACAGCGTGATTGTGCATTTTTATTCAGCTCATCTCTTTCACTTCTTCTGCCATGCGCTTCTCATTCACTTGTAATTAAAAGTGTTAGGCCTCATTACTTTTATGTATACAAAGATGAAGATTGCCTCGAGTTTTTTATTTTATTTATTTTTATTCTATTTGAAATCACATCAAAACGTACAGAAAATGTGAACAAATGTAAAATTAGCGATGTCCCAATCAGGATTTTTGTGCCCGATCAGAATCGTAGTGTATCTACCAAGACCCAAGCCGATACTTGTATATTCCTATAGGAATGTATGATTGGTGCACAGTTCAAGTTATTAAAATCAGTCCAGTGAATACAGAGTTGTGCAGAGAGTAAAAGTTATGTATGTATGTATGTATGTATATATAATATAACATAATGTTATATATAAATATTAGATCTACTATGTAAAGACTTTTGTAGATGTAAACATGTTACAATGTTAACCAATGTAAACATACTGTTGTCAAAATTATGAATACGGAATTCTTTTATTTTATATGTACAATAAGCAGAATAATGAAAACATATGGTTAGAAAGCATGAAGCTTGCGGTGTTAGAACGTCAGTCTATAAGTCAAATCCGAAGCAAGATGCAACCCATAGCAGCTCTGATAATCTAATAGCAGATAAAAAATAAACGATGAATAAGAGATGGTTACAAAAGTGTGCATCAAATACACTGCACACAGAAGTTCACATGCTAGAACAGACCTCACTTGTGCACTTATGTAAAAAGTGTTTTTGTTATTGTATACTTGTTGAGCTTTGATAATAGTTCAAATCCACAATAGATTGCAAATGGCTTTCAGTTACAGATGCATTACAAAATGAGTTTTTTAAATTTGTAAATTTGGTAGCTAAATATTTTTTAATGAATCTCAGTATATCTACTTTTACACTATATGTCACACTCTTTGAGCTGTGCTGGATAGCAGTTCATTGTCACCCATGTGAGCAACTGAAATTTGCAATATTTTGATATCGTACCTGGAAATTTGAAACCGTACAACCCTAGCTTGTACGCTGCCAATAAAACACTTGTCATTAGCTCAGGTTTTCTTTCAGCTTTAGCTCTGATCGTAGGATGAGGAGAATTCCAGATGCCTTGTGTGTGTGTGTGTGTGGGTGAACCTCTGATGTATTTTTAGTCTTTTGCATTATGAATGCCTGACAGTCTTGTTCAGAGGCGAGCCAGCGCTACTCTCTACAGAATACCGTTCCTTTTACCTGTGCGTGTGCACACAAATGATCACACACACATACACATGTATGCATACAGCACGAGCGAGAGATCATAATGTACCAGCATCTGCGCTTGTTTGTTTATTGGGAATACTGGAAGAGTGGAAATCCATTTTCCTGCTTTGTCTTTGAACTCTAAACTTATCATTCCTTTCATCTAGGCTACCTCATCCCTCCCGCTGGTGCAAAATAGCGCCTGTATGAATCCTCGCACATGCATAAAACCCAGTTTAATCACTCTCGCGCATCAAACCCCAGGGCCTTTGCTGTGTTTGCATGTGTGTTTCTGTGTTGAAGTCCACGTTTGTCAGTTTCGTTTAGTCATTACACTCCAAACCAGTCAACTCCATGTTTCACCTGGTGAGGAAATAGTTTTTTTTTAGTTTAATCTTCTATCTCCATCTCTGGTACATCTGTGTTTTCTATGTGTGTGCATTTGAGAGAGTTTCTAGAGGCGCTGATGTCTTGTCTCTATAAATGTCTCTAAGTTAGAATAAATCCTTTTTAAGCTCTGGATTTCAGATGTGCATGTGGTGCCGCTTGCGTCCTATCAAACACAGTCTTCCAGCAACATCCGTCTATCTTTCATTCTCTACTAAAAACCAAATCGTCCCAGATCACTCATACATACCTCACACATGGTCAGCAAGCACTCGAGGAAACTGGATATAATTAGCCATAGCTTGGTAAGATATTTGATGTATGGTTGTATGATGTAAGGCGTTTTTTTTATTTTTTATTACACGTCCATTTCTGTAGCATTTTGAGCTGATCATCATCATGTGGTGTGACAGTCTGTGACACATTTTTCTCTGTTCGCGCTGAAGTTGAATCAAGAACAATTTAAAGAGACAGTCCAGCCATAAAAGCAAATTTGGTCATCATTTACTCACCCTCATGTTGTTCTAAACACGTATGACTTTGTCTGAACACAAAAGGAGAATTTGTGAAGGACGTCCAGGCCGCTCTTTTCAGTTTAATGAAAACAAAATAGGATAGACTAGGGCTGACAAACTGACAAAAAACACAATAAAATATATATTTTAAGTCATACACTAGCTTTATGTAAGAATCAGGTTGAAATTTAAGTTGCTGTTCAATAAAAATCTTGACATCTGTCACGTTCATGCAAGTGATGTCTGATTCATTAATGAATCATTCTTGTGAGTCAGTGATTCAGGTGATTCAGTTGACAGAAGCAGTCTGTATTCTTTCTTCTTTGCAAGTGATTTCAGTGAATAAAAGCTTTTGTATAACATTAGAATATGGTAGTTATATGTACCACATCTATGATACTAATGACAGAATTTCCATTTTTGAGTGAACTAATCCACTAATTACATATAATCAAAAATGTTTTGATATTTTTGTTATTTTAAGATTTTAAGAGGTTGGGGGGGCTTTTGTGATAAACAAGTTTTTGCTCACTTAGGACTGATATGATCTTTCAAGGACATCAGAGAGGAAAGAGATAAGCTTGACTTTAATTTTTCATGGTTCATGGTTCAGATTTTGTTGCTGTTAAAACAAAATCCTACTGACGTTATACGGTATGATGTTAAATCAAATGGTGTGAAACAATGAAAAACCCATCACTCAATGAAAGATGCTACTAGAGAGAAATAACTCGGGAAGGGATGCAAATTACAGATTCAAATACTGGCATCCTCAGCACTACAGCTGCACAACTTCATTAACTACAGTGACGTGCTGGATTAGTAAGTGTCTTTCATTTTTTGTGTTAGAGTAAAACCAAATACACAGCTTGGTTCTGTTTCTTTATTTCACTGTCTGTCGTTATTTTTGCTGTAGAGTTGCTTCTAAACTTAAAAGCTTGTTAAAATCCATCTTTACCATATCCTACAAATTTGTTGCTTTTTCTACCACTTACCATTCACTCACATTGTGGTTCTGGGACTAATTTTAGAGTCCGTTTAATTAAATGGAATGAATTTAAAACACTGCCATTATTAATGTAATTTGTGTTCCATTCAAGTGACTTAGTTCTTATAAGGATGGAAATGTAATTTATCACTAATTGGATCAGTTATGTAATTTATCTAGAAGCATCTCTTTTCTAATTAACAGCAAGCATTGTAGAAGCAATCCTTTTTTGAGAACATCTGTGTGTTTTGAGACGTGTTCGTGCATACACTGTAAAAATGTCATGCTTTCATACTTTTACTTTTTATACCCCCAGAATTCCAAATGTATGTAAATGTTCCTTGCCATTTGCCAGTATAGAGCATTTAAGAGTTTATTTATTATAAACAATAAGTTAGAATAAGAATTAAAGCTGCAAGCAGCGATGAACGGGCCCTCGCACCCGGGCTCACCGCCAGCGAGTGGATTTTAGTAAAAAGGTAAACAGTGAGAAATATGCATTTTAAGTTGTATAATTTGAATATGTCAAAGTCATTTATATGTGCCAATCTTCCTGTTGCCACCAAGTGGCACTATTATTATAATGGAATATTGGCCTTCAGATGTGTTCAGGGTAGGGATGTTGCGGTGACGGATTTTTTCCACCGGTTAATCGACATGTAAAAAAAAACGGTAATCCCGGTGTCACCGGGGTTGTGTGTCGGGGATTTCGGGTGGCCGAAAATGCGGCCGTGCAGACGTGCACACGTCTCAATTTACTTTCACATTAATTAGCGGCAATTCAGTAGCATTTGTTTGAATTAATTATGGGTTAATTTATTTTATTCTTAATAGAAATACACAAAACAATAAGACACTCTCTTGTACTACACACATCTTTATTGCAAAATGAATAATAACTTAACACACCATGCAAAAACTAAACAAAAGCACTTATGAAACACCTTTAAAGTGCATTTATTAACAAAACGAACCACTGCACACATCTTGCAAGTATCAAACAAGAAATTATATAAAGAAATTCACTATTCGTTAAATAAATGCCTGCCTTTTTCAGCAAAAAAAAAAAAAACACCGCACAACCATCGAATATGAAACGAACGAACATCAAAAACTTCATAAGGTAGCCTACCCGAATAATCACTGGACACTTAAGTGCAAAAAAAACTAATATAAAAATTAAACTCATGTTAAGCTGTTTAAAAAAAAAGGTAGGCCTATTAACTGCATACACCGTACAAAAAAAATTATAAATAGGCTAAATGAGAAACAATAAACGAAAAACCTTCATTTTAAATTGCAACAGTTCGCTTTGAAACCAGATCTTCCGCCATCCTTTGCCAGTTAGCTCGCCTCACTCTCCTCAAATGATAAATGAAATCGGACACCTGCTGCTTTACTGCGGCGCTCGTTCCGCTTACGCTAAATTACGAAGGCACGTAGTCACTAACTGAATTAAGTGCTTTATATGACGGCAAATCAATGCCAATATTATCCGAGCGCACAGGCTAAGACTTCAACACGATGGGGACGGTGCCGGTGGTCAAGTGCTATGACCGGTAGGTGGGTTAAACACCGTGTATCACCGGTAACACCGACTATCGCAACAAGCCTAGTTCAGGGCTGCACTCTTATCGAACATGTGAAGTTTGGGGAAGATCGAACATTATATGCCTGAGTTACAACAACTTCTCTTCCTATGGCGAGACATCAAATTTTGTCACAGCGCCATGGACACACCCTTTAACAAAAACTCAAGATCTCCACAATTTAACATTGCAAAGACCTTTAGATTAGACTGACCAAAATAAAATGTTGATGTCATAAATTTTTTTGTAGTAGTTTGTTACAGCACAAAAAAATATGTCACTTCCTGTTGCCAGCAGGTGGCACTATGACTATAACTGAATATGGGCATGTAGATCTGTTCAGGGCAGAAGTCTTATCCAACATGTGAAGTTTGGGGCAGATTAGACATTGTATGTCTGAGTTACAGCAACTTCCTTTTTCATGGCGAAACATCGATATTTGTCAGACTGCCATGGACACGCCCTTTAACAAAAGCTCAAGATCTTCGCAATTTAACATCGCAAAGGGCTTTAGATTACACTGACCAAGTTTGGTGTTGATCTGAATAAATCTCTAAGAGGAGTTCATTAAGGCAAGGCAAGGCAAGGCAAGGCAAGTTTATTTATATAGCACATTTCGTACACAATGGTAATTCAAAGTGCTTTACATAAAAGAAAGTAAAATAATCATGAAGAAAAATAATAACAAAAAATAAAACAAGCAATTTTAAAACTTTTAAAATGATTAAAACATTTACTTAAAATGAATTTAAAAATAGTTAGAAAATGATTTTACATAAAAAAATAATAAAGTAAAATAAAAAAACAGTGAAAATATAGTGCAATCAGTTCGGACATTGCACAGTGCTCATTCAATAAATGCACAGCTAAACAGATGGGTTTTGAGTCTAGATTTAAGCAGGTTTTGGGGGTTTCAGCCACTTCAGATTGTGGTGAAATAAGAAATCTAGGTGTCTTTCTGGATAGAGCCATATGTTTTAACAGTCATATAAAGTCTGTAGTTCGCTCATGTTTTTGTCTCAAGAAAAGAGATGGAGATGCTTGTTCATGCCTTCATCTCGTCACGTTTGGACTATTGAATGTTCTGTATACTTGTTTGAATAAGTCCTCAATGGAGCGACTACAAGTTGTACAAAATGCAGCTGCAAGGCTGTTGACTGGTACCAGTAAGTGGTCTCATATAAGACCAGTTCTCAAGGACCTTCAATGGCTCCCAGTTGAATTCAGAGTGCAGTTTAAAATTTTAGTTATAACTTATAGAGCCTTGCATGGTCAGGCACCTCTCTATATTCAGGATCTTTTACATAAACATTCACTGGGTCGGCTCTTACGGTCTTCTGGTCTGGACCTTTTAATTGTCCCTAGAACACGTCTTAAGACTAAAGGTGATCATGCTTTTTGTACTGTGGCACCGAGGCTTTGGAACTCACTTCCATTAGCACTGAGAACTATGGGTTCTGTCAATTCTTTTAAAAAGCGGGCGGCAAAGTAACTAAAGGCGGACTCCCCTTGTTTTGTGTGAACCCTTGGAATTTCTAACTGACTCGATCCTAGTGATCTGAGTGCTCTGTCAGGTTTATATTCAGTGAACATATCTGCAATATATTTCGGTCCTAGGTCATTTAGTGACTTATATACCAGTAAAAGTACTTTAAAGTACAACCCCTGAAAATGGCAAAAACAACACCAATTTTGCAGAGAAAATTCTAAATAACTGACTTCCTGTTGGGATTCGGATTTCGTACCAAGAGACTTTTTCGTAGGTATTGGTGTGTTACATGTGTGTACCGATTTTCGTACATGTACTTGAAACATAGCTCGAGGCACACTCCGTTGAATGTGTATAGGTGATGCTATAGAGCCATTTTGCCACACCCGATGGAATATTGGCCTTCAGATGTGTTCAGGTTAGGACTGTTATCACACATGTGAAGTTTGGGGAAGATCGGACATTTTATGCCTGAGTTATAACATATTTTATTCCCATGGCGAGACATCGAACTTTGCCATGGCGCCATGGACACGCCTTTTAACAAAAACTCAAGATCTTCACAACTGAACATCGCACAGTCCTTTAGATTAGACTGACCACAAAAAAGACATTGATGTCATAAAATTTCTAGGAGTAGTTTGTCGCAGTATAAAATATATCACTTCCTGTTGCCAATAGGTGGCGCTATGACTATAACTGAATATGGGCATGTCAATCTGTTCAGGTTCAGAGTCTTATCAAACATGTGAAGTTGGGGCAGATTGGACATTGTATGTCTGAGTTATAGCAACTTCATTTTTCATGGCGAATCATCGAAATTCGCCAGGCCACCACGGACACGCCCTTCAACAAAAACTCAAGATCTTCGCAATTTAACATCGCAAAGGCCTTTAGATTAGGCATACCAAATTTGGTGTTGTTCTGAATACATCTCTAGGAGGAGTTCGTTAAAATACAACGCATGGAAATGACCAAAATTACACAAAATTTGCTCATAATATTAAAAATAACCGACTTCCTGTTGGGTTTGGAATTTTGCTACAAGAGTCTTTTTTGTAGGTATTGGTGTGTTACATGTGTGTGCCAATTTCCGTGCATGTACGTGAAACACAGCTGGAAGGCTGTCGATTTTTTTAGTATAGGTGGCGCTGTCGAGCCGTTTTGCCACACCCTCTTCTGAATCCTATATGAGACGAAAATTTTCACCAGGTTTTACGCGTGTGCAAAGTTTCATGACTTTTTGAGCATGTTTAAGCCCTCAATAATGCGATTCATTCGGAAGAAGAAGAAGAAGAAGAAGAAGAAGCGGAATAATAATAATAGACAAAGCAGATACGAGAGGGTCCTCACACCATCGGTGCTCGGGCCCTAATAAGAAAAAGTTTAATGCTAATGCAAATTGAAACAATATCATGTAGCCTAAACATTGGTTTGAAAAAGACGAGTAAACAAGTAAAAGAGTAAGAAAACAGAACAAAGAATCACATTATCATCAATAGAACAAAGAGTGTTTGAAGTTTTTTCTGAGTGTGTAACTGTACGGCTTTATTAAAGCTGTTGAAGTTATCCAGCCAAGAGCAGGGAACATTTTTCTCTTGTGAATATTAGCCTTTGTTTAATATTATGAACAACATAATAGATCTTTTGCTGTCTTTCAGATCTAATCTGTGACACATTACATTTTTTATCTATTCAGTTTTGATTCACTTAAGATATAACTGTTTACATCTTGTCTGTGTATTGTACTGATTAAGAATGCAGCGTTTGAAAAGAGCCACTTGTCAGTCATTCAGTTTTTCCATACTTTTGAAATCACTAATTGTATGCATAATAGAAGTGTATAGTGTTTCAGTTGAGTATAGCAGTATATACAGAGCGTGTTGCTAGTGTCCCCTTCGTAGTATTTTTATTCAGTGCTGAGACACCCCTGGTTGTTCCTGGGTGAATAGTGGAATACACAAGGCTGCCGAGAAAACCAGTCATTTGACAGCATGGTGCCCGCTCCATTGCCTGTTGGTAATTGAGGACCCCTCTTTGACTTGTGTTTCTTCTAGTCCCCTGCCGTAATAATAATGCATGCTCAGACTAGATTATTGATTGTCTGTAATGCCGGAGGGAGTTGTTATCAGTCCCAGCTGGGTTTGGAGCCAACTTTGCTCATCTTGTCATGATGAGGTCACTCAAATTGAGTAGGCCACAATTTGGAGGGTGATTTTCTTTTCTTCATTTACCTTTATCCCTTTTCTCTCCATGCCTGTTTTCTTCCATGGGTGTCCTCTAATGCCTCCGAATAGGCTTGACATATAGAACTGGCACAGTTGTAGTGACACGAATATTGGCACACAAAGCGTGAATTCAGTCTCCCCGAGGCACGGCGTGGCAATTGTCGAAACTGAGGCTGTTAATCTGACGGAATCAGATATTTGTTCTGGACTGATTGAGAGGAGGAGGACAGAGGCACATTAGAGCTTCACCCAGCACTCTGTGTATGCCATCTACGTGTGTGTCGTCTTTGCTCAACCGAGTGTGGCCACAAATCTCAGGGGCATAGCCACCCCCTGCTGTTCCAGACGCTCTGCAGATAAACGGCAAAACGAAGAAGTGTTAGGCACAGTGCCGATGTGCTGCTGCTCTGTGATTTCCAGTGTGCATTTGTCCATCGTTTACCACTTTGTACAGGTTTTGGTGCAATGCGTGCACTTAAAACTAAAGTGTGTCATTGTTTTGAAGTTAATATAGTGGTTTTCTCTGTAATGTTGGGAATTGCAAGCAAGCTTTTGTCAGCAGGCTTGTTCTGGAAATGTTTTTCCACATTCATGTTTCCCATTGTATTTTTAAAAAGTCTTTGTTTAAGAGTTAGGTAATGTAAACCAAACCAATCAGCTACATGGTGAATCACAACATTAAAAGCAAAAAAAGTGTTTGAAAATGAGACTAAAAGAATATATACCAGCGAATTAACAACCTCATAGCTCACAATAGGTCTGTCATTAAAAATCAATTTGCCTATGGAGAAAATTAGTGGGATTTTTCATTCCATTTATTTGAGCATCCCAACCAGCCCAACACAGCATTATTGGTTCATCTAATGGCGTGAAATGATCTGTTTTTAATGGAAAATGGAGGTTTATTTGGGGAACTTGAATTTGATTGAATTTCCTGCTTCAACAGTACAGCTCATGTCTAGTAGTAAAGAGAGAAACTTTGCCCAAGACGGACCTTTTTTTAATGTCAAGTTTATATATAGATGTGACTTTTAATAAAAGTACACTCATTGTCAGTTTTTGTATGGCCGAGTTTAGTAATTTGAGCTTCACAAATAATTCAGAACAGGCTGAAGCAGTTTAAAACAGATTACGGCTAAATGCATAACATGTTTTATAAAAATTACATAATGTGTGATATTATTTATGTACTATTATAGTATTTATTTATTTTTTAGATATTTTGGACTGACTTTTATTTTTATTTCAGTTTAAGTTTTAGTAATTTTAGAACTTCAACCAGCATTTGTTTCATTTGTGTTTACAATTAATATTTGTATGTAAGGCAGTGGTATCCAAACCTATTACTGGAGGGCCAATGTTCTGCAGATTGTAGCTCCAAGCCTAATAGAACACATACAATATGTACTAAATCACATTGGTTCTGGGTAATGCCTGTTAGATATCCAGTTGGTTTATTACTAAGCCTCTTGTGTTTAGCTACATGGTTTATGAGTCTACATACATGTTAACTTACTCATTTTAAAATATAAGTGTCCAAAGCGCGGCTTTTGGCTTCAGCTCAGCCCACCGTCTGTAGCATACCAAACAGGAAGGCTAAGTTTGTTGTAAGGTTTTAATGCGATTATGTGGCTTTGAGTCTTTTCAGGTATCACTTTTATCATCTTAGAGGCTTGTAGTCTTTCATTTATCTCTCTCTCTTTTCCTTCAGCCTCTTGAAGTAAACAGCCGAGTGTTTTACTTTCTTAACCTTGGCTGTACTAAGAAGCTTTGTCAACACCCATCACATAAACAAACAACAAACATTCTTCGCTTTAAAAAATGGCGTTATTGTCAAGTAGGTTGACTTTCCCTCCCATCTTCACGTAATATCCATAGGAGCGGACTTATTCACGTTTTTTTTTTTTTGTCTGTCATTGCAGACAACAGAGTAATTGGCCTTATATTCGGAGGCGGTAGATTTGCCGGGAGTCGCTCGTAATCTTATTATCCTACCAAACACACAACAAAGACACGAAAGCACTTCCCAGCATTCCCGCTTGTAGTTGGAATCCCATGATCCCAGAGACAATAAAGGAGTCCGTTCCAATAATTCAATGCTGTGCATTACTTGTCTTCTTTCACGGTTGTTTTCTGAAGTTTTCTGAATGATATCACACAGTTTGTTTATATAGCAACATGTGTCTTGGTGTTTTTAGGATAAACATATTTTGCACAATACAGTGCAACGTTTATGTCCTGCAACATATAAAACCATTAGAATCGTAGATATCCATAAAAATATTTTTATTTATTTTTTGCATGTTTTCATATGGGTAAAAAAAGGGACCGTTCTGCTTAATTTATTGCTCTGTGTACTATTGTAAATTACCATTTAAGATTGATTATATGCTGTTTTTTAATGCAACTATGTCAATTAAATGTGTCAGTTTAGTACAATTATTAATGTAATTAGGAATTTTCCTTACAAATTCAGACAGTCACATTTTTAAAAACTGATCCACTCCCAACTCTAGAAAATCTAGCTTGTGTTAGTGGATGTTGAAGAAATCACAAGATGCTGTGCAGCAGGATGCCTGTCTGATTGTGTAGACTCCAATTTACTTGTTTTGATTTGATGAAAATTTGTTTGCTTAACCATTTCCTCAAACTGACATGTGCGGCTCTCACACCGCCGCTCTGTGCATCTCTGTAAACCTCGGCCCACTGGAAGTTTATAATCTGTGGTTCTGACCTGACCTTCCGCCCAAATCTCACTGATTCATTTCAGAAAAATAGCTGTCTGTGTGGGAAGATGATACTTCAAGTTATTTATCTCATTTATCTCGTCACTTCCACATATGCCATAATGAGAAATAAAGTAATAGTGTTAATTGGAACATGTTGTGGATATTAATTTGTGACTTTATTTCTCGTCGTCTTGCTGTGTTAATGTTTGTCTTCGAGCAAGTGTGGCGGAGGTTTCTAATAACTTGAAAAGTGGAAGCGTGGGAATTGCAGGTGCCATCTGGTCTCAAAACAGATAACAATAAAAAAGGGACATAAGAGGCATGATTCACAATGACATGTTGCAATCTTTAAGCGGAAATGATACCAGTGGAACAGATCAAATCTAGAGTGCTGCAACTGATGTGAATTTTACATGAATTTCTTGTTTGTTTCATAATTTTGTAAAGATGGCATTCCATGTTTGCCATAATGAACAGAGGTTGCTTGAGTTTGTTTGTTTAATATAAAAACCTTTAAATATTGCAGAAAAAATTATATATTTATTTTATTATACAATATAAAAATGTGTGTGTGTGTGTGTGTATATATATATATATATATATATATATATATATATATATATATATATATATATATATATATATATGTTAAAACTTTAATTTTATATATATTTCTGGCCATGGAACTTGTTTGAATCATAATATTTTAATTATATTGTATTTAATTGTTTAATTTTAATGTGTGTTTTTTTTAAGGGATCATTCACCCAAAAATGTACAAATCTGTCATTAATTACTCAACCTCATGTCGTTCCAAACCTGCAAGACCTTCACTCATCTTAAGAGTATATATAGATATTTTTGATGAAATCCGAGAGCTTTCTGTTGGAAATGCATCACAGTACTGATGTTGGCAGCAACTTCTGGTTCATGCAGACTTTAATGTAATTTGTTACTAAAATGTATTTATTCGTTCATTTAAAATGTTTATTTTAGTAAATAATTTGTCAGATAAAAAATATAGTGCCTCACACTTCGGAGTTATTTGTAGGTGTGTCCGAAAAAATTCCGATATAAATGCAAAAAGAAAACGTCCTGCACAGTACTCAAATTTGCATCATTCTTAAATTTTATTTGTAGCGTTTCGCTTGAGGCCGAGGAATGTAGATTGACAAAAAAGATCTAAATCAAATTTTGTGATGATGCAAGTATGAGTAGTTTGCGGGATTTATTTGTAATGTTTTGAAATTCATAATTTGATTTCAATGTTTCAGCCAATTTTCCTTCCTAACTCTTAAGTCTTAGGAAGGTTGATTGACCAAAATGTTGCAAATAAGATAATGTGATGTATTTTGAGTAATGTGCAGAATTTATATATTTTTGATAATAAATTCTGTCATTTTTCTATAATTATATATATTTCAGCATTAGGACATCTGATAACTCTACTCTCTAGGTGTTATATTGCTGTTGAATGGTATTATCTACATTTTTCCATAAAATTGATTTTCATTTGGCTCTCAGGAGAATTTAGGAAAACATTACCATGCTAAATGCACCAGTCATGGCATGAGAATCTATAGACTATCTGTTTGAACTACTGAAATGACCTGGAAGTACTTTAACATTGCAGTCGAGGGCTATTGAGCATGGAGGGCTAATCTCCATGGCTCATGTGCTCCCCTATGATCCACAGGAGGACAAAACCGTTGAGGCCAATGGTGTGTGTCAAATGCAGCGGAAGTCATCCTGAAAGGACAAACTGAGATTACAGAGGACAAACGTCTTATTTTCCAACACAATGCTCTAGATAATGTCTTAAATTAATGACCCGGCATAAGAAGAACAGAGATAAATGTAACATACAATCGTGCTATGAATAACTATGGAACTGTCATGCGGAAGCGCTTCCATTTAGACGTTTCTCCAAGAAAGACTTAATCGAAAATGTCAGCTCAGCAAGAAGCAGCTGACTTCCTCCCGCCCTATCTTTTGTAGTCGTTCCTTTGAGAGTCTGTCCTCCTGAATACCAGCTCGCTCTAGAATCCCGTGACCTTGAGCAAATCGCCGGCTTTCCTTCTGTCTCCCTCCGTTATGTGTCCTTTCTTCCATTTTTTTCCTGTTGCATTTTATCATAGCTTTTAGCCATGAACTGGTGCATATTCAGTGCAACTCAGATGGCTTTTTATAATACAGTGATGGATCATGTTGAGGGCTTGATGAATCGTGCCATCATTACTGTAATGAAATGTTTTCCTGTGAGTGACAGCCATGATTTTCACAGAGCAAATTGAAGCAATACAAATGAGCAAAGCAGCACTGTAAGTGACTTGGTTTGAAGCTCAGGAAGAGTAATCATTTTTGTTTTATCTATAACTATAGGCAGAGTGATTGGTGATTGCATTTTTATGAAACAGATTTCCGGCTCCATAATCTGACTAGATATGCCACATTCAAAGCTGATGTAAAATAGCCGAGATGCACAGACCTGTGACTGCATATCAGTCAAGATCTGTATTATTATGCCCATTTGCTTGCCATAAACAGCTAATGAACTCACTTAGCAGAGGAATTGTTTTTTGGGGTTTAATATGGCTAATGCATGTAATAATTTATTGAACATTGGCCTTTTTTTTTTATCATATTCCTGTTTATACAATAAGCCAAAGTAAGTTTGTCACACCATTATGGAGAATGAAAGGCAACTTGAAATCGAAACTGAATCGTTTACTTTATTAATACATGTTCCTCATTGGCCTGGCTTTTGCATCCTATTTATAGCTTGACCGCCTCAGTCTTTCATTTTTATTATATTGAAAAGATAAAATAATTAAAAAGATTAACAAAAATCTCCTTTTTTTCATTCCCAGGTCATCCATTCCAAAGCTCCACCCTCACAACAACTACTTAAAATGATTATTTAACTATTATTTAATATATATATATATATATATATATATATATTCTCTTTTGTGTTCCATAAAAGAAAGTAAAATGGGTTTGGAAAAGCATGAGGGTAATGTATGAGTAAACTATGCTTCCATTTTTAGAGAATTATTCTTAAACTATGGTAAAATCACTGTAACACACAGCTCTCGTGGCTTTTTTCTTCTCTAATAGCTTGCGACCTCACATAGTTGGATCTAAGGTCCATGTTGAGCTATGACACTATGAAAAACGTTTACCAGTCTTTCTGTATCCCTTTCACACTTCCACCATCCTCATTTCTCCATCCTTCGTCTCTTTATTGCGGTTCACATCTGTTTCACCTGTTCATCTAACTAATTCTGGTCTTGCATTAAGTTTTCATTACAGTTCTGCTTGCACGCACTCCTTGTAAGGTACAAGTTAATTAAGTTTATGCATTTGCTGGCACATAACCCAGGCTTACAACGCGATGCTTGATTTATGCTGTCGTCAAGGACGATCTATAGCTGTGTGGAGGTGTAAAAGGATAAAGCAGAGATGAAAGCCATAAAGAGGTGTACTGCAGCCCTCGACTAACGCCACATGTGTTATTTGTGCTGTTTTCAATGAGTGAATTTCAGTGTCAAATCTCATGGCTGTGCAGTATCAGTGATTGAAGGTCAACCACATTCATTTACACAGAACTGTGCAATTATTTACTGACCTTGGATCAGTTTCATTCACTCAAATACTAAGCTACACCATGTCTGCAAGTGATGTGAGAAAAATAGGTTTTGACAAAATAGAAATAAGTGTGTAAAAATGGCATTGAATGCTTATAAAACAGATGCAGACAGCAGCAATTGTTCTGATTAAAAATGGCTACTTTTGTTCACCCTGCTCTGCCAGTTTTATGAAGGTAAAATTGTGGCTTTTCCTCTATTTAAATGCATTAGCTGGTGAATTTTAAACCAAGGGCCATTTGGGAATTATTGCACATTACACACTGTGGTCTCCTTTTAAATGAAGGCGTGCTGGGACATTATAAAAGGCCTCATCCTAAATTTCTTTCCTGATGCACCCTTATATTACTTTAGAGTTTGCAGAGGGTTTTTTTTTCCCAGCAGAGTCCACCGAGAGCAGGAGAAAGTTTGATTTCCTCCATAATTACAAAAGTGCCGTGATACTCAGCCGTTTCAGAACACTCTTTATTACCTCAGAGTCTCATGAGGGGGCTGGCAAGGGAAAACATTCTACAAGAATCGCTGTATTAGCTGAAGACGACAAAAAAAAAAAATGCCCAAAACACTGGCACAAATACAGATCCCAGATCAGCTGTTCTAGCTTAACTGATATGGAATGCATGGTTATTTTATGAATAGATGATGCTTGCACAAAGTACATTGTTTAAATTTGTTTAAATATAGATTGCAAGATTATGCATTCAAAATAAGGTTCTTTGCAGAGCCTTGTTCAACAACTTAGTTTTTATGAAGTCCCATTTTTCTTTCTGTAGGCTTCTTTCATTGGTTTTCCTTGTTTTTTGGGAATAAAGAAATGTTTTAATGTTTATTTTAATAGGAATAAAGCAAAGCCTTTTAATGAATACCTAAAGAATAAACCAATTCCAATTCTATTTAAATTGAATAAAATTTAGTTACATTTCAAAGCTATTCTTAATCTGTTTCAAACTCATTCTCTTCACTGTGTATGCATGTGTATAAATATTTGGTAAGAAATATTAGGATTAAAATATGTCGTTATTTGAATCAAAATTCAGCAAAAACATAAATGTATTAAATATTATTAAACTTTAATTAAATTGTCATTTTTCACAATGAGTTGCATTTATTTAAATGTGTTTTTTTACATAATATTTTTTTTTGCTATTGCATCCTTTAATGCATCCTTGCTGAACAAAATCATTTCTTAATTTTTTATATGAATTAAAAAAATACAGTATAATTGCTGACTGCTGATTTATATTTAAATTGTTTACACAAAATAATAATAATATATATATAATATATATATATATATATATATATATATATACACATTACATTTATAAAACTAAAAATAAAAGTAGTTTGAAATAATCTATAAATGTTTTTAATAAAATGTTCACCGCAGTATACAGTATGTGATGACTATTACAAAATGTAGCACACTAGGTCTTGGAACAGAGCTGCTGTAGGCTATGTTCTAAGCACTATATGCTGTTTTCACCAGAAGTGTGTTTTGTTTCTCATATGTGAAAGTCTGCGTGCCTCGTTTCATCTGTGAGCTAGAGCGAGTGTCGTTATTCTTCAGATGAGCCTTTCTCGTGTCATCTACCTGTTTCATATCCATTATTAAGGGCAGATTGTATCCATGCACCACTGCCTTTTTTCCCAGCATACATTGCTACAAATGAGGCTTATCTGAGACACTGAACAAATTAAGTCAGCAAGTTTTTGTCATTCACACGCTTCCTCCTTTGAGATGCTTTCCATCATTCTGGATCTCCCTCCATTTTTTCTTAGTTCTGAATTGCAAATTTCGTTTGGGATTTGAAAACTCCTGTTATCTGTGTCTCTCCTCTCTGCGGTGGCTGATTCAAAGCACAAGTATTAATCTGAGATGACTCTATAGGAGGAGAGATAACTATCTCCTTTGGCACATGGAAAGAGAGAACTGATAAAGACGGATATGAGGAAGAGGCACACATGAGATTCAGAGGAATACGAAGGAAGCTTGTGTGTTTGTTGCCGTGGGAATTGTGCCAGTTTGACAGCAGGGCTGATTGGCACTCGCCGTTGGTAAACTAGACTCTATCAACATTCTGGCCCCCAACTGCATGCGTAGTGTGCTCCGGCGTATGTGTTTTAGGATGAATAAGGCAGGATATGAATGTTGCCACATTGTCCTGGCACAGCTGCCATCTAATAAAGCTCACCAGGCACTGCGCTGCCATGCTGATGCATATTTATACAGAATCAGCAGCAATGATCTACATGATTCATATGGGCTGTGTGAAGGGTACAGTGTAAGCGATGGGAAGAAAACCAGGATGGGCCCTCCATGGCTCCTGCTTGAATTGATGAGGCAGATCTTGTGTGTGTGTGTGTGTTTTTGTTAGGAAGTATATTGCATGAAATTTGGCATGTGTTGTTTTTAAAGTGAACATGCATTCACAGTTGACCTTGTTTCCCATTATGTGTATATAATCTGGGGCAGTGCTATGTGATATATTATAGGTTTTCTTAAAATGCTGAATTTTAATTTTTAAATGTTTTAATAATTGAATATATATGTTTTTCTTCCACAGAAGAAGAAAAAATATGCAAGTTTAGATCAACATGAGTGTGAATAATGTCATTTTATATATTTATATTTATTTTGGAAACTTGTGCATGTAAGTGAACTTTAGGGGGACAAAAAATGGCTTCTAAGTGTGGAATATGATCCCATTTATGTTTGTGCGTCTGTGAACATATACACGCATTACTGGTCAAGATTTAAACTAATGGGCTGCGTGATTTAAAGGCTGCTGTGATTAAACTGTGATTTAATTAGATATGCTGCTGATAATGTGAGTGCCTGAAACGGCAGAGGGCTTAATCATTTACATGGATAAAGAGGGGAGGGAAAGCAAAGGAACGTGATGAAGAGAGGGAAAGGCAGCTAGGTTTGCGATTGATATTCTCGGTAGCTGCTCATGTTAGAGCAAGAGTGTATATTCCCTCCTGGTGGTTAAAGGAAGCAAATCAGCATGGCAGCAGACAAGCTCTTGAAGGCAGAGCACAGACAGGCCACTGATCTGCGGTCGGGCTCTCTGCCATATCTTACAGGCGTTTTAATGCCTTGCTACCAGCAAGGGTGCCGGACTGGGGGTAAAACCAGTACTGATTACCAGGGCCCCAAAGGAAGAGAGGGCCCTTAAAAAAACTGTAATATATATTTTCAAGGGGGGGGGGGGACTTAGGACTGCCTATGCATAGGGTCAGGGATCTTTTGCAGCGCCCCTGGCTACCAGTCCTACCCAACACACACACACTGTCTAGACAGTCTCTGAGTGACATGTGACCATCAGAAGATGGACTTTTAAGGATGGTCAAAAGGCGAACTCTACAGCGAGGGCCCTTTAAGGCAAGTCGGTTCACTCAGTGGCCATTTTGGTAATGTCCCCAGGCAGCTTTGTTTTGTAGGTTAAAGGCATACAAGTGCATATTCTATACTCTTAAATGAAGAAAGACTGAACAAAGGGTTATTTATTAACAGATTCTTGTTTTTAGCATCCCAGTTTAGCTTCAGATTACATTTATTTTAATACTTCAAATTCTTGTGTGAAACCAAATCTTTAAAGGGGACATATTATGCCCCTTTTTACTATGTTATATAAGTCTCTGGTGTCCCCAGAATGTGTCTGTGAAGTTTCAGCTCAAAATACCCCACAGATCATTTATGTAATTTTGAAAATGCCTATTTTGAGTGGAAGCAGAAACACGCTGTTTTGCGAGCCTGTCTCTTTAAATGCAAATGAGCTGCTGCTCCCCTCCCCCTCTTCCAGAGTAGAGCTGAGCCATTACAACTCGCACCTGCTTAAAAACATCTGTTTTGGTTCAGATTATCCTGTTTATCGAGTTGAAATCGTGTGTTTTAATCCATATTAGTTTCAACTTCTGATAAACGGTTTTTTGGTGAGAACTAACCAAGCGGCAACATTCTGATCTGAAAAATGAAGCCTACCCGGAAGTGCGAAAAACTGCAATACATCGAAAATCCGCCAGGGGAAGGTCCCAAAAGGGAGCAAATGTCCATAGCCCCCTTGTTAAAATGTCCGTTTTCACAGCATAAATTCATGTTTTTACAAGTTGGTCCCATGGACTTTTATTGTATTTTTCGATAGCTTCCGAGTGCCTGACAACTGTGAGGGGGGTGATTTTTTTTCTAACTCGTTAGTTTAGATCGTATTTAGATATAAAATATATGACAATAAGGGTGTGGTTAACTTTGAGTGACAGCTTGATTGACAGCTGACAAGGCAGCGCCACGGAGAATGACAACAAGAAGCGCCATTTTTTAATACAGTTGACATATAATACTACTGTTTCTGTATCATGAAATGTAGTTTTAAGAGGTTTTCAGGCGAGAATGTAGTTGTTTAAAGCTCAAATCTGTGGTTTATTTAAAGATTTATGAAAATTTTATCCAGTTGATCCAGCGATGACCGGGCGCTCTGCGTTCATGTACCCCGCCTGAAGCAGTCTTTCCTCGGCTAGACCTTCTAAAGTTTGCCGCCAATGCCGCGGACTCTGGCGTCTCTGTAGTGGTTAAACGTGAGATATAATTTATCTTGTGTATATCTAATGGGCGATTTTTAGTCTCGTAATCTATAATTTTTTCCCTGGGCAATCGTTTTGGCTGAGGGGAAATTTCATAGTTTTATAAGCTATTTAACTTTACCGATGTATGGTTAGACTAGAGCGCTGACTTTGTATGTTTAACTGAATTGTTTGCTTTATTTGTATAGCTTCTTATACCTTTTACTTATAATTTTATAATGGCTAATATTGATAAAACTGAAATTTAACAAAAAGAGACTGGGTTGAGTTTTGTCATTTTAAATTTTAATACAACGAAGATGATCTGTAATGTTGTTTACTGCAAAATCTGTTGTTTAGTACAAATGCACATATTGCCTGGACCATAAAATGTTTAATATTTTTATATTATATTTAAAATGAAAAGAGGCAGGTTTGTGTTTTATATTTTGTTTTTTCATAAATAGGCAAACGTTATGTGTAGTTGAATATAATCAAGATGCGTTGCCTGAACCACATTTGTGTGGATATAATGTTTAAGATTTCTTTTAATGAAAACGAAAATAGTTAGTATGGTGTTTTATAACATATTTCATTGCCTAAAATATACACAGAGATAACCGAATTTGCAGAGCGAGCTGAGTGAAGCGCGCTGCGTCAGAATTTCCAAGATGGCGCAGCCCATACCCCCCATAAACGGCTTCAAACCCGTTCTTCAAAAACTCTATGGGTGACGTCACAGACGCTTTGTCTATATTTTTTACAGTCTATGGAACTAACCTGTGCTGAAATGGGGGGTTTCATGACCCTTTAAATGCTCACATTCTCATATCAAGAAATTTGGTGTTTAATTTCTTTCTAAGTAAAAAAGTATAAGTATCCTCGGTTGTATTATTATTTTTTGCGTTGTTATCAAGACATTTTGGGTGTAGTCACGTAATCTAAATTGCTTAACTCTTTTTATTCATTTTTTGCATAAGTATGTGAAAAAGTAAGCATTATTAAATGATACACACTTAAATTTATAGTATGCATTACATTAATGTATTATTTTGCTTTTTTAATCCATGTTCTGGACTATAATGAAATTGGATTTGTGGATTTTTATAAAAAATATCTTAAATCTTGCTTGTCCAATCAAATTGTCAAGAAGTAGATGATGAAATATTGTGGTAGATATTTCTTAATAGAAATGCAAGATCAAGTGCATTGTGGGGCACAGTAAATAATGCACATTTAGGTCATACTAAGATACATACTGTATACTTCAGTAAGTGTAGTATACTAGTATGCTACTGCTCACATGGTCCATGTTTTTGATACTTGTTCTAGCTATAAAACGTCATTTCATTTCACCTGGTTTTTGAAAATGTTCTCAAAATGAGATGATAATAATCATATAATTTACATTTGGGCAAGTAGACAGAATAACCTGGTTTCCCATAGTGCTGTGCAGCCATCTGTGAGTGGGAAATTGATTCGATTATCATTTTCAATGTAATAAGCTTTGGCATGTAACTCATCCTGCTCCGTTTGTGTGTCGAATATGGAAGATACCTCAAACTATATGGCTTGAGGAGAGATGTGATATTACTTTTCTAAGAAATCAGACTTCGTTGATTTTAAAAAGGGCAAACAATTGACTTATTCTGGTGCCTAGATATGGCTTGATTCCCTCCTTCAGTGATACTTGATTGTAGGCTCTTTTGACTTGGGCCACCTAGCAACACCCTTGAAACCACTCTAGCCGGTTGGGCTCGAGCCCCTGCCCCTTTAATCGCCCAACGCTAATGTGCCCTTTTGATCCGCTCTATGTACCCCTGAACTGCAATTTCTACCTAGAGGGAACACCCAAGACCACGATTGTGCCCTAGCAACTTCACTTAACCCCTGCCCCTCCTAGGTCTGTACACACCACCCGAGACCACATTAGCCAAAGCTTGTTCATCAGCTGCTGAATAATCAATGGTGGACCTGCTGTGCCACACGGGTCTGCACACATTGAGTAACATTTTAGTTACAGACTTTTTTGTTTCCAGTGAGCACTAAAAGGAGTGGGTGGCAAACAGACCTGTGATGTCAGAGTGGAACCAACGGGCACATCCTTCCAGAGTTAACCGAGAGAGAGAGAGAGAAGAGAGAGGAGAGAGGAGAGAGGAGAGAGGAGAGAGGAGAGAGGAGAGAGAAGAGAGAGAGAGAGAGAGAGAGAGAGAGAGAGAGAGAGAGAGAGAGAGAGAGAGAGTGTCTTAAGTAGGTCACACATCCTCAGCTGTAATGGATTCATATTTAGTAGTGCTCAACAACAAGTAGGGCTGGGCAATATAGTGAAAAATATATCTGCATTTTTCAACCTAATAGCCTACAGTATATACATTTTAGGAATTACTAAATTATAAAGAATGAGTAATAATGAGAAATTGCCAACTTTAATAGATTTTGAGACATTGTTTTCAAGTAGAATACATGTTTTTCCTGAATGTAATTTAATTATTTTAAATGATTCAATAATTGTATTATTATTTATTTATTTATTTATTTTTTTGAACACATCCACAAAGATTTCTGTGAATATTTTTGAGAGATTAAACACCTGAATTTTGATTCAGATTTTAGAACGGACAGTAATAGTAATATTCATTTTATATAGCCAAAAATAAATATTGTTGAAAATTCACTACACTGTCCCGTCAAAACATCAACTATGCCTGTGTTTAAAGGTATATTATGTGAAAGCTTCCCTTTTCCAAAGGTGTTCATTTTAATGCATACAGTAGCTTTAATGTAGTTATACTGTACTTATACAATGTGAATATACTGTCATATTCAATGTGTAGTCAATATTTCAGTGTTGGTCTGGGATATAGGAAGGGGTTTGATTTTTATTTTATTTTTCTGTAAAAAAAGCAACCCAGTCAGTGGAAAAGTGGACCGATTTTGAAGAGATCATTCTCTGAGCACTTGCACTAGCAGATGTCCTGATGTTTGCTCTTTAGCGGTCATGCTAGCCTCCTCTGAGAGAAGGTAGATTTATTTAGCAGTGTGCTAAATGGACTCATGTATAGATTTTAAAAGCCTAATGCTGTCTGTCTCACTGCAGCACAGTGGCTTCACACAATCACTGGATACAAAAGCTTGTGGTGATACATAACTGAACTACATTATAAATGAGAGGGATGGTAAGAACATTAGCTATGGACCATGTTTGTTTAAAGGCACAGTTCATCCAAATGTATTTTTATCATTCAGGTTTGTTTCAAACCTAGTAAATTTATTTTTTCTGCTCAGCACAAGTGGGTAACAAACTCATGGCATTGAGAGTGACTGACACTTGATGGTTAGAAAAAATGACCAAATAGATGTGTAAAAAAATGTAATAAAATAAAACAATGAAAATAGAAAAAAAAAACACACACACACACAAAAAACTACTTTATCTCTTTTGTTATGTGCATTCATAAAGTGTATTAATTTGTAAGTGTCATATTTGCCAGATGGCATTAGAAGTTATATTAACTAATAACAGTGGCACATGAGAAGTTTATACCATAGAAAACATGTAAAATATGCCTTTTTCAAAGCTGCTGTATATAAAAAACACAAGGTAGCTGAATTTGCATGCTATTTAGATAGCTGAAGCTTATAGGTGTTCATTCCTTTCACTTTACTTTCATTACTTTCAATTTTTAAATTTTGAATTTTTTTTAAAGTAGAGGCCATGATCTTTTTTTTTTTTATGTATTGCATATTCAAATAATCATATAGCAAAGTATACTGGAGGCCATCAAATTTTTGTGAAAATCATCAAAATCGCTTGCGGTGGCTGGCAACTTTAAAAAAAAAAATGCTGGCAGGGAAAGAGTTAAGGATATCATAGGGTTTTAAAAACATGATGCAAATACAGAGTTGTTTATATATATATTTACATAATATTAATATTTTTATTTTTTATTTTTACTAAGTTTTCTAATAAATCATACAGCAAACATGCAAGCGAAGATTATATATTTTTATTAATTTATTTGGCAATGTATTATATTTTATACATATTTAAGTTTTTCTTAAAGAAATCAATCCTAGGCTATTCATTTTCTGTAATAGCTGATATTATACCGTTAAACTTCACTTAATTATATATATATATATATATATATATATATATATATATATATATATATATATATATATATATATATATATATAAACAAAAAAACACTTTTGTGGAAAATATGACATACAATGGTAATTTATTTATATTTTTGAGTAGTACAGTATTTAAATCAGCAAAATGTGCAACAGCAACCCAATAATTAAGCTTGCAAAGCATAAAATCATTTGTAAGTGTTCAGTGTATGTGAGATATAGTGATACTGCAGCACTGTCAACTGGCCGACACTCTTACATCGCACAATCCTTATTTTTAAACCCTGCTAAAAAAAAAAAAAAAAAATTCAAACGAAATGATTATCAAACCGAAAACACACACACACACACACACACACACACACACACACACACACACACACACACACACACACACACACACACACACACACACACACACACACACACACACACACACACACACACACCTATGTAGTCCATTTAGGCAAGTGATCCGCACTGTTAAGACTTAATATGCAGCTCTTAAAGGTCATTTCACCTTCATACATATTCATTCGTTTCTCAGTCTTTTGTTATTTATGTCTAGTTTTCCCATCTACACTATAATCCACCGTGATTTTCACCGGTGTATGTGTGTGGATATGTGGGTAAAGGCAGAGGCAGATATAAAAGGTTGTTTACCATGTTTATCTGGTAAGCCTCTCCTTAATGAGCTACTAATTAATGATGAATGTTGATTTACTCTTAGAAATGTGAGTGTGCGCTGTTGATGTGATGTTGCAGCAGCATGTCTCATTGTATACTTCACGGTTTGCAGAATACTTCTCTACTTTTTCTTGCTATTCATTAAGGGCTCTGAGGCTCGGGTCTAATCTCATGTATAATGTATAGTGCTGTAATGTTAGTCTCTCTAGAGCTAGAATTCGTCTCAGTGAGAGCAGGCCTGGCCCTTTGATGTATCCCAGTGATTAGGTCTTCCTGTCAAACACCCACCACATACACACACACTCGCACTAGGGGCTGAAGTCAGTGTTAGACCCTCATTAAAGAGCTTCAGTGGGAGATTTGAGGGGAGGTTGATGTAGTGTGTGATAAATATGTGCGCTAATAGTGGGTTTATTATTCTATAGGACCGCAGAAATGGAGATCTACAGAATAGAAGGCAAACGAAGAGGGGCTGTTTTGGATATTTTCATTATACATGTTCAGATGGAACAAAACAATTATTGTTCCATATTGCATGTGCAAAAGAATGGAAAATGGTCCATGTTAAGCAGAATTTTAAACTAATGTATCTTCAAAACATACAAGCAAGTAGCAAATAATAAAGAACAGCATAGAAATGTATTAAAAACAAAGTGTTTTCAGTATTTAACCCTCAAGGGTCGACAAACGTGGATATGCGTTTTGTGGCATAATCTCCTGATAACGCCGAAAAGAACTTAAATTACACTTGCAGTTTTGATCGTACAAATAAGAGCAACACATCAGTCGAATCTGTAAAGGGTCTACTTTTATTTGTATAAACACATAATAACAACAAAACACTGTGCTTTTGTAGAATAAAGAAAATAAAGCGAGTGCCTTCCCTGCCATCTCTGTATCTGTCACCTCTCTTCATACAGTAGATGCATAAATAAAACAACCCGAATCTCAGCGAATACTTGCCTCAAAAGACAAGATTAATATATGTATAGAAAGCTTGAAATGTCTACTTTGAAATTCAAGTCAAAAACAAATAATCTCTTTTTATGTAATCCGTATATAAGTAAGGAGTGGTCCGGTTTCTCCTGCAATCGACTCATTTTAGCTAATGTGTTCCCGCCTCGCGCCGAACGTTTTCCATTCAAGAACTGTGAATGATTTTTACAGTGAATGACACAAATAATCAGTGAGGAACTCGTAGCTCAACAATAAACCATGAGAAAACATGTTCAAGTATGTAAACTTGCGGCAGAACCTATAAATCTGCTTATTTATAATTATTAATTATCATTATTATTATTAGTCTCAGTTCTGCAGCTGTTACAGATGGGATGACTTTTTTTTGTTATTAGTTTGCTTGAATTAGGATTACACTTATGTAATTATTTGTCCCTTTTTATCTAAACAATTTAGCATTTTTAAAATGTTTCTAAACTCAAAACACATTTTTGCCCCGTTTGTGTTATTTTATTACTTACACAATAATTTAAAGAATAAAATATTGTTATTTACAATACACAGCGTGGTTTTTAATCATAATTTTAGGCGGGACAACCCTGAGATGTTTTTATAAGCTTGTTTTTATATGTACCATGATAATTTTTCAGACTTGATATATGGTCATATATACATATAGATATACCATGATTTGTTAGTATACATGGCTGATAATATAAAAAACAAACCTGTACTTAATTTCCTATACTTATGTAGGCTAAATTTCTGAAAATGTCTCACATTAAACTCATTATAACATTCCAAATCTGAATTGGGAAGATATTATTCAGGAAAAAGGTTTTAGTACTACAGTAAGTGAAGTAATATTTTAATCAAAGGGTTTAGGATTAGAGAGTAGTGATTATAATTAACTCTATTTAGGAATGAACAGAAGTTAACATCCCATGACTTTAAAGCATTTTGACTCTTATAGCTGTTAAGCATGCAACATTTTCTTTGTAAAGAGCGCAAAGCAACATGTAGGCTCACAAATATGGCTGCAAACACACGCACAAGAAGGTCAAGAGTGTATCTACCTTTAATTATCTGAGGGTGAATTGCTTTGACCTACGGTTCCTGCGGCATTTGGCTCTCGCCACAAACCTTCTCCAGCTGACACACATACCCACAAGCTCATTTTGTTGCTATGCTAAAGGTGAGGATATGCTGGTATATATTTATTCATATCATTGCTGGGTGTTATCACCATGACTATTAGCGTTTGTAAACACATGACACACAGTTTTCCAGCTAGATGTTTTCAGTCTTCATTCCAACATGAAGTGACAAGCTATGCCGGCTTGTGTGTGTGTGTGTGTGTGTGTGTGTGTGTGTGAGTGAGTGAGTGAGAGAGAAGTGACAGTGGAAACGCGACTGGCCCTGGCACGCACTAGCACGCCCGGTTTAAGCTTGCCAGGGGAAATGCGGCTAAAGATGCCCCTGAGCCCCAGACAGGCATCTCCATTTACCCTCAAGCTGTGGTGGCATCAGACATCAGTAGCGCCCCTGCTGTCCGACATCTCACACACACACACACACACACACACACACACACACACACACACATACACACACACACACACACACACACACACACACACACACACACACACACACACACACACACACACACAGCACAAACACATCACCCTTCCCCATGCACTGTTATTTTATGCTGCTAAACATAAGATGTGTGTGTCTCAGGTGTGTCACACACCTTAAACCTGGAGTACAAACCAAACAGCAACTAACCTAGTAAATACTTTTTTTAGTAGTGTGATAGCATCTCTTTTCCAATAAGTAGCATTAGTGTAATACAATTAAATGCTTGTTTGTGTGTGTGTGTGTGTGTGTGTGTGTGTGTGTAAATACTTTATTAAAATAATATTTTTTTTATTGTATGTATAATTGTAGTATAGCTACTGTAAGTGCCTCTTATTTTAAATGGCATAAATAGTTTTTGTTTCATTGTAACAACTGCTTATTGCTTGTATAATCCTGTTTTTAATGAAGAACAAGCTATAAATGTACACAGAATATAAATTATTAGTTATAAGAAGAGCACTATATCTATAATACATATAAAAACAAGCCAATATATGTAAACTAGTAGTTTTATGTTATTTTTTCACAAATTGTTGGCATGTAAATATTTGCTCTGACAATGTTCCTGTCTGTAATTTTTTTTTAATTTAGTCTGATTTAGAATAATACCCTTCATAAAAAAAAAGAAAAAAAAAATCAGGCTAAAGGCAGAAATGTAATGTTTAATTTCATGTTTTTGCCACTGTTGCAGAAAATCACACCAAAAGGGGGATCTGTATTAGCGTGTGCATGTGTTTTTTTACTAAATATGTGCTAAACAGGTGGCAGTGCATTACAGATCACTTTACACCAACAATCACAACTGATTGTCGTTCAGTAAGTCTCAAACACATTTCCACTATTTTGACTTCCCTACATTCTCTCTTAACTTTTTTCTTTCTTCTTTTAATTCTGCATCTTACTGCTGTTATGATTATTAAAATCTTGGAGAAAGCAAAATGCAGTCTTGTCCTTGTTTACCCATTTTTATTCAAAGAATATTATATTGCTATATATTAGCTTCTTGTTTACATAGTTTATAGAAGTCATAACTTTAGCCATGCTAATATAACCGCAGCTGTGTGCTCAGCTTAACTGAATCGAGGATTTGCATGGCATATTATTGCAGAAGTCTTTCCTCAACCTTCAAAATGTGGTGTTCCAATACACCCAAAGGAATTGCCATCGCCATGGGAACTGCTTAGGCATTTGAGACGAGGTTTCTAAGGACTGGGTCTCTCATTTCTAATGATTTTCACATGTGCACCACAATCTTGAAGTTGGGTTTGAACATGGACCATACAACTGGTGTATGTCACTGTTTTGGCACAAGTCAACATAATTCTAGCCAAAAGCTACACTTGAGAATGATGTGCTCACACAGTCATCCTGCAACCACTGAGAAATTCTGAATGTATTTTTTTCTGAGCTACAAATGTTAGCATGCCCTCTTACACTTCCCTCGAGGATAAATGAGGGGAGGCAACAAAACATGAAAGCAAAGTGAGGTGGGACGAGGAATGGGCGGTCATGATGAGGACGGCGGGAGAAAGCATTTCACTCCATCAGCACTGCCGTGAGGGGAATGATAAAAAGGGGGCAAAGAGAAAAACGCTTACCGCTTGATTGCTGCAGAGAGAGCAGATAAGACAAGAAATTGTGGATGTTGAGGGTGAAATTCAGAGAGATCTATAAAAATGGTCCAAGTTACTGATTTTGCCACTCTACTACTAGGTGACATATGTGATACTTTTTAAAATACTTTTATTCAGCATTTTTGCATTAAATTAATCAGAAGACTGAATTGGGGAATCCAATCATAAAATGGAATTTACTGTATAATGCAGAATGGAACATAATATGGCAAATTTTGAATGAATTAATCAAAAGTAGGGCTGTACAATGAATCGAATGGCAACTAGTATCTGTGAGTATTAAAGTGCAAAATGGCTTATTTGAAGACTTATTTGACTTATTTGAAAATGAAGTCTGCAAGTTCTAAGTATCTCTGCGTGATTGAAGAATGGTTTCATCTATAGACATGCGAGATGCTTGTGGTGTTTTCAGTGTCTGATGTCTTTATGAGGACATTAACACATGAACTTCATCTGCAGAGCTGTTCTGAGAGTCCATTTCATTTTACCCTTTCATTTCAGAAGAACTATCACCATATAACACACGTCACAACATCTTGTCAAAATAAAAGTTTGGCTTAACTTGAAGAAATTGTGACAGAACTGTTGTTACTACAGTAATACGGTCCATTGAGGAATATAGTTTCTAAAGTAGCAATAATAGCATATTTTTAAGGGCTAGACTAAAAAGATTTAAAAGATTAATTACATTTTAAATGTTAAAATTGTTAGAATTTCTGAAAAAACTTTATAGGGCACTATTGTTATAAAAAAAAGTTGGTTAAGTTTGAAAGTTTTGGTTGATTAGACATGCTTCTTGAGTATTTAAATGTAATTAAACTTGAAATGGAATTCAGAAAAATTAAAACGGAAGAGATGGAATAAATTTTGCATGCTTTTTGATCATTACTTTAGTGTTTTTAGCATACAACTTTAGTGTCAAGAAAAAAAAGGGGGAACAATAATTCAGAAAAAAACAATTGGCAAAAAATATAAAACAGAATTCGAGGAAAATTTATTTTCTTATGGCCTTACAAAAGTGACAGTAAAGACATTTAAACTGATACAATATAAATTATTTCAAATAAATTCTGTTCTTTTGAACTTTCAAAAAAATCCTGAAAAAAATGTATCATGATTTACACGAAAAATATTAACCAGTACAACCAGTTTTCAGCACTGACAATAATAAGACATGTTTCTTAAGAAATATTCAAATATGCATTAGATTTTAGAATTTTAGAATGATCATGTGACACTGAGACTGGAGTAATGATGCTGAAAATAAAGTTTTGCCATTACAGAAAAAAGTAAATATATTCAAAAGTCAAATATATTCAAATAGAAAATAGGTTGTAATAATATTCCATTAATATTTCACATCAGGATGCCTAGTTTTGCTGCCAAAACATTTGGTTTTTATGAGTTAGTCCCATGATTCCAAAGACTTACCTTCATTTCTCAACCCACCTGTGATGCACTCTGCAGTTAAATAGCATTATGCATTCATAGTTTATCAGTCCCAGTAGGGGGCGAACCTGAGCCCTCTGTACACTCCCTGGGACTGTCTCCATTAGTAATGTTTCATTTGATCCCTGTGTCCTCATGTAATGGGAAGATCAATCATATTGAGAGCAATGAGGTGGGAAAATGGAGTTCGCTGTTTGAGAGCGCAAAGGTTATGTCCCCAGTTTTTACAGAAACTCATTCCATTTTTTTCAGTGTCAGGCTTTTGATGGGATGCACCACGGTAAACCAGACATGGCTCTTTGTCACTGTGAACCCAGCGTTCTGCTGGGAAGGTAATAACCTGTGTCGCTTATGTGACATTTCAGAAAAGTATTTTCCACAGCCTTTACTTTCCTCTAATGATATTTATCCAGGTATTAAAGCAATGGTTCACCCAAAAATGAAAATTCTGTCATCGTTTACTCACTCTCATGTCGTTCCAAACCTGTTTTACTGTTTTACAAAAAAATTTTTTTATTTTTTTTTAAGAATGTACTGGTAATTTGTTCATGCATTTACAGCAAAATGGATCTTGAAAGGATAAAAATAATGCAAAAGTACTCTTTGTGCACTATATTATTTCAGACAAAGTGAAATCGGTATTCACAGGAAATCTGGACTTCTTGAGTTTGAAATATGGAAAGGTTTCCAGATGTAATTATTAGCCAATAAATGAAGTAAACAAAAACTTTTATTATGGTTAAAGTTTAAAGTTAATCAAATATAAGTTCTATTCATATATAAGCAGCTCTTTAGAAAACAATAGTGTTGTTATTCAGCTCAATTCAGTTTAATGTTGATTCAGTTCAGTTCAGTTCAATTACTGTTAATATAAAATTAATAAATTCTGAAAAACCTTGATTCAAGCAGCTCTACAGTAGTGTCATTATTCTCATCCAATGGTTTTAGTGCAATCAATTTGAAAATATTATTAAATAAAGTTTTTTTAAGCAAGCCGAAAAGAGACTATGGCAAGGAACCCACATTACATCAGGTGACTGAAATGAAGAAAAAAAAAAAAAATCCAGGCTCAGTCAGGGGACAAGTTTTTCTCTGGTCTGAATAAATGAACATGGTGTGATTTATGATTCCAGCCTGCATCGCAAGTCAGATTTGTGAAATTGATATTATTTAAAAAAAGAACACTCACACAATAAAATGTATCCAACTCCTGCTTGTAGATCGGGATACATCACAATGGCATTGGGATGGAAGAACTGTAGTCTGTCCAGCAGGTTGAGACATGAAGTTAGAGAGCTGCCTTTTAGCCAGTAGTAGATGTTCTTGATGTGTCAATCATTTATAGCAAATCAACTGTTTAGCTCAAATCACACTATAAAACTGTAATTTTCATGTTGGTTCAGCTGTGCATGCAATGCTGGTGTTATGACTGTTCTATAGAGCAGCTGATGCCCAATTGGCTTGGATAATTGAAAGGCAAGAACTTTCTTCATACCCCTGCCATGTTGAGTGTTGTGATTTTTCACATGCAATTTTTCTGTGTTTTCTCATTCTCCTTATAATGTTTCTGACTGTGTTCAGCAGCTGCCCTTGGGGCCTTTTGTCTCCACCACACTATAAAAAATTGCAAGGCTCAATTCAACTCGTATCTCTCCTGGAATTCACTATTTATAGTTCAGAATGCTTTATTATTCCCCAAAAATGTTGTCAAGGATTCCAGGAATTAAGTCTTTAACTGTTCATAATAGTTCTGCAACAAATACTGACTCCCCGCAAGCTATAACCATGTTTATGCTGAACTCCAGGAAGAGGATTACAGTGTTAAGTGGTATAAATTTCGAAAATGTTAGCACAGTTGATTAAATTCATCATTGTCGTCCCCAAAATAAGCCCTGACGCTTCCTCTACAACATTCTTTGGGCTATTTGTCATAATAAATAAAGGTTTCTGGCAGTTTAATTAATCTTTAATTAATCCAACCCTCTCTAAAGGGAATCTTGGCACTAGTGTCCAGAGAGTGCAGTAAGAGTCAGCAAAAGCTTGAGGACAAAGTGTTGCTGCTGTCAAACTCCATATTTGTATTTTTTCTTTTGTTTCCTCAATGAAAATAAAAATGCATTATGCAGATCTATTTTGGTAGCAGCTCTGCAGTTCTAACATTGCACCGTTAGTGCTCATGAAAGTGGTGTTCTTTAAATGGAAATTCTAAATATTTGCTAAATAACGCATCCATTCATTCAGGTGCTGAAGCAAAAGGCTAAATAGACATGCAAAGTCTACAGCTCCTATTGCAGGTGTGTAAGGTGTCGCCATTTATTTTGGAGTGATTGCAATGTATTCTAAATATATACTTGTTTTATGGACCAGCGTAATTTTTGGACAGATCATTCACCGTTTTATTAAGAGTTTAAAAAAGCATGAGCTCTGTTGCAACACATGGAATTTGTGCGTACAGTAAATAAAAAAGAAAAAACAAAACAAAAAAAAGCAAAGAAGTTTGTATTCAAATTCAAAAAGCAAGCACACTTTTACGATTATGTCCAGTTTAGTTCCTGTCATGTCTGTTATGAGCTCTCATTAGTTACCATGGTTTCTGATTAGTTAATCCTTGTCCAGCTGTTCCTACTTAGTTCTCTCATTTAGCATGTGTGTACTTCTAGTTCTGATTCTGTTCTATCCGCTGTCGGTTATTAGCTTATGATAATGTGCTGTACCAAGTCTGAAGTCTCAGTAAAGTCTGTTTTGAATGATGTATCTTTATTTGCTGTTCTCATTCCTCAACGATCTGTGACACACAAGACCTTTTTTTTTTTTTTTTTTTAAGTACCTCAGATTTGTTTAACTTCTTAATTGTGATTAGTCTATACATCACTGCTCTAAAATAACACTTTCAGTTTCAATTTACTAGAATCATCTTTTTCACTTACACTTGATTTGTGTTGGCTATATAGTTCATATTTAAGGTAGCAATACAGTACATATCATATGTATTGATAATACGACAATATTTAGTTACGGTAATATTGGTTAAATGGAAGGTGGGCATCCTGCCAAAACCCAGCTAGGAAAAAAAATGATAAAGGCCCTGAAGTGGTATTCAGGAACTGTGAGTAAACAACACCGAGTGAGTAAATGATGACAAATGTTATTCTTATTGGGTAAACTAATCTTTCATATACTTGAAAGTGATCGTTTCTTTAAGTTTTTAATGAGTTTATGTTTTGTTATGGATGGATATTTAAGTTGTTCTCAGTTGTTCTCACAAGATGCTAATTTTGTCAGAGCCTCTTGCAGATGAAATGGTATTTTTGTTGATGTAAATGTTTATTGGTCATAGTCAATGAGGCTTTACTAATAGAGACAGGAGCTCAACCTTTAGAAGATAGAGCTGTTTTGTCCCTCACTCTGCTCTCTCTCCCTCCCAAGAGTCTCTGTAGTGAAACAATATCATCCTTCATTGTGATGTCCTCAGCTGGAGCTTTAAAAACCAAACTTAACTTCATAAGCCAGAAACTTTTTCAGGAATGTAGCTGAGTTTCATAACTTACTGAATTATTTTGTCTGAGGAGCCACTTGCCTATAGGGATATTTTTGTTCAGTTTAATGGATAAAGTTATGATATGAGCTCTTTTTCAAACCTAGCAAGCTGCCTACCTAGACAGCTTTTTAAGATGACATAGGCACAAAATGAATAATCAGAATACATGCTCTTCAGTAGAGAATAACGTGTTTTTATAAAAATGACAAAAACTGCCAATTAAATGAACTGTTATTCAACATCTGTGCGTTAGAGTATTACGTTTTTATTAACATTTATGACATCAAACTCAATTTAAATTACGTTTGAGCTGTTTGAAAGCTATTTTGTGTTGCTTGCTGAGTTCAGAACTGAGTGATGGAACAGAGATGCATTTGTAGAAGACTAAACTAGAAAAGCAGTCACATTTTGATAAGATTGTGAAAAGCATAAACAATCTCAGATAACATCTAAAAATATAGGATAATTATAGATTAATACGAGATTAGTGAGCTTAATCAGATTAGTAGTGTGAAAAGTCAATTAAATGAGGAATAATGGTGCATCTCTCATTGCAGCTGTTGGATAAGTTGGATAAGACACAAGAGCATGTAGTCTGAGCCACACGCTGTTAAAAAATTCATCTCATGATGTGAGATATTTACTCAGCAAACTCTTCCGCCCAAATGCCTCTCAGATTTGACAGCTGTGCCGAGTGCACACCTTTTGAGGAGGCTGCTTATGTAACGTGTCAAAACTATAAACTCTGCCTTCACAAACTTCCATATACTCCTTTCCCAGAGATGGGTTTCTTGGAGCTGATGGCTATCCAGATCGTCTCCATCTCAATTTGTTTTGTAGTATAATGAATATGCTTTTTATGTCACAATGGGAGGCTAAAATTGAATTTTCTTGTTTGTTAGAATAAAAGACAAATAAGCTTTGCTGTAACACATGAGTTTTAACTTTTGCCTTTTACAGAGACAGCATGTAAGCAGCAGTCTGCACTTTGCTGATTAAAGCAATAACAGAACCCAAATTTGTTTGGTTTTTACATTTAAAATAGCCCACAACTGAGTTCAGAATATGCAGTAAAATTTATCCAAATTTTGTGTGCTAGTAAAAAGAATAGTTTGTCAAGGCAGCTTTGAATTTTGGCTTGGCAAAACCTTGTCTTAAAGTTGAAAACGGCTTTAATAATTCTATTGATTGATTTGTTTTTTAATTGATATGAATTTTAGGGATGTAACAATATCAAAATCTCACGATATGATAATATCTCAAAATGAAATCCACGATATGATATTTATTCCGATATTTAAAAAAAGTCAAATTTGACTTGCAACTGATATTTAAAGGGTACTTAGCTTTCTTTTAAGTTGTGGTATACTGTCTCAGTCCATTCACACTGGTGTTTTAGAAGTCAAACTAATTAGAATATAATAATAATAATAATAATTTTATTTTTATTTAAAATTATTGTTTTTCTAAGAAAGTAATAGTCATATATTGTAAAACAGTTGCATTGTAAAATAAATTAACATTTTCTAGTTATATTATTTTTGCTTTAGACTACAATAGGGAAATTACATCGTTCCTAATTTCTACACTTGAAAGGGATATTTATTTTGACTGCAGTAACGTTACCCATTTAAACCTCTAGCTGTCAGAAATTCATTCCACACTTTTTAGACAGCTTTTATTTTGAAGGAAACGCCAGTAGAGCTTTTATTTTAATTGAAAACTACAGCTTCAGAGAAAACAGGCTTACAAAAACAGGTCTCACTGCAAATCTAGTCTAATGCTTTAATCATCTGCCCATTAAAATGTTGGAAATTATGTGAATGTGAAAATAAAGCATAACTGGTTTTCATAGCGTTCCCAAATGCGCACTAAACTCACGGCACATGAAATCGTTCTGAGTGTCGTTCTGAGTCACAGAAAAGTCTGGATCACGAGCTGATCGTCTGAATGAATTGTGAGCTTCACTTTGAAACGCACAGTGAAAACAGACTTGATGAAGGGATTAAGCCATATTATGCTTTCGGCTTTAGTTCGTTTGACAGATACTGAGCCAAAACATAATGGCCCAAAACACAACTTTAATGACATTTTATGTTATAATAAGTTTAAATATATTTTAAAAATCTACACTTTTTCATACCATCATGTGACCACTGATATCGAGACAGTTCTGCTATCGCGATACCGCTATATTCACACTATCGTTACATCCCTAAGAAATGTACATGTTAGACAGACAGATTTGGAAGATTTGCCAGCACAACATAAGACAGGGAAAATTCAGGCCATAGATTTGACACTGTCTTTTTAAAGTTGACAGGGCTGCTGTAAATGATTTTGTCAGTGACACTGAAGTCCTCAGGTGTGTGGTTTTGACTGACTATATAATGCACAGCTAGCACACTCACCCAGGCTCTCTCATATACCTGCTGAGAGTTAGACTTTCTGAACAGGGGCTCATTATTAATAACACGCCAATTAGAAAACATATGCATGCTCACAAAGATCACTGATGAGGGCAGTTTAGTCAAAGAAAGAAAGAAAGTGCACTCTCCTTTTCTCTCGCTCTTTGTACGTTTCTTTCTTCTCTCATACAATATCTATAATCACCCATGCACTGAGGAACAGAAAAGCATGGGTTCCAATTAATTTTGAATGGACTTCTTGTGAGATGTTTCTATGTATACAGCAGGTTCTTTTTTTTTGAACAACAGTCAGTTTGAGCATTGTTCTGTATTTGAATTTGTCAGACATGTAGCAGGTTACTGAATATAATGCAAAGTCCAAGAAATACATATAAAAACAATATTCAATAAATAAAAACAATCGTTAAATACTCACCACAGGACTAATGATAATTGATATTTTTGTTATTGTATTTAATTTTTTTTAAGATTAAAAAGATACATTTTAAATGTTTACTTTTAAATATAATAATAATAATGAAATATATAAATAACTGCTGGTTTGTTCTGGAACTTCTGGTCTTGTTAGATTATTGATGGTCATTAATTCACTCACTCACTCACAGATAAAAAAATTACATTTCAAATATGTTATTTATTAATAATGTTTGTATATAATTTTGATTAATTCAAATGTTTATTTACTTTAATGGACCTTTTGTCTTCACAGAAAGTGTTTTTACTGCATTCTCTGTGTTGTATTTTATTGGATTGTCTATATAGTTTTACTGGACTTTCTTCATTCTGCACTGTGTGTTGTGAACTACTTTAAACCAGTATTGTGTATTTTATAGCCACTATCTATCGCTGCACTGCACAATATGGCACATGCTGACGTCTGCATGCACACCAGTAACTACCTCATCACAGACACTTTCACTGTCTGCAAATATTGCTGGAACATTATATTTTGTTTCTTTTTTTATCATTCAGGAGATATAAAATCCCCAACTTTGACTTTGTCTGTGACCGCTAACAGGATTGGTTCAGAATCTGCACACCTCTCCACTATAAGCCCTCTCACCTTGCCTCACACTTTCCGAGCTTCAAAGCTCTTTGCACTCTTTGGTTGCTGCTCACTGGTTTTAGAATTTATAAGCATGGAGGAACGAAGTGAGAGAGAGTGGGACGGGAAATCAATATCGATGGTGAAAAATTGCACACAATTGCAGCTACATTCTTACAAATTAGCACACTCTATAGAAGCGCATCGGTAGGTAACAAGAAGTAAAAAATCCCATTCATTTTCTCCATAGAGAAATTGATTTTTTTTAGATAATGTATAAACCTTTCAAGACGATCCTAATGTGAGGTCCAATGTTGTTAAATGATGATATATGCTTGTGGGGAAGGCACAAGTCCATGTGCTTCCAACTTCTTCTTTCAAGGCTTCAGGTTTAATTGCTGTATTCCCAGTGAAGTACTACACTCTCTTGACTAGAGGCTTCACATTCAGATACATTTCTGTGAGCATGGAAATGGGAATTGCAGAAAAGAGCTCTGTAGCATCCATCTAGTCATTATTTACTTTATAAATTCTATATTTTATATTGTTTTATACAAATGCATTTAATTCTAGTTAAGGTGCCATAAGTAATATTGAGAGATAGTGGTTAAAATGGGCATTGGAGAGTGTTGTTTCTCCTGCCGTGTCCTTCTCAGACTTGACGCTCTCACGGGTTGCCAGATGGAGAACACACAACATGACTGATCACAGTTGACAGTCTAAGGTGACAAGCCATTACACTGTAAGAGGATGAGTTGATCTATCCATGTTTTAATATGCCTCTGGTCATAAAGCCTTCAGTTCGTTCGCTCACTCCCATGGCTGTAATATGCTGTGTTTTCCATTAACTGGCAACCCAGAGTGTTGAAATTCTATTGGGTTAATTGGCTGTGGGCGAAATCACACAGACCAAAACAAAAACAGACATTCCGACACTGCACTTTAAAGGATTAAAACATCTTGGGACATCTAGATAAATCATTCACTGATTGACTAGTCATTTGATGGATGACTAAAACCATGGGTCTTCCAGTCACCCTTATGGTTTGACAGGCTGATAAATGCCTCAGTCATGCTTTACCAAAGTCCTGTTATATTTCTGTTAGAATTCCTTTCTTGTAGGTTCTTGAAGGTCTCGGTTATACAGTAAATCTGTCCTCATGTAGACAGCAACTATTGTCACCAATGCAACCACTCCATCTCTCTCATTGTCAGCAATAGGCTTGCCACATGCCTCCCTATTTAGCTTCAGAGGATCAAACGCTTGGCATCCTTTTCCTTTGTAACATCCCTCCTTCCTCTGTGCATTCTCTCACAGACAGCTCTCCTTATCCTCATATATTAAAATAACAAGAGGTTTCGCATCCTGCCTAAAAAAAGTGGTAAAATTGCTGAAATATATAGATTTGGATTCATTTTTGATTATAAATAGCATCAGCAATATTCTAACAGACATCAGTGTTCAATAAATGACTGTATTTAATAGTAAAAAAAAAAAAACGTAACCATATGCTCACTCATTCCTTTTTGGTTCAGTAGTTGTTTTAGTGGAAAACAACTTCACCAGTTGAAAGACGGAGATAAAAGAGGAGGATCTGAGTTTTATGTTCTGTCAGCTTTGAATTATTTTCTCTTCTGCTCGTTTGCTCATTGTCTGACTCTGTTTTTCTATTCTGATTAGCTTTGTTCTCTTTGTCAGTAACAACTTTTAGGTCATAGTGCCATTAGGCAGAAATCATAACTCCCTCGCCTCTGTGTTGTGACAGACTGAGCTTTCACATTCTCATGAAGAAATACAAGTAATGGCTCTCCACACTGCTTTCAACAACAACCGTGCTTTGTGTTCACGCGGCTGTCTTAGTGATTGTGGACACGGTCTTGGAGAGGTCGGGGAAGCGATCAGAAATGGTGATTTAGCTGAATTGCCGCTGTCCTTAACCTCTTGTTTTCAATCGGTTCTGCAGCCAGCTGCTTCTCGACTCTTCTCATTTCCCACAATGATTGTGAGCCACAGTTTCAGCTTAGGAAGTGCCATTACCTTCGAGAGCTTCAGGAGACATTTGCAGGAGCTAAAAACAGCTAATTTGAGTCACATAATCAGTGACGTCTAATATATGCATGTGTAACAGGCCTCCTCAGCAGTGCTGTTGAGAATCAATGGGGAATCGGAGCACAGCTGAGAAAAGAACCCTTATTTGAGCCGTCGGTGGCAAACGAGCCAAATCAGGCAAAAGAGCCATCTGCTCCTGAACTCTACAGTATATAGAGGTTCAACCAATTAGATAAATGCACTGTATGAGGGGGCAAAAAGGCTGTAAGATGGCCTTCATAAAAAAAAAAAAATACCATGGCAACCAGTGTTTCAGCGACATTTTTTTGTGTGTGTTTTTTGTCTTGGCTTGTCTTTTTCTTTTTCTTTTTTTATGCTGTACTGTATGTACGAGTCAGGCATTTGCATGTGTTTCTTTCTCTTTTAGTTTATTTTTGTAAATAAATTAGTATATATATATATATATATATATATATTTAGTATAGTATAATTTAGTATATATATAAATATATATATATATATATATATATATATATATATATATATAATATAAATTGTATGAATATAAATATATATATATATATATTTAGTATTGTATAATTTAGTATATATATATATATATATATATATATATATATATATATATATATATATATATATATATATATGTATATATATATATAATTTAGTATCTATCTATCTATATATATATATATATATATATATATATATATATATATATATATAATATAAATTGTATGAATATAAATATATATGTAAATACGTGGAAATATTTTCTAAATATATACTGTATTTGTGTGTATTTATATATAGGCCTACATAATAAATATAGGCAGTACAGTATACACACAGTAATTATGTAAACTAAAAATTTAATTTTGAATGCGATTAATCAAGATTAATCATTTGAGAAATTAAAAAATTATAATATGTTTTATGTAGATATTACAAATATATTGGTACCAGATTGGTTTGCAAATATTGGGTGTTCGAGTGTATGATGCTCATTAAATATAGTGCCTTTGCAAATCTTAAAAAAAGTAAATTTTTACTTTGGCATTATAACAACGTGTTGCCGAAATTAAATTTTAATGAACAATTATAGACATATAATTGGCCATAACATTATAATAATTATTGTACACTAAAAAATTGTTGTAGAAATGAGAAATTGCTGGTTTTTCACAATTTATAATACAATTAATTGTACAAAAAAATAAATTATAAAAAAAGGGCAGTGGCACATTAATTTTAAGTAGAAAAATTGGAAATAGTATCATGAAATCTTTGTTTTATTTACTGTGAATAATATTTTTATTGAATTTTAATATATATATTTTTAATTTAGCTTTGCATGCTCGATTTTCATGCTCGACTTTTTCAAAGTTTCAGAATGCATTTAATAATGAAATTTCAGATATGCTGTATTGAATATTAGAAAATGCTAAATAATGTTTAAAGAGAATCATGCCCAAAGTTAAATTGAAGGTAACTCTATTGCCCCCTACTGAGGTTTATTACCACCAGAGCAAGAACACAAAAAATGCATTTACAGTACTTTTTCTGTTATTAACAACATTTATATTTTAATGGAAACGATGCAAATTATGGTACATTTTTATAAGAGTGATCCTCACAAGTAGTAAATGCAGACTTCCTATCTCATGGTAAACCAAAGAGCAAAAAATGATAAATTTGTGTCTTCTTTTTGTTAGATTTTTTTTTTTTTTTTTTGTACGCTATGGTTTGTGAGCACTGTGACAGGAGGGAATCTGGGGAGGATTATAAAGCTGCTCTGCCATTTCTGACACGTAGGAAAGGAAATGGAGAATGACAGACATAAGAAAAGGGAGAAAACTAAAGAAAAAATGTCAACGTTAAAAGGGGTAATTAAAAAATGAAAGCAAGGCAGATGAGGAATGACCAAAGATATTTACAGCTGAAAATGGGAAATAAAGAGAGTGGCACAGTGATAATGTTCTCTAAAACCTCTGGTCTTCCCCCTAACAAATTGTCTGTCTTCCCTGGACAGGATTATTATATTATTACCTCATTTTAACGACGGAAGAAGAAGGTGGGTAAGGCAAAGGGAGAGAGAGAGTGATACAGAGCATCTGTCTTATAACCTCAGAAGGCTCTGCCTCAGAACTCAGAATCTGAGAAGTTAAGCTGAAAATGATAAAAAGAGTCTAGACCTTTGTCCTGTTGAGGCCAAAAAAAGATAGTAGAAGTCCCCTTCTTGAGGTCCACCAATTACAGCCTATTTGGTGTTTAATATACAGATTCCATATGAATAAACACCATAAATACCTACAGCGCTGTCCAAAGTCTCAGATCTCTTTTGAATTTTTGCATGTTCCTAATTTGATTACGTTTTTTAATGCTTTAGTATTTTTTAAAGCAGATTATATTTAAATAAAAAATGGTTGAAAACACACATCTTAATTAATTATCTTAATAATTTTGTAATTTATTTAATTGTTTTTAATTTTTAATTTTATTCATAATAATAGTAGTACTACTAGTAGCAGTAATAATAATTAAAATAATAATAATTATTATTAGTATTACTAATTTGTAAGATTGTTATTTATTGTATTTTTGTGTTTTATTTTTATAATTTATTTTATTTTATTTTTTGTCATGGGTATGTAAAAATATGGGTCCTGTGCATTTGATCTTGAGTTTAAATGCAGAATAGACACTATATTTTACCCAATGCAAAAGAAAACTAGGCTGAGATATAACGTATAGTCTGTACAATAGGTTGCGCTGTTTGTACCTCTTATTGATTGTTCAATCAATAAAACATTGAAAATACGTCTTTCTGAATCATTCTCAGGAAAATAATGGGTTGTGAAAATAAGATATGACCTAAAACAGTAGAATTTGTTAAACACACAGCTTTTTTCTCACACAGTCTCATTTTCATTCACATCGAATTAAATATGCTGTCTTCTCTGAGTGATGTCCATTGAGAACCAAGTTCAAAAGAGATGAAGTGGATTAAAATAGAATTAAAAGAAAACAAAGTAGTATTCTCGTTATCTATAAAGTGAGATAAATGAAGTGGTGGAAGTTGCTTGGACAGTGGGCCTATAGCAGCGTTAATAAAGGGTCATTTTCACTTGGTGAGACTCATCACACCCCTCTGCAGTGTTGCTCCACGATGCTGACCACATGTGCTGTGTCTCTCACTCGTTCACTCATTCACTATTCCCTGTATAGTCCATGCCACATGGTGCACCATATGGGGAAGAAATGAGTGCAGATGAGGGAGCGAATTTGGATGCTAATGTAAATAGACTTAAAAACAGAAGAGGTACGAGTCATTTCCGGCAAGACATTTACGCCAATTATCTTACATGGAACTTCAGTAACTGTACTTTATGATTTAATTTTTTTATAATTTTATTTATATGTACCAATTTTTTTAAACAAGAATCAACACATATGAATAAGTGTGCTTCATTAAGCTTATTTTATTTTATTTACATTTTTTTCCATAAACTATTGTAATTTGTTTTATTTTGGTAAGTATTTTGTACAACAAATTTGGTAAGAGTGCGTTTGTGTGTGTGTATGTGTGTTTAAGTGTAACATGTACCTAACATTGTAAACAAGAATCAGAACATGAATATGTGTTTTGTTTTGTTTTGTTTTGTCTTTAAACTGAGCCATTATCTCAGGTAAAATGTCCATAATCAAATTTAATTAAGGAACAGCATAGTGTTCTCATCCTTCCTTGAAGCAGCAGTGATATCTTTGTATGCTGAAGCATTGCTATGTCCATGCGTAAAAACAGCATTCATCCCCCAGTCAGGTTAAGTCATCAAGCCATTAAAACGCTGCTGATATCTGCTTCTCATGTCAACACTTTGATAATTCCTGTTTTATCCCTGTCAAAATGAATTAGAATGATGTGATATTTCAGCTTTTCGTGGTTTGTAAATCCTGCTTAATTCAAGGCTTCTGACGGGGACACCTGCCTTTCCGCCCAAAGGTTATGAAACATAACAGGTCATGCTGTGTTTATGAGGAGATTATGGTGCTTTATGAGGACTGGCAGCATGGCACAGGGGTGAAGACGGGAGATTATGGGTGAGGGCTTTAGTGGTTTGTGGCATCTGTCTGCAAAAGTCCACACTTTCTTCTTAAAGGCATCTTATTATACATTTTTTATTATTTAAAAAAAAAAATTTCATAGTCCGTTTTATTCTGTTGTTCCTTTAATGAGTTAATATCATGAAAAATCGATTTGTCTTTGAACTTCTAAGATGAAAGAGCTTAATGAACAATGAAAACATACTGTAACTTTCAAAACTTTTTTCCCCAGTCCAAAAAAGTCTGTGAAAAAGACTGTGTAAGCACTTTCTTTAAATATGAAATAAGTAACATTGTTTGGCTGGACTGTTTGCTGTGAGGTGCAATTGTTTATCTGCTATAGTGATGGAAAGACTTAATTTTAAAAATCATTATTTCAAGCAGTTGTAATGAGCATTTAATTTAATTTATTTTAGAATTTACATTTATAAGATGCTTTATCCAAAGCGACTTACAAACAATTCAGGCTATACATTATTATTTATGTTTTTTTTTTTTTTTTTTACCAGTATGTGTGTTCTCTGGGAATTGAACCAGTGTTGGGGTAGTTACTCAAAAAAATGTATTAGTCACTAGTTACTAGTTACTTCTGTAAATTGTAATGAGATTACTTTACTGCATTTGAAAAGTTACTTCACTACTTATTACTTTACTTTACTTTTTTAGGGCCCTATGAAATCCGTTTGATTTTTTTCCCCAATTCTGTTTTATTTTTTTCCAAATTCTGTTTTTCGTTTTTATTTTTCTGGATTCCATTGTTTTTCTGTTTATTTTTTTCTCAACTCCTTTTAAATGGTTAAATTTAATTGTATTAATCAAATACTTGTCTTTAAATTAAACCGGACTCTTATTTTGACGTGTTAGCGTGAATACCTTTACAGTTCTGTGTATGTGATGTGATGCTAGTATTGCTCAAATCAAATGGTCAAATGCTCATGAAGTGAACACAGCATGACTCTGAGTGCAGTTTTGGAGGGGGAAAAACATTTCATAAGGCTATTTTAAGAAATTATTGAATAAATTAAGTTGTTTCTATGCATGTAAATATGTCAATGACTTGCTGAAGTGCATGAAAACAAGCTACGTATGTATTAGACCCAAAAATAACGTCTCTCTCTCTCTCTCTCTCTACTGTATAAAAAGTACATTATTATTATGTAAAGTATAATATTATACACTCTAATATAATATAGTATTGTATTATAGTTATTATATCCAAGTTGTCTGTCTGGAATGCAGCATTAGGTTAACGTCAATAAACGATCGTGTACTACAATTACGAGTCATTCTATAAGGTGACATTTCAGCACTTGACAAACGGACAGCGACTCCTATAAGCAGCACTTAAAGCACAGCTATGTGATTGATAACGCATGAGAAACAATAACGAACGATCGTAAAATTACTTGTAGAAAACGCTCTTAAGCATTAAGATTAATCGTTATCGGGAAACCCGGCCCAGAACATTACGCACATGCAAACACGGCTTGTGTAACACAGGAAAGCGCTTTCCTATAGTCCAGTAAAGTAGTGTAGTTACCAATATTATTAAGGTAATGCGTTACTTTACTTCATTACCCAAAAAAGTTATATAGTTACTGTAATCCGTTACTTTGTAATTATTTGTAAATAAAAATTATTTTGTAATTATTTGTAGTTGTTTTATTTTATTTATTTATTTATTTTTTTGGTAAATGTTATATTTTTTATAAGTGATGCAAAAATATGTTAAATTAAAAAAGATCAAACTCAAAAGAACAATCTGTTAAAGACTGAAAATTGTCAAAGATTAATAAACTAATCTGCATTGAAATGTGTCATATGAATGGGAAATCCAGAACGAAATGATCAGGGACATTAAGAATAAATCACAAAAATTAAAATTAAACTTACAAATGAAAATGAACTTCTTTTTTAATATTGTGATCATTTGAAAGGATATGTTTTGTTAATGTTGTCACAGTGTCTGGGTTGTGTTCCCTGGGTTTCCACTAGGTGTCCTCAGTTCCCACAGTGTTTATCATTTATCACTTCCTGTCTCCTTATTTGGTCACCTTCCTCCTTGTTTAGTTAATTGATTGTTCCCCACCTGTCTCCTGTTTCCCCATCATCCTTTTGTGTATTTATACCTGGTCTGTTTGAGTCTTAGTCACGGAGTCCTTGTTTAATGTTTAATGTTTAATGTTTAATGTTTAATGTTTAATGTTTAATGTCAAATGTTAATTCATGTCCGTCAATGCCTTGCCTTGCCTTGCCTTGTTTAATGTTATGTTTGGATTTACCGGTTTTGACCCTGCCTGGACTGTGTTTTCTCTTTGGATTTCCCTTTATTAAAGACGTACTCGCAATTGGTTCTCTCTCCTGTGTTTTCCATAACACCGAACGTGACAAATGTGGGTTTTTGACATAATGATTTTATAATGAGTTGGTTTTTTAATTTAAATCATGTTTTAATAAACTTTTTTTTCCTTTTCCCTTTTAAACCAATGATCAAAGAAAATGTGATCTCTTATATGACCCCTTTAATAGCATTTGTTTTCCTCCCTCGAGCTGTGCTGTTGGACTCCTCTCTCTCTTTCTGTTTCCCTTCATTTTATCATCCTCCCTCAGTCTATATCAGCAAACATCCTCCGTCTTCTTCTGCAGAGCAACTTTGCCCAACTCTCTGTGAACTCTCCCAGAGTTGCGTCTTTGGAGTTTGGCAGAAAGAGGGGAAGTGAGGCTTTAGAAAGTTCAGTGTGGAGGGTTTTCATTAGGTTTCACTTTTCACAGTTGCTTTCGACACTGTGTCAGCTTGTTTGTGAAGTCTCTTCTGAGTTAGCAAAGCTTATAAGAGACTTACGCCGTGTTGTTTTGTGCAGCTGGCTCTCACACTGAGTATGAGTGTGTGTATGTGCAGAGTAAGATGTCACTCTAGAAAATGAAAAACAATTGAGCACTAATAGAAGGTATTTTCGTACAGTGAAAGTTCGCGTAGGAAAGCAGGATCACGAATGACATTCTTTTCCCTAGTCAGACAGTAAACTGAACTTTTGCTTCTATTTTAATTCCATAATTTGACATATTTCATAAGTTTTGTTTTATGCTGCCTGCTTAGATTTTTTTCCCCTGTAATTTTTCTTATGTGTCTCCTAATGTTTCACAAGAGATCTTAAGATTGTTTTTTAAGAGCTTTTTGATCAAATAAACAGAGCTATACAATTCATATTCACTGTATAGCTCTATACGCTTACTATATGTCAACAAATGTCTAATTTTAAGACCTAATTATGTTTTTTTTGGTTTTGTTTTTTCAGAAGTTTTATGTTTTTAATGGGCTAAGAACCCATTAAGTTTCATTATCTTATGAAAGAGCAACCTCAGAGCACTAATGTATCCCTTACCTACTTCAGTTTCCATAAACTTTGAAAGTTTTTTTTCTAATATTCTCTCTCTCTCTCTCTCTGCAGGTAAAGTGCTGAATGCGGATTTGAGGCATTATCTTAGTCTGCAGTTCCAAAAAGGATCAATCGACCACAAACTGCAGCAAGTGATTCGAGACAACCTGTACCTGCGCACTATTCCATGTAAGACACACACACACACGCACGCACGCACGCACGCACACACACACACACACACACACACACACACACACACACACACAGCCAGTCAATTCTTTTTTATTTTATATTCATATTTATTTGTTAAATTAAATGTATTTATTAACACAAATCATTTATTTATTTATTAACTTGCATATATGTTATGTGCAATATTGTTTTAGACAAGTTTTTTCATACTTTTTTATAAAATTATATTGACGAAGTGCCAGTAATAGTAATAAAATGTGTAAAATGAACAAATATGTATATGTAAAAAAATACAATAAAATACAAATTCATACATGTAATAAAACATATTATTTTATTTTATATGTTTAAAATTTGATCATGAGATGTTGTTTGTTGGTTATTGTCTCATTCTTTGGTCATTTCTCACACTAGTGTGTCTATTCATTTAGTTGGGAAGAAAGAGCCTGTCAAATACATAATAGCAAATATAATTAAATACATATGCACATCAAATATACTTAATAAATACATCTTATTTTTTGTACTTTATTTGACTTTTTGTCATTTAATTACATTTTTTATTGTATTACATTTACTTTTTTAATTTTACTTTATTGTATTTTATTTAACCTTTTACCATTTTTTATATTTTCAATGTAAGAACATTTAAACATATATATATCTCATCTCTGGCAGTCTGGTTATCTCATCTTACCTCTCAGTCTTTCCACTTGGTGTTTAGAGTGAATCCTTTGGCCAGTTCTCACACTGGTGTGTCTGTTAGTGTAGTTAAGGAGACAGAGCCTCTCCTCAGGCAAAATCTCTGGTGTTGGTCTGGCCCTCAGCAGCACACTGCCAGCTCTCCTCTGTGATGCGCCACATGAGATGCTGTTTCTCTTGAGAGTTGTGGAGTGGCTTTCTGAGAGTATGTTTCTTCTCCAAGCAGAAGCTCACTGCTCATTAGTTTCTCATTCAGCGAGTTCGTTATTCCCTATTTAGACTAACGTGATAAGTGACAGTGACAAATGTGTCATGAAACAGTCTGAGGGGCAAATTTACTACGACACTTTAGTACGTGGTATTTCACCTAAAAAAAAAAAAAAAAATCTGTCTTTCTTTCATGCTACCTGCAGCATAATCTGTTTACCTGTTTCCGAAAATCATTTCAGTCAGGTTTTTTTTTCAGGAAAAACAGACCTTCCTAAGCAATTGTAGCTTTTTATAGAATGCACCAAACATGCAAAATTTATTTGTTATTGATATACAAATTAATTGTAATGCAAGTTGTGACAAAACCAAAATGAACCTAAAATAAGCCTGAATAAATTTAGCTAATCTGGTTAAAAAAATAAAAATGAAAAATGAAACAATGTGAAATATTATTACATTGTAACTTTTCTTTATTTAAATATATTTTGAAACATAATGACATTCCTGTGATGGTAAAGTTTGAGATGTGATGGTGAGTTTTTAGCATCCTTACATAAGAAATGTTTCGTGAGCAGCAAATCAGCATATTAGTAATATGCTCAAGAAACATTTCTCATTATTATCAATGTTGAAAACAATTGTGCTGCTTTATATTTTTGTGAAAACCTTGATAAATTTTTTTTTTCAGAATTCTTTAATGAATAGAAACTTTTAAAGAACAGTGTTTATTAAAATATAAATCTTACATTATACTGTACTTATTTACTGTTTCTTTTGATCAATTTAATGTGTCTTACTGACCGCAAACATTTGAATAGTAGTATAATGCTAGAAAACACTGTATATAATGAAATATAGCTTATGCTGTGGAATGAATAGTAACTGTTTTCCTGAATTAATATTCTGCAGTGTTTTTTGAAAACAATAGAAGTCCGCCATACCTCAAGCTCTTTCTTGCTCTTTGTAGCTCCTGTCACTCTGAATATCCTTCTAAAGGATTTCAGCATCAGAAATGAGCAGCTAAAGTTTATTTTTAACAATCCATGATCATCATGCACATCACCAGTGTGCATGGCGCATTCCAGCGCCAGTTGTTTTGTGAACCTGTCAAAATCAAATACTATTGCAAAGAGGCTGTTATTGAAGGCAGCCTGAGGCGGTGCAAACCATATTAGACTTGACAGCAAACATGCAGCTCCCAAATAAAAGCGCAGCAAAGCGCCGTTACTGGTGTCACGTGTGCAGAGGGCGTTTACGTAGACTACTTAAAGGCACAGCAAAAAAAAAAAAAAAAACACCTGTCATTTGTAAAGGTAAAAGACAAGGTTATATAAAAGAAAGTTTGATATTATAAAGTGGACTTGCAAGAAAGTGATCCATTTACAGCCAACAGAAGCTGTTTAGCTGTGCATTTTATCACTGGCAATAAATGTTAGACATCAGCTTTTATTTCCCAGCTGTCAAACAGCCTAAAAATAAACTTTCTGATACACACATTTTAGTTTTATTTCTGAAATTATTGAAGTTTAAAAGTAGAATTAATTATGAATAATTCCCCCCAAAGAATGGAGAATTATTCTTTGATGTTTATGGAAAATTAGCAGGCTTGAGACAATCCGATTTAAAATAAAACGACAAAGAATTCCACTGGATGCCAATTTAAGCATCCTCTTCTCTTGTCCTTAGGTCACTCTGTTCTTGGCCTAGTTACTCCCTCTCCTTTTCTCTCTTCACCATAGTCAGTAAGTTATGAGAAGAGTCTGAAACAGCAGGGTATAGGAAGAAGAGTTGGAGGAAGAGAGAGCCTCCGGTATTTGCGGTCACAGAGCTGCTTTATGGAGCTACGAACAAAAGCTCTTAAAAGCTCCTCTGACGTAGAGGAATAAAGAGCAGCCTAAGGTGCCACTCATATCCCTTCTCCACCAGAATGCAGCCGGAGCAGGTGCTCGCCCGGGGGATCTGCGGACTTCTTTTAGATCTGGCCTGTGATTAAACTGACTTCAGAGGCCGACTAAGATGTAACTGGCTGTTATTACATAACCTGCTCACAACCTGCCGCATCACAGTCTTTTGGGCTCACCAGAGTTTACGCTGCGTCAGAGAGCAGATTTGTTTCCATTGATCCACTGGTTTGTCACAAAGACATAAAGCGTTTGAGGAAGAGGTGTTGCGTTTTGTGAAAGAAAGTCTGGGAAAGTTTAACATAAAAAGATATAAGCGTTCGTTGAACAATGAGAGAATATTTAAGACAGTCAGATTTACTGTGCTCTAATTATTCAATTGTGATTGTAAATGTAAATGTAATATTATAAATAAAATGTTTAAGTATTATGTGTATTTTATAAGTATTTTAGTTTAAGTACTATTCAAAAGTTAGGAATTGGTAAGGTTCGTATTTTCATTTCTTACCAAGGCTGCATTTATTTGATTAAAAGTATGGTAAAACCGTAATATTTAAAAAAAAAAAATTATTACAATTAACAAATAGATTTTATATTGTAAAATAAATTATTTCTGTGATTGCAAAAAACAGTTCTTATTCTTATCCATGTTGAAAATGGTTGTGTTGTGTTTAACGTGGATTTTATATATACATTTTTGCATTCTTTGATTAAAAAGTTAAAATAAAACAGCATTTATTTGAGGTAGAAATCTTTTGTAACATTGTGAAGGTTTTTTCTTGAGTCATTGCTGAATAAAAGCATTAATTTCCTTTAAAAAAAACAAACAAACTATGTAACAATATTATTGTATTTTATTAAAATAGAATACGTAACGATCAAATTTTTTCAATTTGCAAATAATGGTCTTTCAGATGGACAAGGAAAATAATGTGGCTGAAAGAGTAGGATAATCTCTTCTTTCATTCTCCTCCATTCTTTATCCTTATTTTATGGATCTGGAACAAGTTAACCCCTTTTAACCTTGCAAGTGAATATTCACATTTCTGTAACCATTCTTGTGGCATTTAAACAGTTGCTCTCCCAGTGAAAATGTAGAGGAGCCCGTTTTAATATTATTTGCTCTTAAGTTAGAGTCAAGTTTCGGCAGACACTTGACTCTGGCATTTCAGTTTGCTGGTTCTAATGTAAATGTCCTTCAAATGACAGTAGAGCCTGGTGGCATTTCCTAGCACACACACGAACAGAGCCGAGAAATGTCATCTTTTATTTTTGGCCTTTTATTCGTAAGAAATGCCACCCCCGGATGTCTCTTATGAGGATTTTGCTACTAAACAACCCACCTCTGAAATGAGGTCCAAACGTGTACACGTTATATTTGATTTTTTTTTTTAGCAAACACTCACGCAGGCTTAAACACACAGACTTAACATTTCTATCTTGGTTTAGAGGTGAAAAGGCAGGCATCCATTAATAGTTCACCCTATTTAAATTCAAAAATTTAAATTCTGTCATCATGTTTAAATCCATATGACTGTTTTTCTTATTTTTTTAGAATGCATTTAGAAACTTGGCATTCACATTCACATTTAATCAGTAAATTTGTATTGGTTTTATATTTTTGTGATTTGTAAAGGTCAAAGATAAGGATGTAAAAAAAGAAAGTCTGACTGATATTATACAGGTCCTTCTCAAAAAATTAGCATATTGTGATACAAGTTCATTATTTTCCATAATGTAATGATAACAATTAAACTTTCATATATTTTTGATTCATTGCACACCAACTGAAATATTTCAGGTCTTTTATTGTTTTAATACTGATGATTTTGGCATACAGCTCATGAAAACCCAAAATTCCTATCTCAAAAAATTAGCATATCATGAAAAGGTTCTCTAAACAAGCTATTAACCTAATCATCTGAATCAACTAATTAACTCTAAACACCTGCAAAAGATTCCTGAGGCTTTTAAAAACTCCCAGCCTGGTTCATTACTCAAAACCGCAATCATGGGTAAGACTGCCGACCTGACTGCTGACCAGAAGGCCATCATTGACACCCTCAAGCGAGAGGGTAAGACACAGAAAGAAATTTCTGAACGAATAGGCTGTTCCCAGAGTGCTGTATCAAGGCACCTCAGTGGGAAGTCTGTGGGAAGGAAAAAGTGTGGCAAAAAACGCTGCACAACGAGAAGAGGTGACCGGACCCTGAGGAAGATTGTGGAGAAGGACCGATTCCAGACCTTGAGGGAACTTCGGAAGCAGTGGACTGAGTCTGGAGTAGAAACATCCAGAGCCACCTTGCACAGGCGTGTGCAGGAAATGGCCTACAGAGAAGCAGCACTGGACTGTTGCTCAGTGGTCCAAAGTACTTTTTTCGGATGAAAGCAAATTTTGCATGTCATTCGGAAATCAAGGTGCCAGAGTCTGGAGGAAGACTGGGGAGAAGGAAATGCCAAAATGCCTGAAGTCCAGTGTCAAGTACCCACAGTCAGTGATGGTCTGGGGTGCCATGTCAGCTGCTGGTGTTGGTCCACTGTGTTTTATCAAGGGCAGGGTCAATGCAGCTAGCTATCAGGAGATTTTGGAGCACTTCATGCTTCCATCTGCTGAAAAGCTTAATGGAGATGAAGATTTCGTTTTTCAGCACGACCTGGCACCTGCTCACAGTGCCAAAACCACTGGTAAATGATTTACTGACCATGGTATTACTGTGCTCAATTGGCCTGCCAACTCTCCTGACCTGAACCCCATAGAGAATCTGTGGGATATTGTGAAGAGAAAGTTGAGAGACGCAAGACCCAACACTCTGGATGAGCTCAAGGCCGCTATCGAAGCATCCTGGGCCTCCATAACACCTCAGCAGTGCCACAGGCTGATTGCCTCCATGCCACGCCGCATTGAAGCAGTCATTTCTGCAAAAGGATTCCCTGACCAAGTATTGAGTGCATAACTGAACATAATTATTAGAAGGTTGACTTTTTTTGTATTAGAAAACACTTTTCTTTTATTGGTCGGATGAAATATGCGAATTTTTTGAGATAGGAATTTTGGGTTTTCATGAGCTGTATGCCAAAATCATCAGTATTAAAAAAATAAAAGACCTGAAATATTTCAGTTGGTGTGCAATGAATCTAAAATATATCAAAGTTAAGTTTTATCATTGCATTATGGAAAATAATGAACTTTTATCACAATATGCTAATTTTTTAGAAGGACCTGTAAGTAGACTTTAGAGAAAGTGACTAATTTTATACGACTTACTGTATATACAACTTGTACAAATTTTATCGCTGGCAGTAGACATAGACATCAGTTTTTAATTCCCAGCTGTCGAACAGTCGAAATATAAACTTTATGATTGGCACGTTTTTTTTTTATTTCTGGATTATTTAAAGTTGAAAAGAATTCTGAATAACTCCCCTGTAATAATGAAGAATTACTCTTTGATGTTCATGAAAAATCATAGCCTTTTATACCCTTTTTGGAGCTTTAGTCAGTCCCAGATCACGATATGCTTTAAACATTCTGCAAAATATCATTTTTTATGTTCAGCCGAAGAAAGTTAGTCATACAAGTTTGTTACAACATTACGATGAGTGAATGTTGGCAGGGCTAAGTAACCAAAGAGTGAAAATATGCTATATTTTAAAGACTACTTCACTGCAGACACACAGTTTTCAAAAGTGCTGAATGCTTAAGATACTGAATCTCATTTTATGCAGTCTGTGCACACTTTCCACATCTGTGTCACCAACTTGTCATTCCCCTTGTGAATCTGTGACTATACACTATGCTTGTGTATAAAACACTAAATAACACAAGACTTCCTCTGATATGATGTAATATGTCCTTGTTCAACACCATCTCTCTTTGTGGTGTTTCCAGACCATTTTCACAGGAATTATGTTAAAACATGCGCTTTTTCATCTTTTAAAGCCTTGTGAATGGCCAAAATCTACCCCCTTATTTTGGCTATATTTCCATGTAATCCATCCAGATTCTTAGCTCCAGATTCAGAATCCAAGTTTCCAAATCTCATCTATGGGAGATCAGTTCTATTTACAGTTTCCAATGGAGTGCACTTGTTTTAAAAGGAAATGCTGAAGCGCAGCCTGGGAATCCAATATGAATTTTGCTCAGTCCGAGGCTGTTTAGACAGACATAAAGTTTGCAGTGAAAGGGATTGTAATTGTGTTTGTTTTACTGGAAGGTACCACCCGGCTGCCCAGAGATGGGGAGGTTCCAGGAGTGGACTATAATTTCATCAGCGTGGGGGATTTTCGCATCCTTGAAGAGAGTGGATTACTGCTGGAGAGCGGAACATATGATGGTATGAAACATTGTCTCTACAGTGATATTCTTTATACAAACAGACATGAATGATATCTCAAATCATGTGACTTGTTGAGAAGAGGTGTGCGGTTTCTTTTTGTGGTCTGAATCTGGCAGGTGAAATTCACATCGAATGCAATGAATCTTAGTTTACCTGAGAACTTAAACTCTAATCTTATGCTGCCTGTCAAACAGTGATATTTCTGGAAATGCACCTCTAGTGTTAAGATCCGATAGTCGTGTTGTTTACTTGACTGAAGTAAACTCTCTCACCAGCACCTCGAGGCATTTATCGTACCCTAAAAGAATTCCATGACAGTGCAAACTCAGAAATGAACTGTGGATTTAGCCTTCAAATCTTACAGGCAGTGAGTCGGTTAACACAGGTTTACACCATGCAAACATGCTTTGCAGAGCTTGAGGTAAACTGTTAAAAAAGGACCTATAAGGAAGACAAAAATGGCAGTCTTTCTGCAAATAGACTACAGCATATTTTTTTCCTCAACAAAAGTTCCATGAAAGAAGCTTCATGCTAAGCTAATTAAACAATAGTTTATCTTGTGTGTCTCTCAGAAAGTCTGTACTGTTTACTGTAGGTACTTACTGTATATGTACACTTGAGGTTCAAATATGTAGCTTTAAGGTTCTAAAATCTTTTAAGGGGAAAGAAGGTACAACTGTGTAATTATTTTATTACTGACCATTTGTACATTTTTTATAATATATAAATTGGTCATGATGTACACACACACACATATGTTCACATGCAATGACTTTTAAAGTTTTATATTATTTTGAAAATATTTTATTTAGCTAGGAGGCATTAAATTGATCGAAAGTGACAGTGAAGACATGTAGTTTTCTATTTCAAATAAATGCTGTTCTTTTAAACTTTCTATTCATCAAAGCATCCTGGAAAAAAACTATTATCGCTCTTTCCAGCAGCCCAACTGTTTTCAGCATTGCTAATAATAATAATAATAATAATAATAATAATAATAATAATAATAATAATAATAATAATAATAATAAATGTTTCTTAAGCAGGAAATCAGCATATTAGAATGATTTCTGAAGGATCATCTGACACTGAAGACTGGAGTAATGATGCTGGAAATTCAGTTTTGCCATCACAGGAATAAATGATATTTTAGAATATATTTAAGTAGAATGCAGTTATTTTAAATCGTAATAATATTTCTCAATATTACTCTTTTTACTGCGTGATCAAATGAAAGCAGCCTTGGTGAGCACAAGAGACTCTTTTGAATGAAATAGTTTATTTTCAGACCACTTTATTTTTTCTTCATTAATGAAGCACAAAAAAGCTTTGTGTGTTTATCCTCCCCTCTGCAGTCTGGTGGGTTTGGATGTCTCTGTCCTGAGAGACAGATAGCGTGCCAGGCGAGTGCTTTCACTGTGGCCCCATGTCGACAATGGGACCGGACTCATGCCAGGGAAAGCCTGCTGGGACAGGGAGCCATGCCAGTAGGAAATGCCCATATGTGCTCTGCTCTCAAAGAGGGAGACGTTCTGATCCTAGGACACACACGCGTGCATGCTAACACACAGACGTACGCTAATCCCAGCAGACTGTTCCTTAAAGGAATATTTCACCATCAGGAAGTCACAATCAGTTTTTTTTACTAAATATTTACTGGGATATGACATTTTTATACTTGATACAGCATTGTATAGATTTACAACATTTAATGTCTCTGTGTGGTCATGCTTGAGCAATAGCAAACAGATGCTAGGCATTTCTGATTCCCTCATTCCAGTAGTGTGGATAAATTTACAACCCTCAAGGCAGCTTTTAATGTAATCCTGTCTAAGCAAGCTTGGTTGCATTAAGAGTTGATCCTGATCAATAAAGATTTAGCTCTTGTTGAAAGCACACAGATATAAAGAATCTCAATGGGGGTGATCTGTAAACATGAATAGACTGTGGCACAGTTCACTGTACTTACTGTCTGTTGGGTCACATATCAACATCATTTTTAGTCCAATGAATGGATAGATGTCCTGTGCTCACTTGGAATAATTCTCTCTGAATGACAGGTTAAAGAAAGATAATCTTTGATTCTGTAAAAAAATCTATTAACATATTTTCTGACATGTTGCTCAAGACTTATATATATAACAATTATAATTAAAATTTATTTTGAGTGTCACTTGTGCACAATGCACTTTTCTTAATATTAAGCCTATAATGTAATGGCTTTTTTATATGTCACTTGGTGATCAGGATAGTATTTTTTATTTTTATAATATCAGTTTTAAAATGCAAGACATTTAAAGTGTACCTGAAGTAAACTTGCAATAGGTCCACTTTAGCGCAATCAAATATACTTCAGTATATCTATAGTTAGACTTCAGCACTACTTCCACTAAGTACAAAATTTGTTCCAATTTGGCAGATTTAAGTATACCAGTTTAGTACTAACAGTACAACTGCAAGGTGTTTTTACAGTATTAAGTACATAAATATGTAAATGGATACTGTGGCGAGTGGGGCGGGGGAGAGGGACGTGGGAACACGAGTGAGGCCGGCAGTGATTGGGCAAATCAGTGGCACCTACGGCCCACCGCCGGTCTCGAGTCCCACGTAGGAGATGGAAGGATATAAAACTGGAGCGACGACAGTGAAGGACGAGAGAGGACCAGGCCTGGGATTTTAGTTGTGTTTTGGTTTCATTTTTATTTCGTCCGTGAGGGGCTGGTGCGCTGTTTTGTGTTTATTTTGTCATTAAAGTCTTCGTTTGATTGACCGCCGGTTCCCGCCTCCTTCTTCCGGATGAATACTAAGGTTAAATCATTACAGATACTTAGTATGAAATGTTTTTCAGATATATTTTAGTATATTTATGTTTCATTAGTGTTATGGAGGGAAATATGACATTTCTTCATCAAATTCTACCCATTCTTTTTAATGAATCTGCTAAATATTAAGTGCCATTCTGGACTTCTTATGTTGTGTAAAGCCCATAAATCTCTGCAATGTCTCCATATTCCATCATTTGATCTATTTTAATGTTATAGCTGCGCTTTATGTGCACCAAAATATTTTTGCAACTTTAAGAGAACACTGGGACAATGTTTCCCTCGTGGTGGGATTAAACGGCTCTCTGCAGATTACTGGCGACAGATGACGCTGTAAATCTGCTCTGATACTGAGTGTAGAGCATACCTTCTGATGCGTATGTGGTGATTAATCAGGGTTACGGTGTCATGCAACGTCTCTAATTAGCCAAGCACTTACCTAGCATTTATTAAAAACCATGTTGTATATAATAAAGTGTGTCTGTTTCATAGGTTTATTTGCCTCTTTATGTCACATCAACAAGGTCAAACTATAGTAAATACATTTCTCAAGCATCTCTTCCCATCTAATTTTGAAGCTCTTCGCCAGAATAATTTGCATACTGTACTGGAATTTACAGCGATGTTCAAATGTCTTTCTCAGTGAGACCATAGTTTTGGTAACAAATGTTATGGTAGCAGCACAAAAGGTTTCCTTACACTGTGACACTGGATAGCAGAAGATCTCATTTGTATAATGAAGAGAGACAGAGAGGGATGGAGTGAATATTCATCACTGCATATTCATGAGAGGTGAGCGAAGTTGTCAACAGAAGTTAATTGTTTGTGAAAAAGCCTATTCCCACACGGTTTCAGTTTCTATTTGCTAATTAAACTCTTTAGATTTTACAGTCTAAAAAGGAAAGGATTAATCTTTCGACTGATTACAAGGATTATATTTTACATTGGCAAAAGATGAATATGTGACATTAAAAAGCTTTTTTTTTCTCATTCACAGACATTATTGATGTCTAGGGGCAGCATATTTATTTTCAGGATGAAGGGAGCGAACAAACAAAACAACAAATTTGGATAATTTAAATTAATCTGTGTATAATTGGTGAAGGTTGAACAGTTGATTTGAAAAAAAAAAAGTATTTCCATTGGTTGAATCTAATCATACTGAAAGTGATTTCTTTAGTCTTACATCAAGGGGAAATAATGAAGCATAACCCTTCAGCCTATACAAACACACATACACACACATTGACATGTACCACCAAATTATAAATTCATTTGCATATATTCTGCTGTTCCACTGATTGGCTGCACCATTGTTTCTGATGCATATTAATGAACTGATTTTTGCATGAGAAGATAGAGGGAAAAGGTCAATTACTGAATCCAGTGGTGAGTGTAATTACTTTCAAGGCACCACTGAATGGAAAGAGTATAACATTTCACACTGCATATTGGATAATTGACACCTAGATCTCCGTTTTTGAGAAAGCGGGACTGAGGAAGAAACCCGAGGTAGCGATAAAGAGATAAATTTGCAGGCAGCTCCTGTCTCAGGGTTCCAGAATCAGCTGTTTCATCAAACTGGGGAGATTTGTGGATTGTTAAATCAAAGCTAATGTAGCAAAAACGTTGAATCACACCTCTAAAGTTTCAGAGTATATACCTTTTTGTTTTTGTATTTAGTTTTTTGTTTTTAAACAAGACACTCTTCATTTTTCTCAGGTAACTTCTATGGCACTCCCAAACCTCCTGCAGAGCCCAACTTGGTTCAGCCTGACCTGGTCGACCAGGTTTTGTTTGAGGAGGATTATGGCACCGAAGTCCAACGAAAGCGAACAACCTCTGTCAGCAAGATGGACCGCAAGGACAGCGTGGTCCCTGAGGAAGAAGAGGATGAGGAGCGGCCACAGCTCCCAAACGGCATTCCAGGTCAGGACAGACTTTAATCTGAGTGTGAACAACCGCAGTCTAAAAAATTCCCACCCATGTTGACACAGACTGTGCTTCATTACTTTTTTTATATATCAATATCTTGGGACTTTGGGATGGTGTTATTTTAGTATTATTTATATAATAATATAGTATTTATAAGATAGCTTTATTTTTACTATCTTACGCTTTCATTTTATTTTCACTTTAAGTTTTAGGAATTTTCCTGTTATTTATTAGTTTTTTTTTCCTATTTAGCTTTATTTTTTTATTTCATTTTTACTTTGAGTCAATTTAATTGACTTTATTTTTTCAAAGCTTTTCATCTAATATTTATATTGAAATAGTTTAATAAAAAAGGTTAATTTAACTTCAGCTGCTGTGCTTCTGTCAGTTCTTTATTAGTAGTCACACTGCAGAACTGCGACCCAAAATTTTTGCAACTGTCAGACCTTTATTAGAGCTTAAGATTCACCGCAAAGTCAGATTTAATTGGCCGTTGGGGAGCATGTCAAATGAAGCGATCAAAGGCTTCCAATTTTGCCCCACAAGAAAGAAGTGTTTAATATTCCTGAAATTTGTCTCAAATAACAAATCTTTGCCAAAATCGCTATGTGCTTGAGGCTTTAACCTGCAGCATGCTCCACTCATGTGCAAGTGATCAGTCTGAGGCCTTACGTGATTTCTCAGAGAAGAACCCCGTCCTCTACTAAAGGAGAAATCTGCACCGAGAGGCAAGCTTTGCTTAAAAAAGAGCCAAACCCCCTGCTCTCATGCTCTCATTAGTTCACAGTATAACCTTATAGTCCTTTTGAGATCAGCAGTTGTGCTTTCAAGGCTCCAGGCCTGAAATGTATGCTCTATTTGTATACTGCATTACTTCAGAGTAGCGTTTGGCAAGCGAGTCACATTGCTCCATAATTGCTTGCTTAATGCGTGGAGGATTCATGTCCGTGACCCTGGTGTCGATCAGCTTTAAACATAAATGAGCTGTTTAGATGTTTACAGTGTTTTAACTTTTAACCCTTGCTTTTGACTTCAGGCAATATAAGCCTCTAATCTCCCCAGGAGGAAGCAAGCTTATATCTGCAGTATTTTTCATCTTAAATTATGTACGTCTTATGTAATGTTCCTATATTGCACTTACATTAGGTGTATCTGTTTATGTGTAGGCTCTGTGGGATATTTAGGTGTATGTAACTTGATAAAGAAATATAAACTGATTTAAACTTTCAGGCCTTGAGTCTCATCCAACAGAAAGTAACATGGTAATTGTGTGGTGTTCAAATGCGTGTGAGAGAGATTAAAATTAAATATACTGTGCATATGCATACAATGCAATGCATTAGTACACATAAAATATAATGCATATATATGTAATATTGTATTTCCCTTTAATACCATGGTACCGCTACAGTACCCTTGTTTAATCTTTCTACATGCCTTCTTATTGCTTCCTTGTTCTTATCTTGGAAGTAAACGCTTAAAAAAAAGACTCTTGACACAGCTATTGTTTCCTGTGATGTATTGGTATATTAATTAAAATCTGTTGTGTTTGTATAGTCATGTTTGACTACTGGGACTGATGAGGTCTTCCCTCCCAGCCTTGGCAAAAGCCAGACTATAGGGAATAGTTGTTGAATATTTGCTGGAGTAAGTTATCCCTTGGCTCATGTTACAAGATACGTTTAATGGGGAGTTTCCTTGCCACAGAATAGTGTCATATTCGCTTTAAAGGCTTCTGCCACTTCAAATGTGCTTAAAGAGAGGGAAAATGGCAGCGAATTAGTTATGCATGCATATGCATAGTTACTGCTGTTACATACAAACACAGACAGCTGCTGTTACCTTGGGCATTACTTCCTGTTCTGCAGTATTGTGGAAAAGTACATAGCAGTAGTACTGTTGTCACATTACTGCATTAAAGTAAGTACATTGACTCAAAATATTCAGATGATGTGTAGGTCCACGCAGAATCCATCAGATTCGAATTTTGCAATTTTATAGTGATGTTTGATAAGACACATCAAATCCTGTTGCATGCTGTAATAGCCATCAAGATGTACTTGCATAGGGCTTTACACAATACACATTGTTTCAAAGCAGCTTTATAGAAAAGCTTGATGCTAATGTTTATAATATTTTAAAATCTTCATGCCTTAGTCGCATTTAACAGATTAGAGCTGGAAGATAGCGTATTTTCCGCACTATAAGGCGCACCGGATTATAAGGCGCACCTTCAATGAATGGCCTATTTTAGAACTGTTTTCATATATAGGGTACACCGGATTATAAGGCGCAGAGAATAGAAGATACTGCAGTCAAACGTTTGCCTGGGTTTGCGTTATGCATCCACTAGATGGAGCTGTGCCAAAGGGAATTTCAACAAAACCTTGATCCATATATAAGGCACTTCAGATTATAAGGCGCAGTGACGTTTTTTGAGAAAATTAAAGGCTTTTAAGTGCGTCTTATAGTGCGGAAAATACGGTAATATAGTTTACATTTTGTAACAAGCAATCAGGCACAATATAATAATCAAATTGCGATTTGCTATATAGTAGTAGCAAGAGGTTCACGTTTATATATTATACAGTGTATGCTATAGAGTATTATGATGCAAAAATTGAACAAAAATGACAAGATTTTTATGTAGCTTTAATTTGTGGTAATAATAATTATGTCATTAAATTGTGGCTATAAATACTTTTTCTGTAATGAACCTGAAACAGGAAAAGATCTTGCTTGCACACCATCCTACTTTGACATGCAAAATGAGTTTTGCATTGTCTTATCTTCTTTCCTTCTGCAGAGAGGACAGAGGAGTGGAGGAAAGCTGTGCCCAGCTACACTCAGTCCAGTGGTGGAGGCAGCTCAGGTGGCAGTGGAACACTGGAAGTCCGCACCTGGAGCTCTTTAGCCAGAGACGAAAGCCTGGAGCCCCTGCCGTACAACTGGGAAATGGCCTACACGGAGACGGGCATGGTCTACTTCATAGAGTAAGTGTGTGTGGCCGTCAGAGGAGAGATTTAGACTTTACTAACTGCACGAGGGCTGCTGCTGTACTCATAAATTCCGGGTCACCTTCTCGTCTACAACACAATCATATATAACAAGGCTTGTTCATAGCTTTGGGAATATGATTGTATTAGCAAAGAAAAGTGCATTTCATATAAAAAAAGTGCAGTTACTTTAAAGATATCACTGTAATTACAGTTATTTATACAGTTATGTAATTTTCAATTAAATATGCTTATTCTAAACTTGTTGCATCACTTTCAGTTACAAGACAGGCTGCTATTTGTGTTTAATCATGCACATGGACATATTTTATCATGAGATTACAAAGCTGGTAGAGGGTAGAGGTTATGACTTTCAGTAATGCATTTGATTCAAAATATATTTATTCAAATATATTTTATATAATGTATAAAATCTATTTGTAAATTCTGTAAATGATGCCTAACATTAATATTATCCATTACAGAATGTTTTGTGGTTACTTTAAACCCATGGCTTTATACAGTACCTTTTGAAGTTTTTGTTGTTGTTGTCACATTACTTAACACCATCTGATCTGACACGTTGTATATCACAGAATATTGTTTTTGTGTTTATTATTGTTTTCATACCACTAAATGTCATGTTGGATTTGATGCACTATTCACAATACCACAGGATATTGTTTTGTTTGGTTTTGTGTTTTGTTTTGCATTTATCATGCCACTGTAGTATTCTTGTGGAGCGTTTTCCTTTTTTATTGCCGGAGGTTCTTAAAGTAATATTTTGATGCAGTAGTTATATGCAAATTGTATATTTATACAACGTTTTTATTTACTGGCTTTAAATTTGTTCTTCAATATTCCCTTTCATAGGCAGCAATAATTGTTAGCAGGGAGCACATTTTTTTTCTCTTCATAGAGCCGCTGTCTGATTCTATTCAGGTCAAATCTCAAACTCCATCAACATAGTATTCCAATTTCTATTTTCACAAACGGCATGCTTTATCACTTCCTCTCCCCATCTTGCTGATATCTGATGTTTTCTCTGAAAAAGTAGTGATGCTTTTAAAAGTCAAGAGCAGAGCTGTCGGAACGAAAGAATAAATATAGCTCACAGTGTGGCCTAGATGCTCTTTAAAGAACAGAGTCAAAGTTCTGGTTGTGTGTTTGTGTGTGTGCATTTGGGGTCACAATCATAAATAATTTAGTGGTTCCAAAAATTTCCCAGTTCAGTTGATAAGTTTCATACTGTAACTACAGGCCATTGAAAACCTCACCCTCTTTGACCTGCCAAGGCTTTATAATAACTTTCTCTGACGCATTGCATTAGTCTAAATCAGCGGGTCTCAAACTGAGGTCAATGCAATGTCAAAAATAGACCTAAATAATAAAAAAATGGACAAAAAGCAATAACAATGAATTAACCAACTAATGAATCAATTCTTAATAATGAATGAACATGTTCAGTCCAACTGCTTGCGATTAATCAGTTCATTAAGGTTCATTAGATGAAAGTAGCGGTCTAGTTCATTTTAATGAAAGAAGAAGAAAACAGTCTAGCACAATGCTGGTATGTAGCCCAAAATCGCTTGGGAATAACTGGTCTAAATACAGCACTAATATCTAATGCATTTTCTTTTTTGTTTTATAGCCACAACACAAAATCGACTACGTGGTTAGACCCTCGTCTGGTCAAAAAAGCCAAGCCCCCTGAAATGTGTGAGGATGGAGGTGAATCTTTGCATTACTTATTTAAATAAGAAGCCATAAACATGTATGACAGCTACATGCATATGCAAATAGAAGTTCAATTGCATTCAATCAGATGTGTGTACCCTTCCACATTCACACACCACAGAGGGCATGATTGCATAACCTCATCTGAATGCATTCACTTCCTCTTGCCTCTGTAATATACACACGAGCACACATGATGTCTAACAAAATGAAGCTGCTCTTTTAAGGAAATTTTAAAGTCCTGTGCTAATGCTCACTGGTGCACTTTTCTGTTTGTGTATGAGTGTGTGTGTGTTTGTGTTTGTGTGCGTGTGTGTGTGAAGCTCTCTGTTGCGTGAACTGTTCTTTTTTTCTCCTCATTAGTTCATTTGGGCATAATGTACGTACAGCAGAGGGGATACAGCAGCTTACCCTGCCTGTTTATTTGACTATTTTGTAAACATGACCTCTTTTGCACTCTCACATAAATTTATTTTATATATATATATATATACATTAATGCAAAGCAACATAATGTGAATGAAAAAACTGAAAAATCTTTATTTTATTTTACAAAATAAAATGTATTGAAATCTTATGACACATTATTACACTAGCTTGTTTTCAGTGAACAAAAGTGGTCATTTATTTATACATTTGTATAATAATAATTTTTTTTCTAAAGTCCATGTATAATGTTTCTTTCTTTTTTTTTCTACAGCAAAAACCCAATATTTTTGCACCGAGAGGCTGTCATAATTTAATTTATAATAATTTTACACCCACTCTAATTTACTCAGATTAACCAAGCTGCTAAAGTACGTTTAATGTTTATTTATTTAAATAGCTTCATCATGATTGGCTAACCTTTGAAAGGTAAAAAAAAAAATCAAGGAAATTAATGGTTCTTTGTGATATGACTTCTTTAAAATGTTGCCTGCTGTTGTTAAAGATATTGTTTCAGCCATATGCATGTGTTTTTGTGTGTGTGTGTTTGCATTTAAACACATTGCTCTCGTTCCGTCATCATCAGAACTTCCATATGGTTGGGAGGAGATTGATGACCCGCAGTACGGCACATACTACGTTGAGTAAGTATTATGATATGATTCGATTTGTTTTCTTTACGCTTTTTAAAGTATAAGCTAGCGATATACTTGAAAACTTTCTCTGGTCATCCTCAGTCACATAAACCAGAGAACCCAGTTTGAAAATCCGGTTCTAGAGGCCAAGAGGAAACTCGGTTTGGACACTGCAGTCACAGCTCAGACCCAACAGAGGGCAGCACCTCCTCCAGGTACAAAGACGCACCTCCCTAACTGTGAATTTAAACTTAATTTATGAGTGTTTAAAGGGAACAGCAAAGACACTCAGCATGTTAGAGTTTCCCGGCAGCAAACACACAGGCTCCTCACTGGGTGAATGATAGTGTGTCGGGGAAAGAGGGACAGAAAGATAAGATTAAAGAACGGTGAGTCATCTGCCATTCTCAATATGATGAATTAAAGATTCTTCCATTACACTGGATGCATTATAGATGTGTTTGAGCATGTGCGTGTATGAGAGAGAGCCAAAAACCCGAGGAAGAGAAGAGTGCTGTTTTAGGGTGGATGGATGGGAGGATAAATGTTATAGAGATTGCTTTGCAGCACATCACAGGCTGCATTAACATAAGAGAACATTAGCATCCATCATGCATTCACATTGCCTCTCTTTGATCAGGCCCTCTCTAAAACATGGCTTTACTTCTACACATTCATTCTGAATTTCTGGAAACAATGACTGCTGTCCATTCAGGCCAGAAAATCCATATCTACTGAAGTGAACAGTGGTTATTGATGCGGAGATGACAGAAACAGGGGGAAAATAGATGACATGTGAATCTGACGGCTTTGATTGGATGGAGACCGGCGTAACAGACCCTCTATTTGGTCATTAGGAGTTGAAGGAAGGACAAGGGGAAAAAGCACCTTTTCTTTTGCTTTGCTGAAACGCTCTGTTACCATGGCAGTGGTGAGACTGCAGCAAGTTTCATTGCTTTAGATATCAAAATCACAAATCTATAGACACACAATGCTAGCGCTTTCTCAAACACTGGTTCACCAACATGATTTTAGCAGATGGATGAACTCAGTTGGCCCATTAAATTGATCAACTTTCTATTCCCAAATAGTCCTAAAAAATGTACTGTAGTATGCGTAAATGTTTTCCAGCAAAATGTTAAGCAGCACAACTGTTTTCAACCTTGATGATGGTGATAATAATGTTTCTTGAGAACCAAATTAGCACGTTACAATAATTTCTGACATTGAAGAATGGAGTTATTAAAATTGCATTTTAAAAATAAAAAAAAGTTATTTAAAATGGTGATAACATTTCACAATATTACTGTTTTTTTTCATAAAATAAATGTGGCTTTTGTAAGCATAAACATAAACAAAAGCTTTTATTTTGGATGCGATTAATCAAATAGTTTAATGAAAATATAATTTATTTATGTGTATTTTATTATTTATTATATAATTGTATAAATGTTTTGAATATTAATAATATATTAAAATATAATATACATGTACATGTGTATTTTTATACTTTTGTAATATATATTTTTACACAATAATAATAATATCTATATTCTACAGTATTAACATAATGATAGAGGCAGAACAAAAAGTCAAATCACCAGCAGATGGTTGCAGTTATATTAGGAGGCACTAATCGACAACTACATTTTCTTCTGATTTGGAGATGTGGCATGCAACTCTTTTAACAGTATTTTTTCAAATTCTATAACTTTTAACTGTTTTGAAGATTTCTCTTACTTTGAGTCTTGCCGTCACAATAAAAAAAATAATACATTCTCTACTTTCTCCTGTCAAAATGGCTAAATACATTTTTGACAGGCCTTCCTCCCTGTGATAGGGAGATTCACAGCTGCCATTACAGCACATGCAATCAAAGCACCCGCGCACGCACGCACACACGCACACACGCACGCACGCACGCACACACACACACACACACCCATGCTTCCTTTAGCTCAGTGTGATTTGTCTTTTACTGTTCAGTGGTATAATAGTGCGTTAAACTGTTTCCCACAGTCTTCTAGACCTCTTTTGTGATTTGTGAACTCTGAGGGTACAGTATTCCATGGTACACTGTGTTCATCTTTTATGACAGGAAGTACAAAAAGTGAGTCAGAGGGCATAAAACCCAAAGTTCCCCCTAAAACTTTCACTATCAGCAGTGGAACATTAGCTGGAAATCACCTCACCCAGTGCTGAGAGGGTTTCTGAAGGTTATGTAATATTGAGAACGGGAATGTTATCACTCCCTCAGCCCTTCTGGAAACACACAGGAGAGCAGTATATTAGACAAGTATGTAAGGACGAGCTGCTGATGATAAATGTTCTTGCCAATGCTGTCAGAGAGAGTTGTTAATGGTTTTGTTTACTATTCAGTTTTTAATTACATGTCAGTCACACATAGGAAAACATTCCTGTACAATTAAACGATAGTTTCATGGAACATCTATGGAATCTGTGTACATACACATGGATATAATGAGTCTATCTATCTATCTATCTATCTATCTATCTATCTATCTATCTATCTATCTATCTATCTATCTATCTATCTATCTATCTATCTATCTATCTAAAAAAATATACAAATAGAGGTTATTAGTGTTCAACATTTCATGCAGTCCTGTTTTGCATAATTTCCCCCTTTTGCAAATAATGCAATGGTCTTTACAATTGTGACGCATAGGAAGCAACATCATGGAAAGAAAAATGAATCATTTCATTAATTTCGTAATTTTTTTTTTACACAAATTATAGACGGTTTTTTTAATATTGAAATTTTATCAATTACTGCAAAAAAACATTTTGTGCCAAACAGCCTATACTCTACCATATTACATTTTATTTTAGACTACATTTGCAACCCTGTTACCCTTTTTTTAAAATATATTTTATAGTTTCATTTTAAAAATGTTATTGTAATTTTTTGTGATTATAATTATAATTAAATCTAATAAAAAAACGAATTTTACACTATAGAATGTCCCACATGTCACATATTTTAGTTTGACCTCCTGAGGTCCTTGATGGTCAACCTTTTCTAAAGGTTAGGTCTCTTTTCTCTCTCCATATGTTCAAAAAAAAATGTGCTTCAGAAACTTTTTCTGGTTTTTCAGGCCCTATTTTGTATTATGTTCACAGAAAATATCCCATAATGTGCTTTGGTTAATGAAATTAGGACAGTCTGCTTTTGTGACTTCACACATTATTGATGAATCTGTCATACATTTTGAAAACATGTTTATCAGTGAGCATCGTGGTGCAGTTGATGCTTGTATATACCATAAATCCTTGTCTAGTTGTTTACAGTTTTGTCTTTGTGCATATTTTATGTGAAGTCATCACAGATGTCTGTCGGTGTCTTCCTCTCCTGTAGGTGGAGCGGCTGGTACGCCCGGGTTCACGCGGGACCCGACCCAGCTGAAGGGGGAGCTGTATCACTCGGCTCTCAGAAAGAGCCAGCAGGGCTTTGGTTTCACCATCATTGGTGGAGACCGACCTGATGAGTTCCTGCAGGTGAAGAACGTTCTTGCTGATGGCCCGGCCGCCCAGGACAACAAGATGGCCTCTGGTGAGTGATGCCTAGTTTGGTGAATGGTTTTTAGGGGAACATCCACAATTCACATGAGAGATAATTAGGAAGCCAGCCTACGAATGACTTAATTATAGATGTCTCATCACATTAAACGGGATAGGAAAAGTATATTAACATAAAAAGACTACAGAATAATGGCTTTATTTATTCACCCTCATATTGTTCCAAACCATTTGACTTGATTTTATTTTCTTCTGTAAAACAAAAAGTGTGATATTTTGAAGAATCATGCATTTTTTCCATATCATTCTTATTTTAGTACTATCATACCATCACAGTTTTTTTTATTATTATTCTGATTAATATTATTATTTTGTTTGTACATTTTTTGTTGTTATGTGATTAAGTCATTTTTATTAGAATATTTAATTCTTATACAGTATTATGTATAATGATAAAAATAATTTTTTTTGTATTTACCGTATTTTTCGGAATATAGGTCGCACTGGACTATAAGTCACATTTATTTAGAACCAAGAACCAAGAGTAAACATTACCGTCTACAGCCGCGAGAGGGCGCTCTATGATTTTAGTGTAGACTACAGGAGCACTGAGCAGTATAGAGCGCCCTCTGGCGGCTGTAGACGGTAATGTTTTCTCTTGGTTCATTTCTCTCGGTTCATTTCTCTTGGTTCATGTCAAATTAATTTTGATAAATAAGTCGCACCTGACTATAAGTCGCAGGACCAGCCAAACTATGAAAAAAAGTGTGACTTATAGTCCGGAAAATACTGTAAATATTTTTCAGTATTGCTATATATATAGTTTTTATACTTTTAATTTTAGTTAAGTATAATAACCTGGCTCCATACAGCAACAGTTAATTGTGACCATAGTAGCAAGTCATCTAAAGCCACATAATAGCCAAAAAGAAAACTGAAATTTAAGTAATTATTCACTAATAATCTTCCTTTCCATTTAGTTGTCAACTAGATAGCTGCTGCAGATGATTGAGTGACTGAACAATCAGTCTGATTCATGATCTGTATCAGCTGATTCAAAATTCATTCACTGATTCAGTTCAAAAACACTTGGAATATAGTACAGAAGTCACACAAACTGCTTGGTATTATCTTATCAAATGTGTATATGAAAAAGATCTGTGTCAAAATTCTTCAAAGGTTCACAAAGAAATAATACACGTTTGAAATGACATAGTGTAAGGGTGAGTAAATAAGGACAGAATATTTCATTTTGTCTAAACTTTCATCTAGCGTCTTTCAAAAACATAAATGGATTAGAAAAGTTGTTCATCCACTTTGTAATGATCCTTTTCCTTTCTGATGCTGTCAAATTCCCTCTCTTTTAAACCTAGGTGATGTAATTGTGGAAATCAATGGCACACTTGTCTTGGGCAAGACCCACGCCGATGTGGTCCACATGTTCCAGTGCATCCCAATAAATCAGTATGTTGACATGGTCCTCTGTCGTGGATACTCGCTTCCCCCCGACGTGGATGCGGACAGTGAGGACCTTCCCCCTCCACCTCCACCTCCATCAGGAGAGATCGTAACCGCCGTACCCCTCATCAATGGCCAGCCACTGCTGGTCAAAGGTGACGCCCTTCACGGCTCCTCCCAGGAGCTTCACTACGTAACCACAGATGCCAGTGGGCGGCAGGTGGTCGCTGCTCTTCCAGGGGGCAGCAGCAGCAGTGCCGAGACGGGGATGCTGCAGCCGGAGCTGGTGAGCGTGCCAATCGTGAAGGGACCTGGAGGATTTGGCTTCGCCATTGCAGACTGTCCTCTGGGGCAGAAGGTGAAAATGATCCTGGATGAGCAGTGGTGCCGAGGCCTGTTGAAAGGAGACGTGATAAAAGAGATTAACAGGCAGAACGTGCAAACGCTGAGTCATGCCCAGGTGGTGGATATACTGAAGGACCTCCCAGTGGGCAGCGAGGTGAATCTGTTAGTGTTGAGAGGAGGTAAGAGAGCGGGAGGGTGTGTGGAACATCGCACTGATCATTTAGGTCATAAACATACTCTAAACAAGCAGAAAAAGCTAAAGTGTTCACTATAATTGTCGCTTTGATCACTTTTGTGGGATCATTTGCATTCATGTTTGTTCTTGTAGCTCAAACAATAGACAACACTAGAGTTGATTCCCAGGGAATTCATTTCACTTTTCATAATCTTTTGGCCTTAATGACAAGAAAAAAAAATACAAATATATATATATATATATATTTATAAATTTAACTTTAAATACAAATTCTGCATCATGTTTAGTACTTTCATTTTAATTCAGTAAAAATTCAGAAAGTGAAAAATGTGTGATTCATGAAAAGAGAACACTGTACAGAGTAAGTCGCTTTCTTGTACAGTATTATTATTTTTTTCAGTACAAATATCTATATGTTCTTAATTCAAGATTTGTTTGAGATGCACAATGGCATAAAATTAGTTTTATGAGAAATATATCAACGTTAATTATGGTCTATGTGTTTTTTTTTAAATAAAAAATAAATTAAGATTTAAGAAAATGCCAGCAGGATTAGAAAAAAATTACTTAATTTTAATCTTAATTTTGAAATATTTCTCAAAAAACAACTTTTAGCATCTACCGTCATTTTTGTGTCTCAAGTATTATATTTTGATTTAAATATGTTTAGATATTTGCACTGGGAAAACAAAACTAAATACTGAGTAAGAAAATGAATGTGCAGTGTAGCAGAGGACATTTTTCCAAATTATAATTTTTAGCAGGGAATTACACAAAAGCTCTTTTCCCTTTTTACACAATTTTTTTGTTTTGTTATATCTGCATTGTTTAGCAGGTGAGAAATCAATGCCATTATTTGCCCCACTTCATAAGTTTACATTTTAACCACACTCTTCTCCTCCACTCTCACCGATCACACTTGGTGTGTTTCTGTCCCCTTAGGAGAATGTTATGTTAGAATGATGGACCGTTGATCCTGGTGCAGTTGGCAGGAGAGGCCCTGTTGCATCTTTTGCACCCACTCTTTGGGGCTGGCTGGGAATTAGTGAAATGGGTTTAGATCACAGGGGAATTTCAGGATGTGTCTGCAAGTGAGGATTTATTGTCTGAAAGGTGAGAGAGAAAAAGAGAGAGAGATAGAGAGGAAGGGGGAAAGGGGAAAATATGAAGAAAGAGAGCAAGATAATTCATTGTTTAGCCATTAAATTCAAAGTAAATCTCACCAATCCAGAGAAAGACAGAGAAAAAAACCCTGAATTGAGAGATGGAAGTGTAGAAACATCTTTATTTTATGCATGGCTTCTGTCATTTGCAGTTTCTTTCTCCCTGGAGAATTCATCATTTTCTCTTATGTACATTTATTCTATCCATCTTTAGTGGCTCCTAGATGATGCATGTGTCATGATTAACTCAGCTCAGAATTGGCTCAGGAAACGCCCCACTCTGAAGCACTTGAATGGTGCTTCCTCTATGAGTAGCTTTTTAGTTAGATGGATGGGAATTAATAATGTAGCATTGAAACAATGTATTCTCATGCCTTTTTCATATTCGAGAGGCAACAACCATGAAACACTGTCATTATAATAAGGCTAGAAACGTTCTATCTCAGTAACGAGTTCTTGTTTTTTTCCCATCTATCTGTCGATGAGTGCCTGTTCCCTTGTTTTTTCCTCCTTCAGTGCTACTTGCGTCTCTCATACCTTTTCTCTTTTTCTAGGTCACACATCGCCTGTGAAGAGTTTAAGACCTGTGAGTATGATAATAGATTTCAGAGGTGATCATGATCTTGTAGAACTGAGGAAATGGCTGAATATTTTTTTTTATTTTGTGCCGATTAAATTTCTTCTCAATTATTTTTTGTACTGTGGGTTGGGGATTTGAACAAACCCCTTTTCTGTAAGTACCAAAATTCAGTAGCTGACACGTCCCACGCCATTTGTACTGAATTGTGTGGTGTGTACTACTTTGAAGTGAAAGAATGTACGATTTTCACTTGAGAATGATGAAATGGGCAAAAACAATCCCATATACTTATATTGAAGAGGAGTTTTTAGAGATCAGAATATCATTGAGAATTATAATTCATTCCCCTTTATTTAATTAGGCCCTTTTGACCCTGGCCTGTAAACACTCAAATATCAAACTGGTGAGTGTTGTTTGGACTTACTCACAATTACTAAAATAAATGCTTTGAAAGACCAGTATCTTGTAACATGGGGCAAAATGGCGAAACCATGAATTTTATGTGTGTTTTGGGCTTCATTTTTCAATGGGTTTACTGATAGACTTTTAAATATTTCATGCAGTATCACTCTTGCACACATTGCATATGAAGTGTGGGAATTTTCCTGTAAACTAGAAGGCCCGATCCAACCAAAATCGTGTTTTTGTTGATATAGGGTATCTATCTGTAGGCACTTCCTCATTTTCTCTGAGGATATGCCCAGTGAACAGTTTAAATGCTGCTTGTTACTGTCCACATCTGTGTGCACTCTGCTGGTCACTTTGTGAAGTGGTATTAAATCACATTATATTTCAACAGAGACCGGGGTTGAGTGCCAGCACTGAGACTCTGGACCGTTGCCATGACATCATGGTTCCCCAGGCTTTGACCTATCACTCAAACACACTGCCATGTAGCTCTCCAAAACAAGATGCTTCCCTCCACTACAGCAAACCCAAAGCCTTGCCGGAGAGCATAGGTGAGTCTATGCTGAGCTCATCCAGCAAGCAGGAAACTCTTTTGTTACAGCACCAAGATATGGATCTGTTGGATTTGAAAATTTGTCTGAATGCTATATCCTGTATCAGATTTTATTTTGCATTATCTATTTAAAATATGGAAGAGCATTTCCGCCTCAGAGTCAAAAATGATGTAATTGTGTAATAAAGTGTATAAACTATACATAGTATAAACTATAAGTAAATGAAGTAAAAAATAAAATAAAAATTAAGTTAGTAAAACACTATTGCCTTATTTTTTTTATTATAAATAAAAAAATAAGGTATTAAACTCAAATTAAGATTATGCAGTATATAAACATCACAATTATTTTTTATGTTACTATGTTGAGATACATTTACATTTACACTTATTCATTTAGCAGATGCTTTTATCCAAAGCGACTTACAGATGAGGACAGTGGAAGCAATCAAAAACAACAAAAAGAGCAATGATATATAAGTGCTATAATAAGTCTCAGTTAGGTTAACACAGTACACGTAACATGGGATTTTAAATAATATAATAAATAAAAAGAAAACAGATAGAATAAAAAAAGAATAGAGCAAGGTAGTGTTAGAGATCTTTTACACATACACACACACACACACACACACACACACACACACACACACACACACACACATACAATTGCTAGATACAAAGACACAAATTTGCAATTATGTGATTTAAAGTCACAATTATGAAATATAAAACTCCATTTTATTTTATTTAAATACTTTATTTAAAATGCATTTACAGAACAGGGTTTTTTTTTTGTAATCTTTTTTTTTCACTTTCAAATCATAATACATGAATACATGAGAAAACAGCACACGAGACAAGAGCTGTGGAAAAAAATGTCTTATTCTTGAATATATTCCGCAATTGGTTTAAATGTGTGAAACTTTAAATGAGATTTATGAGCGGAAGATTTTCAGTTAATATCAGTTGTTCTATGTTAAAACATTGTTGAATGGCTTTGTGAGACTTTGAATATAGTTTGAATAGAGTATTTTATAGTAAAAAAATTTCCCTTTGGAGCTGTACAGTCGGAATTACCAAGCACTATTATTGCATGGAAAAGAGCAGCTGTTTTATTTGAGCTTCACATAAAAAAATATCATATGGTTTTCAAATGACATATATGAGAAAACTGTCCTTTTAATTTCTGATCCGAATGCAGAGACAATTTGGACTCTTTACTTTTATTTTATTTTTATTACTGTCGCTTCTATTTTTAGTTTTTCTTTTTTGTGTTGATGAACTGATAATGTGGTTAATTCCATGTTTTCCAAATTATATATTGTACTTCCATGTAACTCTGTCCATTTGTATACAGCACCTCATTATAAAGAGTTGGACGTGTTCATCAAAAGAGATCAGGAGACAGGCTTTGGCTTCCGTGTGCTTGGAGGAGAAGGTGCAGAACAACCAGTGAGTCCCTCATACTTCTGTAATCACATTACTGGATATTTATATTCATGGACTGTATTTATGTGATTTATTAGCAGATTGACTTTCTGTCTTAACTCTAAAGCAATCTGTCTAATTCCATTAGGTCTACATTGGTGCCATCATTCCCCTGGGGGCGGCAGAGAAGGAAGGGCGTCTGAGGGCTGGAGACGAGCTCATTGGTATCGATGGCATCACTGTGAAGGGGAAATCTCACAAACAAGTTCTGGATCTGATGACTAACGCAGCACGAAATGGACAAGTGTTGCTTTCAGTGCGCAGGAAGGTCATTTACAGAGGTGAGCGCTGCAGACTGACAGGCCTTAGACATAAAACCAGCACTGGAGTGTAATTAACTGCCTGGAAAGCTTTCATTAAAGGTCAGTCCGTGTAATCTTCTGCTCTATAGATGCCCTGGAGGATGTTGGGAGCGGAGCGTTGACCCTTGTGAATGGCTCACCTCGGCTTCCACGTATCCAGGTGCCAAGCATCAAGGACCAGGGGTCGTTTGATATCACGCTCCATCGTAAAGATAACGAGGGCTTTGGCTTTGTCATTCTCACATCGAAGAGCAAACCGCCACCTGGAGGTAACAGCAGATTCATTGATGTACCAGCTGAAGTCATTCGGGAAATAAACAAGAAAAACATTAGAGATCATTAGAATTGGAAATCAAGACCCTTGTGAAAAATAAATATACTAAAATGCATTTGAAATCTACTAAATCTACCACAAACACCTTTACATATTTATGTTCTTAATAAAAAATCCATGCAATTGTACTTTTAGTATACTAAAAGTCTGTTATACTTAAAAACTGCTAAATTTGAAGAGCTAATTTTGTATTAAATGCACTTTAATTGTGCACTGAACTCCAACTAAAGACATACTGAAGTATATTTGATTGTGCTAAAGTGGATATGTTGCAAACTATACTTTAGGTTCTCTTTAAATATAATTTGCAATATATTATTCAAAGATCATACAATCCTCAACAATAGTGACATTAAAACACATTTTAGGCTTTTTGTTTCAGTTTGATAATTGAATTTTACCATGGTTGTTGTGGTTTAATGTCATGTTGTGTTTAACATATTGCACAGTGAAAGTTGTTTCTTTATTTTCACTGTCTTTTATGGCCACTATAGTCATACATACTGTGTATAAATGGTAGTCAGTGGTGTTTGCATCACAACTTGCATTGTTCATTGAGCATATTACATCATCAGCATTGTGCCTCATTGCCTTGAGGCCCATGTTCTCTATTCCATTCCATCCAGCTGTTTCAGCTTTACAGAACCCCAGAATTGTTACTTCTCATATGATTCATTTATTATGATTATAAATACAACACAAGCCATTTCAATTCTGCTAAGTGATTTGCCTAAGTGTGTGTTGCAGTGATTCCTCATAAGATCGGTCGAATAATTGAGGGCAGTCCGACTGACCGCTGCGGACTGCTGAATGTGGGTGACCGCATTTCCGCTGTGAACAGCCAGTCCATTGTGGAGCTCTCTCACAATGACATTGTTCAGCTCATCAAAGATGCGGGGAACTCCGTCACACTCACCGTGGTTCCTGAGGATGGTGAGTGAGATAATGAAATGCCGCAGAACATATTCATGCTTTCTTAACCTGTGCCTCGTGCTTTGATTTTTTTTCACACTAAGGCAATAATGTAGTTTAATTGAAAGGCTAATAACCTCAGTGAAATTTAATATAAATTATGCATGCATATTTAAATTGAACGCTTTATAAACGGTGTTTAGACCTATTATTTAGCCTACAAATCATGACTATACACCGTTTATTTTGTTATGTTTAATACATGTTAGTTGCATGCGTGAATATGATACAACTAAAAGCATTAATTGGCACAGGCTTCTGCAGTTCAAATCTTCCTGATCATATTGTGAAACATTCCTCATCAATATTTCAGAAGTGTTGCAAATGCTGTTTTATAAGGGCTTTAACACTTGATGTTCATCACTTCATATGACAGTCTGTTTTTATTGGCTGTTTAGAGTACAAAGGCCCGCCCTCAGGAGCCAGTTCATCCAAACAAAGTCCAGCACCGCAGCACAAGTTTCTCAAATCCACTCAGGATGAGAGGTGCAGTCCACTATCATGTATTTAAACCACTTTAAATGTGCTCATTCCTTCTGTCTATTTGTTGTAAATTCGTGTAGATTCAGCCATAAACATTAGCCGATAAAACTAAGCTCTCTTCACTTACAGTGTATTAAAGCCACACTTCTGCTTTGTGTTACTTATGCGCAGATATAATTTGGATATGGATGAGATCAGGGATGAGCTCATACGGACAGAGTATAAAGCTCTTCCCATGAGTGAACAGGGAGCACTGTGTGTTGCCAACTCCAAACAGGCAAGAGTCACACTTACATCACAAACTGTGCCTAGAATTTAACTAGAGAACATGTCTAGGGAAATATTTCAACACTGTATAAAAAAAACAATGAGATCATACTAGGTATTTAAGCCAAGACTAAAAACTATGAATGGAAAATCTAAATCAAATCACAAAATCTAGTTAAGGATTATTATTAATTTCTTCATGCTATCACAGAAATAAGTTACATTTTGAATATATATTAATATATTACATGCATTTTTGTTCAAATAAATGCAGCGTAGTTGAGCCAAAACTTGAACTGTGTATATCTACTTTTTCTACCTAGGGCTGTATTGCAGTAGAGTTGGAGCGCGGACCTCGTGGTTTTGGCTTCAGTCTGAGAGGAGGAACGGAGTATAACATGGGCCTCTACATCCTGCGGCTGGCTGAGGACGGCCCTGCTCTACAGGACAGCAGGATACACGTCAGTACAGCACACCACTCTTTAATAACTCACACATTGCGGATGGAATCTGCTGACTGTTTTCCATCATCTGCAGTGATTTTAGAGAAACATCTGCAGAGTGCATTTAAATGTAGTAAAATATTTAACGGAAGCTGAATATTATACCTTTTTATACTCAAATATTTCAAAATAGGAGACCCATTTCATGGGTTTGATCCCCAGGAAATACATGAAAAAATGTATAGCTTGAATGAAATTTGGATGAAAATGTTTGCCAGAAGAATTAAAGAGGTTTATTTTGTACTCTACTGTGCTGTTGTGTTTAAGTTTAAAAACGCATAAATACTCAATATGTATAAAATGATCTGTAATAACAGACAAAGCAAATAGAAAAATGACGAAGTTCTTACTGGCACATCATTAGAAATAAAGTTCATCAAATAAACTTTATCGTTTGGTTTCTACCTGCACGTTTACCTCTCTCGTAAACACTACACATGTGAATCAGAGGGCAGGGCTAAACGGGCAGCGATGTAGAAGCAGGTGTTGATATTCTTCTGCGGAGGCAGTGTTTAGCCACAGTATTACATCATAAAGTGGCACATCCCACAAGCTGTCATTTTGGCATATTGGCTTTAATATAAGCTGTTTTTAGACTAACAAGAGTTAAAACTTACAGAATGTTTTTATACCACAAGGACCTCTTATATACCAGAGATCAAAGGAATTTTGATTTCTCAGTTTATGATCCCTTTAAATGCAAATGTTAATTGACTTTCAAGGCCATATCAGACATCATCTTCCTGTTTGCAGTCAGCTGATATGGGTTTTTCATTGGCCGATGCTGATACATGAAAAGCAAGATATTTTGGTCTTTAACTAAACTCATCCCCTCTTGTGGCCTGAACCAGAGACCACTAAGATATTCAATAATGATAAAACACATAAATGATCTTATGCCTGAATGTGCAGGTAGGAGATCAGGTAGTGGAGATCAATGGAGAACAAACGCAAGGCATTAGTCACACCAGAGCCATTGAGCTGATCCAAGCTGGAGGAAACAAAGTGCTACTGTTACTGCGACCGCAAGCCCTCTTATCAGAGAACAGTGAGTTATGAGACACAAACACATGATGCTGCTGCTATTTACGCAAGCATGCTGTAAGAACATCAAGACAACATCAACAGCTAACTTCAGCTTTTTCTTTTTTCTTTCTATCTTTCTTTCTTTCTTTCTTTCTTTCTTTCTTTCTTTCTTTCTCTCGTTCTCTTTGCAGGTTGTGTAAGCTCCTCTACGGTGTGCTACTGCCCCCAGGAGCATCATCACTAACAGCCTCTTTTCTTCTAGGTCTTTTATTCTTTGGTAATGGGACTTTTACTACACTTTCTTTGCTCCCTAATTGCTAGTGTTTTCTCTGCTTTATTGTGTCAAATTATAGATATGTCAAATATGTTCCTGCATTCACAACACCATGAAAAATGGTTTCACTCAAAAATATAGCAGGGCAATACATTTACATAGCGAATCATTAGCAACCAGCAGTGAAACAGGCAAATACCACTCAAATATAATTGGTAACCATGGTAAATAATTAATCATAGTATTTTAATTCTAGGCAGTATAAGCAATCACATCTTTTCACCCTTAGGTTCTGATGTTATCCTTCCTGATCCACTGGGATCCAACACTTTCAGCATTCCTCTCAGTTATCCTCTCCTTCATCTGCCATCTACCACAGCGAAGAAGGAAACGTCAGACCTGACGAGCTCCTTTGCCCGTTCTCACGGCTCCTTGGATCTGGCCTGTGAGGAACCTCGCTCTAAAGACAGCAAGAGGGAGAAGCGTGCCAAACCACCAAACACCAGCTCTTCCAGAGTCCCGCAGCAACGGCTCATCAAGAGTCAGTCTGCGGAGAATCTCCTTGATCTCGGAGATGCAATGAAATCCAAAAGCCCATCCAAAGACAAAGCTTGCAGCCACAAAGAAAATCAGCAACAGAGCACTCGAGACTCCCACAAGAACAGAAAGTCCTGCCAACATAATCGCTCAGTCAGTCCCCAGAAGTCAAAGCGTGAAGGACAGCAAGTGGTAACTGGCGAAGCGCAGGGACGGAAAGAGGAACGCCGTGTGAAGGGGACTGTGAGGGTGGACCAGAAGAAAAGTGCCGCTGATAGAAGGAAAATACAGGAATCTAGAGGAAGGGAACATAATGAGGCCCAAGAAGGGGAGGCAAAGTGGACAGCTGAGAAAATAGTGATAAACAAAGGAGAGGATGAAGTGCTTGAGCCAAAAGCGGAAACGGAGCTCAAAAGACCCCGAAAGAAAAAAAAACAGAGAGATAGAGACATGCGAAATGAGGACACCCACATATTGAGCAGAGAAGGAGACAAGAGGAGCAGACAAACAAAGGATAAGGGGGATCAAACGGAAGTAAACAGGAAGGAAATGATTACAGACAAGAATGAAAGGAAAAGAAAAGGAAATGAGAGCGAAGACAACACTGTCACCATGGATGGGGTTCCAGTCACCACCAGGGCGAATCTAGTATTAGACCGCCCTGGTCCCTTGAGCGACGGCCTTTGGAAGATCCCTAGTTTTGCTCGTATCCTCACGCACCAGGAAGCGATGCAAGATGTTTGCGAATAGTTTGGCGATCCTTGGGAATAGAAGGTTTAAGGCCAAAAACATACAGTACGCAAGTATGTGAATGCAAACGCTTCTAGCTGCTATTTCACACAGTTCATCGTGTATTGCAAGTTGCATTCTCAACATTTCAGCACAATCGTGGGAATTTGCGTAGATTATCTGCTGGCGGAAGAGAATTTTGCTGAGCGAGTTAAACTGTCGACGTGTTATTTAGGCTAGATATAAACATCACATCTGGTTTATTGGCACAGACATTTGAAGAAAACTAGGGCCTTCTTGAGTAAAAGACTAAGCATCTTCAAGGGGTACTCAAAGTACTCAAGGGGCTGATTGAGGTTTATTTACATTGCCTAGCCAAACTTCTCCTAACAAGTTCCTTATGCTGTAAAAAAAAAAAAAAACTGAAGTTGAGTTTAATTATATTACATTTATGGAAAAGTGTATACAGCATATGATACATTCTACTGCATAAACTCAAAATAAAATCTGTTACTTGTGAATTGTAGCTTGCAAATAAGCCAATGTTGCTCCAAACCTTTATTTTCTTCTGTGGAGCACAAAAGAATATATTTTGTAGAATATTGGTAACCAAATGGCTTTCGCCCCCCATAGACTTTCATAGCATGGACAACAAATACTGTACTATGGAAATCAGTGGGACTTGAAACTGGTTGGTTGCCAGATTTCTTCAAAATATTTTCTTTCATGGACTAAATGGTTTTGGGTCCCACTGACTTCCATAATATGGACAACAAACAGTATAGAAGTCAATGAGACCTAAAACAGCTTGGTTGCCAGATTTCTTCAAAATATCTTCTTCTATAGACTAAAAGTTTTGGGTACCATTAATGTCCATAGTATGGACAACAAACACTATAGAAGTCAATGGGACCTGAAACAGTTTGGTTACCAAATTTCTTTGAAAATATTAGCATTTATACCCTAAACCAGGAGTGTCAAACTCAGTTCCTGGAGGGCCGGAGCCCTGCAGAGTTTAGATGCAACCCTAATTAAACACAACTGATCCAGCTAATCAAGTCCTTCAGGCTAATTTGAAAGCTAAATGGTATGTGTGTTGGAACAGGGTTGGAACTGAACTCTGCAGGGCTGCGCCCCTCCAGGAACTGAGTTTGACTGGTCCCATTGACTTCCATAGTATAGACAACAAATACTATGGAAGTCAATGGGACCTGAAACTGTTTGGTTACCAAATTTCTAAAGAATATCTTCTTCTACAGTGCAACGAAATGGATCAGTTGTCCACAATAAGCTCAATAATATGCATTTAGAAAGTAAATGCCAACTTTAAACCAGGTTGTTTATTAATTAGATAGGTAGCTATAAACAAGTCGACACCTTAGAAGCACAGACATCTCAAGGTCATAACTTTATCGCCCGATTGAATAGAGAGGTTTGAAACCACTACAATAATACAAAGCATGTATATTCGGTGCATTCACATGCTTGTTCACATACTTTCCAAGAGTATGTTTTTGGCCTTGCACCTTGTTTTTCTCCATGTGGCTTCAGAGCGTATCAAGTGAACAATGTTCATGTGCTTCTCTTTGGACAGTAGTCAGCATGAGCTTCTCATTCAAATGATTTAAAAAAGCACTCACAAAAAGACTGATTAGACATGAAGTTTCATCTAAACTGCTTTATGGAGATCATTGCTTAATCAACTTGGACAGGCAATTTCTGAAGCTTTGTGGTCGAGCTCATGGATTTCCTTTTTGTCCGGACAGCCTCTTTAAAATTGCTTCTTGCCAGCTGACATTAAACAACATGAGGACTCTGTCAACATCACAATGCAACCCTTCCTTATGCAATTTAACAGGAACGGCCCATTAATCACCAAAAACAACAATTCAAGTTTATGTTTCGGTTAAAAACAGCACGTCTTTACCCCAAAGAATCATTTTTTTCCACTGCATGCAAACTTCTTGTTTTGTTGCATGCGTTTAAGACCCGTGCAGTTTATCTCTTAACATTTTCAAATGGTGTAAATAAGAACTGTCTTGAAGATTGGGGGCTTTACCAGGGACTTTTCAGACTGTTCTCTCTTCCATGTCTTTGATTCCCTGATCTCCAAATATCATAATTGCAAATGACCAGAAACTTGTGCTTTAATATACCAAGAACATGATCAAATGTTTATTTATTGAAATATGTATATGAATAGATACATGTAGCTATAACAGATTGTGACATTGATTTCGGTGTAGAGGTTCAGGCTCTTGCTAAGCACCGTGGTAGTTTTACCTTGTAGCAACTGTTTTGACTTGTCACAAAACAAATGGTTAATGCAGATGTATTTTTAGATATTCTATGAAATCAGATTTAATACGGTAGATATTTATTTAATTTCTTTCCTGAAGATCCATGTCATCAAGATGAAGGCAAGCAGTGCAAGCAATGCAACCCCTCGGTTATGAGGCTATACTGTACTTTACAGCAGTCAAGCTTTGGTTTATGACCAACAGAAGCCAATGAGCATGGGTGAACCTCATGAAGGTTGTCAAGGGGTCATATTTAACCTCAAATTTAAAAGAAAATATTTTGCATCAAAGGAATAGTTCAACCGAAAATGAAAATGTGCTAAAAATTTACTCGCATCCAGGCCAACAATGAATGAATGGGTATCGTCAGAATGAGAGTCCAGACTGCTGATAAAAACCTTACAATAATGCACATGACTTAAATGCACCAATTATTGTTTTGTGAAGTGAAAAACTGTGTCTGTAATAAATCCATCGCTTCTGGATAAAACACTGACATATTTGTTTTGGACAGTTTTGGCTTGTAAAGTGTGTTTAATCTCTTCCTCCTGATTCACACAAAAACCTTTTTCACTGGAGAAAGCAATATCATGGATTGAAGACGTTTGAAGTTAAAAACATCTTGAATTTGTTTCTTATTTCACTTCATAATGTAAAATACTGGAATGGAGTGGTCTGGATTACATGTGGATTATTAAAATTTGTTTTTATCAGCTGTTTGGATTCTCATTCTGACGGCACCCATTCACTGCAGATGATCCATTGGTGAGCAAGTGATTTTGGGTGATCTATTCCTTTAAGAAAATAAAGCCTGCATTATTATTATTATTATTATTATTATTATTTATATTATGACATTATTTTTATGAAAATTAAGCACAATTACTCTTCAAATTCAAATTACTGTATTTTTTGCATTAGCTTTAACTTAAACTATAATATAAAAATAATTAATATTTATATTGCACTAAAGTAATGAGTATCTAATGAATATGACTGCAGTGAAAAGCAAACCTTCTGAATCAATTACAGAGAATTTTTATGGGAGAGAAATTCATGCGTACTGTCACAATGAAACAAATCATAAAAATCCTACAAATAGACTTCATTATGTGTAATTGATTTTATGCAAATTTTCATTTTTGAGGTGAAATATGATCAAGTACAGTTTTCTGTGATATTCACCCTAATGTGCAAAGATTCAGTCTTTAAATACAGATTATAATGTAGGGGGAAATGATCCCTCCTAAAAACAGGAATGTTGCGGGTACAATGTATTATCAAATTGTCTATTTTAAGATCCTCAGCTGATTTTTTCCATGCTTGCTTGCAACACCTGATCGGTTGTGGGAGGTTTCTGAAAGGGCTGATTTATTTGGGTTTTGAGGTCTGAATGTGGCCAAGATTAACATGTATGGTGTGATTTCATAGGAAGTGATATGATCTAACTATACCAAAGGACAGTTGGCCATTCCATATGCTGTGTGGGATGTGATTATGACCTCAGGGTTTGGATATGTAACTGTGACACAGCTGCGATATAAAGTAAAGGTGAGAAAGACAAGATCATTGTTCACGATAAGTTGTAGTGTTACATTGTTCTGTGCAAATGACACATTGAAAACTTTCAGTTCAACAAAATGTGAAGACATGTCATGAAAGCAATGTTAGCATCTGCTGTACATACATGTATAAGTAAATCATCTTCATTGTTCATATTTAAAAAGTGAGGCCTAGAATCACCTCATTTTAGACAAAATTCATATGGGCTCAGTATAACGTGGTCTGATTCATGTAAATGTTTAAATAATGTACAGCACCTTTATAAAAAATAGCTGAGTGGTCTCTCAGAAGAAAGAATAGAAATATGTATATTTGTTCTGTTATTTTTCTAAGTAATTATTTAAGCATGGCGGGAAAATATTTCAAGTCAGTGCAAAGAAAATAAAATCATATCCTGGTGTTCTGGTCATGTAACACTTCATGCAAAATCAAATGTGTTTTAAAATGTGTATCAACAATCTCAAGGGAGTTTTTTTAATTAAAAAAAATGATAAGGGTCTCCTAAACAATCCACTTTCACTTCAAATTAACTTTTTTCCCTTAATCGAAATCTTGCGACATCTGCTTCAAAATAATGATGTTATTTAAATTTGCGAATTATTCCATAATTGGCATTTCTATATTTAAGCTTGTTTTTTTTTTTTTTTTACTCCAGCCTTTTCTGCTGAGTTTTGCAGAGGAACAGGCAGTGTGACAAAACCGAGCGCACACAGATAAGAGCAACGTTTGACTAATTTCATTATTTTAAGATGACTTTAAGCTATAAGATTTTTAAATATAATGACTGTGACCATGACATTTATTATCCCAGCTCAAGTTGTCTACAGAAAGCCTTATCCCAGCCTGTCACGCCTACAGCATTATCTAGATGATAAAACCTATGGCTTGTCTCACAGAACAAAATGTAGACTACTTTAATGGCTTACAGTAAAGAAATATGCCAGTCTAAGCAGCATTTGTTCTGCTGAGTTAAGCAGAACACTGCTGTATCATTTCATGATTGCTCAGCGATGTGTAAAGTACTCAGTACCGCAGAGACTGGAGGAGGTATTTAAGGCGGTAGCAGAGATATAAAGGAGCAGATAAATTTATTGCAAACCACTGAAGCAGTGGTGAAAGTGGATAATACATGTCTGACAGGTGAAATATATTAGGATTCTTTAGCCCTACTTTGAGGTTTCTACGAAACTGCCACCAGGTGTCACTAACGAGTCGTTTCCAGTAAAACACATCACTAATGGAAACAAAACATTTGCTTATGTGGTAATATAAAAGTTAATGTACGTATAATGAATGCACATTTTAATATATTAATGTTATAACGCAAAAAGTTACATAGCTGTGTGTTCTTGTTGGGGTGCAATAGTTAAGGCTTGAGCAGTAAAGTTAATAGGCTACATGGGCCCCAAAGCATTGCAGAAAACGGTAATGTTATTAAACACACAACCATGTGCGACCCTATACAGCTTTTCTTTTTGAATCTTAAGTTTGCTGTGGATAAGCTGATGAAAAACAGACCGAGTTATTCTGTTATAAACAAGGAAAGAGTGACTGTGGTTTTTATCTCTCTATCCAGGCCAGGATAAAATGGGTGTGGTGTTTTTTTTTTTTGAGATAAGTTCAGAGAGCACATTTGGAGTCTAGCTCTGACATTTCAGAATACTTTCTCAGGGAATTAAGTTGATTTCATAAGCTCATTCAGTTTCACTGTTTTCAGCTGTTTTTCTTTCACTTTCACCAATGAAATGGTCACATGTCAAATGGTCAAGAATGTTATTGTTGTTTTTTTAAGTTTTTGAAAGAAGTCTATCTTATGCTCACCACTGGGGATACATTTATTTGATAAAAATGCAGGAAAAAATAGGAACATTTTGAAATTATTACGGTTTAAAAGAACTGTTTTCTATTTGAAAATACTTTTAAATTTAATTCAATGCTGCAATGGCAAAGCTGAATTTTCAGCAGCCATTACTCTAGTCTTCAGTGTCACATGATCCTTCAGAAATCATTCTAATATAAATAAGAAACATGTCTTATTATTGTCATTTTTTAAAACAGTTGTGTGAAACTGGGAAACACTACCATTCAAAAGTTTGGGGTAAGTAAGATTTAGAAAAAAAAGAAAAAAAAGAAGATTTTAGGGATGCATTAAATTAGTCACAAGTGACAGTAAATACATTTATAATACAACAATACAAGAGATTTTATTATAAAAAAAAGTTTTAAATAAAAACTGTTCTTTTGAACTTCCTTTGAATCAAAGTATACTCAAAAAATCAGTTTCTACAAAAATATTAAACAGCGGCATTGTTGAAGAGAACTTTTAATAATTAATAGTTGATGCACTATGTAGCAAATCAGCATTTTAGAATGATTTCTTAAGGATCCTGTGACAGTGAGAACTGGAGTAATGATGAAAATTCAGCTTTACCATTACAGGAATAAATCATGTTTTAACAGTTATTTTAGGTAGTAATAATATTGTACAATATTATGTTTTTTTGTATTTTTCAACAAATAAATGCAGCCTTGGTGAGTGTAAAAGACTTCTTTCAAAAAGATAAAAAAATATAAATAAAAAATAAATAATATATATATTTATATAACCTTTTGACCATCAGTGTACATGGGTTTAGTTGACAGTTTTTTTTTATTGTTTTGTGAGTGTTTTTTTTTTTTTTTTTTTTTTACATCGACTTTCTGCAGTGATTTTACCATAGGTGATGTTCATGGATGATTGTTCCTTTTTTCCAGCAGAAAAACTCTGGCAGGGTTCCCTGTAAGCTATAATGCTTGAATCATTAAACACTTTTGTGGTTAAGTACACCCTGTTACTATAGCAATCATAAACACAGTTTCTATGGAGGTACACACACACACACACTGAAAATAGCCATGTGTTACTGAAACACAGCATGATTCAAAATTTCAAAACCAAATACTGATGTTAGCAGTTAGACGTACTGTATGATACATAGAGCACCAAGGAAGAAATTGCCATTGTGATTAGGCTACACTGTCAAGCTTCATGAGGGACGCCCCTGTTGGGGAACACCCTTACACTGACTCACATATTCCATAAACTCTAAAAAACCAAACTCAAGACCTCAGCAGACTGGACAAATTTGCACTTTTGTTATTCAAATAGACGCACACTATAGCAACAGCATTAGTTATGTTGCAACAGCAGTGTTGAGCATTTTCACCAGGTTATGAGAATAGTATTCTTTATATACATATATATATATATATATATTACATTATATATGTATATATATATATATATATATATATATATATATATATATTACATTATATATGTATATATAGCCTATGCTTTAGGCTTTAGCCTAAGCAATATCGTACTCGTATAGCCTATATACTGTATATGTAAAACCATTAATGTTTCTTAAGCATCAAATTAGCAAATTAAATATTATTTCTGAAGGAAATTAATACTAATGTGTACATGGCTACTATAGGCAACTAATAGTATAGGTAGGCAATAAAGGTCAAATGACAACAACAGTGTATCAAACAAATACAATAGCCTACAGTACAAATACATATTCGTTTAAAACAATTATTGTTACACACTGTAAAGAGATTACATAATATTTTTAAATATAATCGGCAGACTGTGTATACTGTGCTGCACAGTACGCTCGCATTTCAGAGAGCAGCAGCCAGTTTCTGTGAACCGTGTTATCAGTCTTTAGGCTCTGGTCTGAGGGAAGGGCAGGTCTACGTCACAGAATGGGCGTGTTCCATCCACGAGTGAACCACTAGATTCTCTTCTTCAGACGTTCAGTCGTAGTACACGCCAATATATGAAGGGCTTTTTCCTTTTAATTTGCCAGTTTTTCTTTTCCTTTGCAGCGGGAAAGTGACAAATTAAGCTAATATTGGGAATATTTTGTCCGTGTAATTTATTTAATCTGTTGACTTCTTCTGTCGGTTGTTGTATATTTGAAAAGTGTTTGTTGCTGAAAAACTAAATATATTCGAATGACGATGACAAGTGTGAAGGCTTGGTCACTGCTTCTACTGCCGTTTTCTCTGGTCTCTATGGGGAAAGGTAAGTTGATTTTAAAGTAAACTTCTTGAATAGTTGTTTTTAAACCCAGTCCATCTGTCAACTTCAGAAACTTTTCAGCGTGTTGAAAATAGCCTGCTGAGCAATTTCATGAACAAATGCCGCTAAACTACGAGACAACCCTGGGTTTGGATTGATCTGTTTCTTTGAATTGTATGTGTCTAATAGAATCTCGAAAATTATTAGTCAAATGAAAAAATACCACCCTGTCTCCTAAGAGCAGGGTTTCAAAGACCGATATCACAACTTTCCTGTAGGTAGTGCTACAATATAATTGTCAAGTGTCTATTATGATTACCAAGGCTGCATTTATTTGGTCAAAAACCCACCAAAACAGATATGGTGAAATATTATAATATATATACTATTTAAAATAGCTTTTCTGTTTGAAACTTTGAACAGATTTTCAAAAGTAATTTACCTCTGATGGAGAAGCTTAAAAAGGAGTGCTGCTTAATATTTTTGTGGAAACTGTCACAGTGTCTGGGTTGTGTCCCTGGGTTTCCACTAGATGTCCTCCTTTCTCACGGTGTCTGTCACCTTATCACTTCCTGTTCCCTTATTTGGTCACCTTCCTCCTTGTTTAGTTAATTGATTGTTCCCCACCTGTCTCCTGTTTCCCCTTTACCCTTCTGTGTATTTATACCCGGTCTGTCTGAGTCTGTGTACGGAGTCCTTGTTTAATGTTGAGGTTATTTCATGTCCGTCATCTTGCCTTGCCTTGCCTTGCCTTGCCTTGCCTTGCCTTGCCTTGCCTTGCCTTGCCTTGCCTTGCCTTGCCTTGCCTTGCCTTGCCTTGCCTTGCCTTGCCTTGCCTTCTTGTCTTGTATATTTGGATATTCTGGTTTTGACCCTGCCTGGACTGTTTACCCCTTTTGGATTTGCCCTTCAATAAACACCATACCTGCAATTGGTTCCCTCTCCTGTGTGTTCTGTAACACCGATCGTGACAGAAGGACTCCGTCACTGCAAGAGCCAGCGGTATGTCGGCTTATGTCTCCTCCCCAGCCACAGTGCGGGAGAGGAGTGGATTTGAAGGAACTCGCCTGGTGGTTTTCCGGGGAACCAGAGGAGGTCGCCGAGGAGGGAGTGGTCGAGAGGATACTCAGCACCGCTCTCAACCAGGGCCGCCCTTCGACCCGGGGCTCGTGTGGGATGGATTAGAGCCACCGTCTCACCATGGCGGACGGAGAGGAGAGAGGAGGCGCACGTCCGCCACAGTGGCGTCACTACCCATGATGGCCGCTAGCCCAGCGCCACGAGGCAGGATGGACACCAACACAGTACCACAACCCAAGGCGATCACGAGTCCAGCGCCACGGTGCAAGATGGCCGCCAGCTCAGCGCCAACGCCCAAGAGGGCCGCTGACTCATTCTTGGATTATTTCGCTACGCTGTCCAAGATCCTAGAGATTCCCAAGACGGTTAACGTCATGGCTGCTGAGCCAGCGCCACAGCACAAGATGGCTGCCAGCCCAGAGCCACAGCACAAGATGGCTGCCAGCCCAGAGCCACAGCACAAGATGGCCGCCAGCCCAGCGCCACAGCACAAGATGGCCGCCAGCCCAGCGCCACAGCACAAGATGGCCGCCAGCTTGGAGCCACAGCACAAGATGGCCGACTCAACGCCTGAGTCTCCAGACAAGGTGTCACCGACTCGCCAACATAGAGGGCGGAGGAGGAGGAGACAGGCGTCTACCATTCCTCAAAGCCCAGAGGACGTTCCCGAGGCGGTGCCCGATGCTGTTCCGGAGACCGAGGCGGTGCCCGATGTTGTTCCGGAGGCCGAGGCGGTGCCCGATGTTGTTCCGGAGGCCGAGGCAGTGCCCGATGCCGATGCGGTGCCCGAGGCGGTGCCCGAGGCGGTGCCCGAGGCGGTGCCCGAGGCGGTGCCCGATGCCGAGGCGGTGCCCGATGCCGAGGCGGTGCCCGATGCTGTTCCGGAGGCCGAGGCGGTGCCCGATGCTGTTCCGGAGGCCGAGGCGGTGCCTGATGCCGAGGCGGTGCCCGATGCTGTTCCGGAGGCCGAGGCGGTGCCCGATGCTGTTCCGGAGGCCGAGGCGGTGCCCGATGCCGAGGCGGTGCCCGATGCTGTTCCGGAGGCCGAGGCGGTGCCCGATGCTGTTCCGGAGGCCGAGGCGGTGCCCGATGCCGAGGCGGTGCCCGATGCTGTTCCGGAGGCCGAGGCTGTTCCGGAGGCCGAGGCTTTCCCGGAGGCCGAGGCTTTCCCGGAGGCCGAGGCTTTCCCGGAGGCCGAGGCTGTTCCGGAGGCCGAGGCTGTTCCGGAGGCCGAGGCTGTTCCGGAGGCCGAGGCGGTGCCCGATGCCGAGGCGGTGCCCGATGCCGAGGCGGTGCCCGATGCTGTTCCGGAGGCCGAGGCGGTGCCCGATGCCGAGGCGGTGCCCGATGCTGTTCCGGAGGCCGAGGCGGTGCCCGATGCCGAGGCGGTGCCCGATGCTGTTCCGGAGGCCGAGGCGAGTCACCGATGACCTTCCGGAGTCAGGGCCAGTCACCGTTGAACTTTCAGAGTCAAGTCAAGTCACTGGGTGGTCTGCTGCTCCGCCCTGTTGGACTCCGGCATCGACCATAGGGGCGTGGTGGTCATCTGCTCCACCCTGGAGGACTTTGGCCTTGACCACAAGGGTGTGGTGGTCTTCTGCTCCGCCCTGGGGGGCTTCCGCTCTGACCACATAGACGTGGTGGTCTTCTGCTCCGCCCTGGGGGGCTTCCGCTCTGACCACACGGACGTGGTGGTCTTCTGCTCCGCCCTGGGGGGCTTCCGCTCTGACCACACGGACGTGGTGGTCTTCCGTTCCGCCCTGGGGGGCGTTTGCCCTGACCACACGGACGTGGTGATCTTCTGCTCCGCCCTGGGGGGCTTCCGCTCCGACCACACGGACATGGTGGTCTTCTGCTCCGCCCTGGGGGGCTTCATGTTGTTTTTTCCTTTTGTTTTTGTGTTAATGTCTGTCCCTGTCCCTTTCTGTTAGTCTGGCCCTCCGTCCCTCCCCCTGAACCTCCTCCAGTCCTCCTCCCTCCTGGTCTTTCTGTGTTGTGTTTCATTCTGGTGCTTGTTCCCCTTTTTTTTCTTTTCTGGCCCTCCGTCCCTCCCCCTGAGCCTTCACCTGTCCGCCTCCCTCCTGGTCTGTTTTGTGTCTGTCGTGGAGCGTCTGGGAGCCGCTCCGTAGAGGGGGGGTTCTGTCACAGTGTCTGGGTTGTGTCCCTGGGTTTCCACTAGATGTCCTCCTTTCTCACGGTGTCTGTCACCTTATCACTTCCTGTTCCCTTATTTGGTCACCTTCCTCCTTGTTTAGTTAATTGATTGTTCCCCACCTGTCTCCTGTTTCCCCTTTACCCTTCTGTGTATTTATACCCGGTCTGTCTGAGTCTGTGTACGGAGTCCTTGTTTAATGTTGAGGTTATTTCATGTCCGTCATCTTGCCTTGCCTTGCCTTGCCTTGTCTTGTCTTCTTGTCTTGTATATTTGGATATTCTGGTTTTGACCCTGCCTGGACTGTTTACCCCTTTTGGATTTGCCCTTCAATAAACACCATACCTGCAATTGGTTCCCTCTCCTGTGTGTTCTGTAACACCGATCGTGACAGAAACTGGGATACTTTTTTAAAGGATTATTTGATGAATAGACATTTAAAGAGAACACTTATTTGAAATAGAAATCTTTTGGAACACTATAAATGTTTTTCCTGTCACTTTTGATCAAACTATTGGGTCCTGAATAAAATAATGTATTCATTTACAAACACAAATTTTACTGACGCTAATCTTTTGACTAAAATCTTTTATTGTGGTTGTTGTAGCAGAGTGTCCAGTTCCTCCTATGAATGGCAAATTTGTCTTGTCACTGGAATCCATACTGAAGAATAGCTTCGCAGACGATTCAGAAGCGCTTGTGGAGTGTGCTAAAGGATATGAGAGAGCTAAAGGTCCAACTTCAATCACCTGTGTGAACGGGGTCTGGAGTGAAGTGAAATTAATCTGCAAAAGTAATTTGACTTCTAAATTTGGACATTCCCTTTAAAAGAAACTGTATCAAGTACTAAACTGTGCTATGTTGGCTTTTATTTCAGAGGTAGATTGTGGACAACCTAAACCTTCACCACATATGACCTACTCCAGCCCTGATGGAACATTGTTTGGTGCCTACATACAACCCATATGTGAGACAGGGTAAGGAACGCTGTGGCCCCTACTGTCCATACTGCACTCATACTTGTACTTGACTCTTGTTTTTCTTTTTAATCCAGATATGATCTGGAAGGATCAAGCTTCAGGCAATGTCTTGTTTCTGGCTGGAGTGGAAAAGCTGAATGTATATGTGAGTCCTCATCTTTGTTTACTGTAGATTAATAACGGTGTTATTTTTAATATAATTGAGACATTATTATAGTGTTTCTTGATATTTTTAATTCATTTAATGCATTTTTATTTTTATTTTTTTTTATTTTTTTCAGTTTTGGTAATTTTGTTCTTATCTCTTTTGTTTCTTATTAAAGTATATTTATATATTTTTTTCTTTCAGTTATAGTTATTTAAATACATCATGTTAAAACTAATTGAAAATGAAAACATTGCCTGGGCAACTTACTGAAATAAAACATGTTTATATTATTCTGAGTTTTTTTTTATGATTTTAGTGTACTGTAATAACCCTAATGCGCGTTCAGTATTAACATCTGTGTTGTCTAGAGTGACCTGACAGTCAGAAATGTTGACAGCTTCTCTTTCACTGTGTCTCTGTTATAGTGTCAGAATGCGTTTTTCCAGATCCAATTGAGCATGGAGAGAGGGTTGGACCCAAGAATCCTGTGTTTAATGATGTCATTACATATTCGTGCAATGATAACTACACCCTTGTTGGCAACAGCTCCATTACATGTGGTGAATACGGGGAATATAGTTCACCGCCTCCAATATGCATAGGTCAGTTTTTAGAATTACATTTTTACTCCAGTCACATACATTTTTTGTCCTAATTAGCTGCATTGAATGACCACAAACAATTGCATTGGTCCAGCATCTAGCTCCACACACTGTAGCTGTGTATAGAGTGCAACAGCCAATTCCGGAAGTAACAACTCATTTATTTTCTACATAGGGAGGTTGATTTTTAGCTACAACATATAATAATGCACTCAAATATATTATTATTGGCTGTTCTTGTGTGATTTGAATAACATAGTATTGTCGTTTTTACTGTGGATGCCAAGTTGTTTTTCACTGGAAACCTGTCTCTAAGTAACAGTATAAGTAATGGTGCTTTAAGATCTGACCCTTGATCAGTCTGAGGTTGTATTTGGACTCAGTCACTGGCGTTACAGCACCATCAGGGCACTGCATGTCAGAACTCAGCCTGCTGAACTCATCCTTCTATTCTTGCACAGCACAGTTGAATTGCATTGCCCTTTCACTTTCTTGTATTTTATTGTTTTGTCGCCTTATTGAGAAGTTTATGTTCGCTCGCATCTCTAGGTAACCTTCTACTTGAAGGTCCCCTTCTTCTTCTTCAGCAGGTCTATCAGGCCTTTTGTGATTTATTGATTTTTTGTCTTAGTTGTATATGTTGAAGTGATCTTTAATAGTAAATCTTCAGTGACTCATCGCTCTCTGACTCTTTCCTTCAAGCCATACAGAATCATCTCAGCCTCATGTTTCCATTTCATCATAGTCCTGCTAGTGACAGGCAGTTGTTGAAAGATGTTTTTAAGGAGGCGATGTATTATTCTCTGAAACCATCTTAGTGCGGGTTGGGGAGTATCGGATAGCTGTGCCTGGCAGTGCTAGGAAGAATATTGTCCAAAAGTTGGAGATGGAATGTTAAAAGTTAGAAGAGTTCACTACCGATCCCTTTTAAGTTTCCAATATGCAGAACCTTCTTTTTAGACAGACAGATGTATAGAAAGATGTAGATATGTAGGCACCATTTTGTTATAAAGTAATTACTTTTCATTTTTGTACATTTTATATATTATATTATTACAATAAATTATAATAAATCAAATAAGTCACTTTGCAACTAAATTGAGCCATTTATTGGTACACCTGATATTGAACAAACGATTAATTAAAATTGAATATATCTGTAAAAAATATTTCTTAAACCCAGGGCTTGAAAACAAAAAGAAAATTCAATCGGTTCACTCAGAGCAGAATCGATATTTTGACATTTCTGTTTCTGCATTCCTATGAATTATTATTGTATATATTATATTGTTAGTAACATTATTTTTTAAAAACAATATTATGTGTCTATAATTTGCCTAATAATAATGTAACGCGCGTAGTTTCTTTATGTAGGCTTTGCAGTTCTAACCGTGCGCTAGCTCGTTGGCTTTGTTGGAAGGAGGACACCGACAGGGAGCTCGGCAGATCATAACACTTGATTTATTAAACATGAAGAGGTGAACATTAGGAATTAGTCACATCTGATTACACAGTGTGCGTTATCTCTCTCTCTCTCTCTCTCTCTCTCTCTCTCTCTCTCTCTTTCTACCTCTCATAACTGCGCGCAGACAATTGTCTCTGGTCTCTGTTCTCGCGATATTACCTTTAGATCTTATTTAAAGTTATAGAACATTAATTTTAACCTTAAATTTCACTCCCTACAATAATAGTAATGTAATATTAATAAAGTACAGCGTTTTATTTACTCAAAAAGAAAAAGAAAAAAATAGAGATCTAACGTTAGTCAATTTAATCCGCTGTGGTTAGTCATCTTTTCTAGATTTTGGACAAATATAGGCTACAAAAAAAAAAATCTATCAACACTTTAAAAACAGCTAAGGTTTTTTTTAAGATATTTAAAAATATTTGCTGCATTGTAAAAAAAAACAAAACAAAAAAAAAACCACAAGGCTGAAAGATTGCGTTTTGAAAGTGAAAAAAAAAAACGGCATTGCATTTTATTAGCCCTATTACTTTACGAAATAATGAAGGCTAAAATGCCTGTAGTCTAAACCAAAATGTTTACAAACATTATAAAAACAGCTATTAGTTTCTCTCGAAAACAAAACAAGTTTAGGCTATAAAAACGTCAATTCAAAAACAAATTAATTTAAGCTGAAGCTGATGCCTGCATCTTCTCATCCGGCATGGATTTAAATGTTTCCATGTTCCCGACATATCTGGATGCTAAAATATTATTTATTATATAGTGTTTGTACTTTTATCTTCATAAAACATCATCCTTCAATTCGGCTTTATCAGCACAGTGAGGCGCGGTCACTTTGAACGCAATGTTGTACAACGGAGCAGTCTAACTTTTTATTTGTTTTCTTTAATAAAGCAAAATGATTTTGTGTCAGCACGATGGTCATACCAAAGCTGATTGGTTATATAGAAGCAAGACATTATTCAACGCTTCAGCTTTTGCAAAATAAAGAAAACTTCTCTCTGCTGTTTCGTTTTCCTTTCCGAAAACTTTGGAACATGTCGCAATGAACCATAATTTAGCACACTTTTTCTTTCGTTTCTTTAATCTGTCAATATGATTTAAGTGAAATATATTTAGTGTAGGCTATATGCCTATATTCCTGTTTATGTAAGCCTATAGGGGTTCGTTTTTCAGTTTTCTCCATTCACAGAAGCGCTGCAGGTGTGTGATCTGTTGAATTCATCTCAAACTATCCTCAGATAAACTCTAGGGCGGTGCATTGCGACTTGCCTATGATGAGTACACAGCTGAGCGGACATTTCACTTGCTGGCTTCAGCGTCACATTTGCATATGCCGTACTTCTGGAATTCATGATTCATTGACAGCAAATTTCAAATATTAAACGGAACGATAAAATAACGTTATTAACCGGTTAATGGCCATTTCAAAATTTTGATTCTGTTCGGAACTATAAAATTTTATTTAGTTTCTATTTCTGGTTCTGTTCCTGTCAAAATTTCATTCGTTTCCGGTTTTCATTTTCGTTCCTTGAACCTGTTCAGAACCCTGCTTAAACCATTAATATAACTGTATGTTATTTTCTGTACGTTTCTTTCCAGGGAGACATTCTTTTATAGTCTCGGGTTATACAAAATGGTTTGGAAACTTGTTTTGAAATTTTAATGGGCTCACTTCACATTAATGAAATGCCATGCATGCTGCAGTGTGCCAGATGTCTTGAGATGTGTTTTCAGTACTGTATTTAGTTTATTACAATCTGCCAGTATTTACTTCGTTTTTGTTTTAATGACTTAATCTAGTTTCCTTTCTATCCCCAGCTACTGAATGTTCAGTTCCTGAAGTTAGATTTGGTAACCAGATGGAAGGAAATCTCCTGTTCTTTTATAAAAGCGAAGCCAAGTTTGAGGTATAGGTTTAGCTACAGCAGCATGCTCTCAAACACTGCTGCTTAGTGAAAAGCACTTGTAGCTAAAAGCATCATCAAATAAGATCAAATGTGAAACTAATTTGTGAATGATGGGTGTTCCTGTTCTTCCAAAATCGGTGGATCGGTGGTTTTGCATTCCTTATACATTGTTCAAATCAACTGAATTGTCTAGATGTTTGTGCAACATGTATAATGTTGATTTGGAGAAGATGGCAAAAGAAGATAATGACGTATTCATATTTTTTTTTCAGTCATGATAACACCGACAAAAGCAAGCACTGCCACAACAACAGACACAACAACAGCCTCCAACTTTTCACATGGTAAGGAGTCCAACGCAGCTAATTATCTGTTATGGTTATGTTGTAATGTTTATTTGGTAAGGTTTGAAGTATCATTAGTGTGTGTAGCACAAACATTGTGCGACAGGATACGTTCCCATCGAGCGCCAACCTCCCGCTCGCTCTCGTGAAACCAATAAGGAAATGACTAAAACTGTAATTCATCGACTGGCCGCTTGAGGCTGGCTGCAAAAGGGAGTCAGTCCCATACTCCCCATGTTAAAATGCCCAACTTTACAGCAGAAAAAAACATGTTTACAGCCTGGGGCAAAAAATGATTTTGTTCTATATAGCTAATTTTGCCCCTAATGGTGTGCATAATTGCTTAATTAAGGGCGTGGCCACTTGAGTGACAGGTGGATTGCCTACTGCTGTCACCGCTGTCGCGCTAAGTGGGCGTGGCTTCAGCAACCAGCTCCCGCCTTTTTGTCCATTTTCGATTGTCCGGAAGAGTCAAGCGGTAATGCGCTGCCAAGATGGTGACGGCCCGCTCTGCACACTTTAGGCTTCAAAAACACTCTTCAGGAGTCTAAGGGTGATGTCACGGACACTACATCCATGTTTTTATACAGTCTATGGTTCCCATACATTCCCTATGGAGATTTGGAAAAAATATATAGTGAAGTGACATTCAGCCAAGTATGGTGACCCATACTCCGAATTTGTGCTCTGCGTTTAACCCATCCAAAGTGCACACACACAGAGCAGTGAACACACACACACACACACACTGTGAGCACACACCCGGAGCAGTGGGCAGCCATTTATGCTGCGGCGCCCGGGGAGCAGTTGGGGGTTCGATGCCTTGCTCAAGGGCACCTAAGTCATGTTATTGAAGGTGGAGAGAGAACTGTACATGCACTCCCCCCACCCACAATTCCTGCCGGCCCGGGACTCGAACTCACAACCTTTCGATTGGGAGTCCGACTCTCTAACCATTAGGCCACGACTTCCCTACCCCTATTATATACCCCAATATACCCCTATTGACCGGAATATAAGATGACCCCCCTTTTTCCAGATGTACCTTTTGGAAAAAAGCATTTTAAAAAACAAATCTTGTTCTCTCTCTCTCTCTCTCTCTCTCTCTCTCTCTCTCTCTCTCTCTCTCTCTCTCTCTCTCTTCTCATGCATTTTTGTCGCCATCTATTGTCGTGGGTGTATTATTGACATGTCAAAGTCTAGACCCTGAATATAAGACAACCATGTTTTTTAGATGTATGTTTTCAAAAAAACATCATCTTATATTCGGGTCAATACGGTATAAGAATGATTATTGTTTATTTGTTGTCTCTTTGTTTTGGTGGTAGGTATTATTAACACACACAAAAAATTGGACTGAAAAGGAAGGAGAGGAAGAAATACTGGGGAAGATTATTATATACTTATAAAAGAAATGTTTATGTTGGTAATTTGAAGTGTAAACAGAAGTATGAAAAATAATATAAAAGAAAATGTTAGTGAACACTCCAACAGAGACAGTTAGCAGGACAATGTATCTTCACAAACTGCAAAGAATGTTATGGTTTCTCAAGTTCTTATGAATGGAATGGTGCAAATTCAAGGTGTTTTTTTTATTTATTTTTCTTTTAACTTTTTTAAACTTTTTTTAGGGTGCTAAATGATGGGGCGCTGCAGGAAAGTTTTTTCTTTTTTTTTTGTCAGAAGCTGAACCTTCTAAATGTTATAATGGATGGGAATTTATATTCCAATGTGTGCATTCATGATATGAGTGATAAGTAGACCTGTACAGAATCGGCAGCACTTCCTGCACCAATCTCGAGGGAATCTCTGTTGCATTCTGCTTCGAGAACTGCACTTGTAGCTAAAAGCATCATCAAATTAGATCAAATGTGAAACGAATTTGTGAATGATGGGTGTTCCTGTTCTTCAGAAATCTGTGGACCTTTCTCCGGTGGTTTTGCATTCCATAAACATGTCACGTTGTCTAGTCTCTGTTTCCCTGGGTGTCTACTAGTGGGCTTACTTCCCCTTAGGTACTTCACCGTAGGCACTAGAATTCCTCTAGTCTGGTCCTGTCTTCACAGTAATTCCACTCCGGTTAATTGCACCAGGTGCAGTCACTTGATTGTCATTAGCCTCCTTATAAATACCTGTCTTTCCCTGTTGTTTGTTTGGAGTCCTTACCCTTCGTGTATGCAGCTTTCTCGTCATCCGAGTTTCCCCTTCATCTTCTCGTCTCCCGAGATTGACCCTATAACCTCTGGTCCTCCGAGTTCCTGTTCCCTATTTGTTTATTTGTTTGTTTATTTTTGGACTGTCTGTTTGGCTTTGACCTCTGCTTGTATTGACAACGATTTGGATTACCCCTTGAATAAACATCTGCGATTGGATCTCGCTCTCTCCCTGTGTCTCTCTAATGCGCGAATCGTCACAATAAATTGTTCAAATCAACTGAATTGTCTAGATGTTTGTGCAACATGTATAATGTTGATTTGGAGAAGATGGCAAAAGCAGATAATGACGTATTCATATTTTTTTTTCAGTCATGATAACACAGACAAAAGCAAGCACTACCACAAACAAAGCCACAACAACAGACACAACAACAGCCTCCAACTTTTCACATGGTAAGGAGTCCAGCGCAGCTAATTATCTGTTATGGTTATGTTGTAATGTTTATTTGGTAAGGTTTGAAGTATCATTAATGTGTGTAGCACAAACATTGTGCGACAGGATACGTTCCCATCGAGCGCCAACCTCCCGCTCGCTCTCGTGAAGCCAATAAGGAAATGACTAAAACTGTAATTCATCGACTGGCCGCTTGAGGCTGGCTGCAAAAGGGAGTCAGTCCCATACTCCCCATGTTAAAATGCCCAACTTTACAGCAGAAAAAAACATGTTTACAGCCTGGGGCAAAAAATGATTTTGTTCTATATAGCTAATTTTGCCCCTAAGGGTGTGCATAATTGCATAATTAAGGGCGTGGTCACTTGAGTGACAGGTGGATTGCCTACTGCTGTCACCGCTGTCGCGCTAAGTGGGCGTGGCTTCAGCAACCAGCTCCCGCCTTTTTGTCCATTTTCGATTGTCCGGGAGAGTCAAGCGGTAATGCGCTGCCAAGATGGTGACGGCCCGCTCTGCACACTTTAGGCTTCAAAAACACTCTTCAGGAGTCTAAGGGTGATGTCACGGACACTACATCCATGTTTTTATACAGTCTATGGTTCCCATACATTCCCTATGGAGATGTGGAAAAAATATATACCCCTATTGACCGGAATATAAGATGACCCCCCTTTTTCCAGATGTACCTTTTGGAAAAAAGCATTTTAAAAAACAAATCTTGTTCTCTCTCTCTCTCTCTCTCTCTCTCTCTCTCTCTCTCTCTCTCTCTCTCTCTTTCTTTCTCATGCATTTTTGTCGCCATCTATTGTCGTGGGTGTATTATTGACATGTCAAAGTCTAGACCCTGAATATAAGACAACCACGTTTTTTAGATGTATGTTTTCAGAAAAACATCATCTTATATTCGGGTCAATACGGTATATGAATGATTATTGTTTATTTGTTGTCTCTTTGTTTTGGTGGTGGGTATTATTAACACACACAAAAAAATGGACTGAAAAGGAAGGAGAGGAAGAAAAACTGGGGAAGATTATTATATACTTATAAAAGAAATGTTTATGTTGGTAATTTGAAGTGTAAACAAAAGTATGAAAAATAATATAAAAGAAAATGTTAGTGAACACTCCAACAGAGACAGTTAGCAGGACAATGTATCTTCACAAACTGCAAAGAATGTTATGGTTTCTCAAGTTCTTATGAATGGAATGGTGCAAATTCAAGGTGTTTTTTTTATTTTATTTTCTTTTTCTTTTAACTTTTTTAAACTTTTATTTTTAGGGTGCTAAATGATGGGGCGCTGCAGGAAAGTTTTTTTTTTTGTCAGAAGCTGAACCTTCTAAATGTTATAATGGATGGGAATTTATATTCCAATGTGTGCATTCATGATATGAGTGATAAGTAGACCTGTACAGAATCGGCAGCACTTCGACAGAATCGGCAGCACTTCCTGCACCGATCTCGAGGGAATCTCTGTTGCATTCTGCTTCGAGAACTGCACTTGTAGCTAAAAGCATCATCAAATTAGATCAAATGTGAAACGAATTTGTGAATGATGGGTGTTCCTGTTCTTCAGAAATCTGTGGATCTTTCTCCAGTGGTTTTGCATTCCATATACATTGTTCAAATCAACTGAATTGTCTAGATGTTTATGCAACGTGTGTAAGGTTGATTTGGAGAAGATGGCAAAAGCAGATAATGACGTATTCATATATTTTTTTCCAGTCGTCATAAAGTCGACAAAAGCAAGCACCACAAACAAAGCCACAACAACAGCTTTCAACCGTTCGCACGGTAAGGAGTCCAGCCCAGCTTTTCTTCAGGTTTCACACTAATATTTGTTGTGGTTATGTTGTAATGTTTATTTGATTATATGTTTTATTGCAGGAGGAATTGGAGAAAAGCTCACTAATGGCTCTTCAAGTGAGTTCATCCTTTAAATTCAATGATACTGTACTAAATTCAATGTCTGACTACACCCTCAGGAAAGTAATGCAGTAACTGTAGATAGAGGGGACTTTAGTTTGTCATACAACATGTGTCACCATATTATATAACTGTCAGTGATGATAATGGCTTATTTTGTCTTGTATAAGTTCCAAATAAGAGGAGTGATCACTATTATAACTGATGGCCACCACATACTGTATTTATTGAATGTTCATTTCCTTTTGTTCACGTGTCTCACTGTTTCTAATAACACAACTGATCTTGTATGTTAACATTTGCAGGTGCCTTCACAGATGCCGCTATCTGTGAGTAAATTAATTATTACATATTATACATATTGTATCTATTGAATGTTCATTTCCTTTTGTTCATGTGTCTCACTATTCTTATAACACAACTGATCTTATATGTTATCAGTTGCAGGTGTCTTGGTGATAGTTGCCTGTGAGTATATTAATTATTACATATTGTACATATTGTATCTATTGAATGTTCATTTACTTTTTTTCATGTGTCTCACTATTCTTATAACACAACTGATCTTATATGTTATCAGTTGCAGGTGTCTTGGTGATAGTTGCCTGTGAGTATATTAATTATTTGGATTAAGCAATGTACAGTATAGATAGTATAGTGTGTGTATATATATATACCATTAGTTTTGGGGTCATTAAAATGTTTTGAATGCCTTTTTATATTATTATTTTCTGCAAGGATACATTAAATGGATCTAAAATGAGTGTAAAGACATTTATCAATGTGCAGAAGATTTTTATTTACAATTTATTAATGTAAAATTCCTATAACAGTGTCCACAGAAATATCAAGAAGCATTGAAGACTGGAGTAAAAATTCAGATTTGCTTCAGGAATAAATTGCATTTTAAAATAATTGAAAATTGGAAATATAAAAAAAGCAGTAAAATTGTAATAACATTTCACATAAGAAATGTTCAACTTTTAAAAAATCGTACTTAGCCCATATTTTTGAGTGGTACTGTATGGTGTTATGCTTTGGTGCCATTGATTGTGATGCACAGCTGTTCTTGACCTCATTGCAAAGCATTTGAAATTTGAAACTATCTTCTTACAGGGGTTATGATATATATTTTTAAAAAAACAGGGTGAGTATATCTCTGTCAATTGATTTAAAGTCATTCTATCGCTGCTAAGCATGGCTGACTTTCATTCCCCTTCACTTCAAGCTGCTGTACACAAACACATGCATTCATCCACACATTAACATCAGCTTTCCTCTTGCCATTTCCTGCATGAATCCCATCTTTTCAAATGAGAAAGAGGATGGACACAAAAATACACACGCACTTTGATTCATGTTTTTATCAATCAGAAAGCTATCTGTCCTTGTGCTTGATTTGTGGCTGTGGCACACTTTGATTATCTTATACAGTGACAGAAGAAGTGCTTTTGGGCTAATTAAGCTTATACAATATCATAGAAAATAAAGTTTCACCGACTGTACTGGTCTGAAGGATCCTACCTTAACATTCCTAGCATGCTCATCATGAGTTAATGGGCAAACAACCTCAATCTCAAGTAAATTATTGCTGATGTACCCCGTGAAAATGTATTATATGAGCCGTAGTAGGTTAAAAAAAAAACCTTTTAATTAAAAGGTGTGCTGTCACAAAGGAAAGGCTGGAGCTGCTGACAAAATGACAAAAATAACTGCAGAGCTAATGTCTGACCAAATACTAATTACATCTAAACACCATGCAGAGCGGATGGCTAATTTAATATGAACAAAACATGAATGTGTCCAATAAATAATGTATTATAATGTCTTTACTGTATGTCTTTGTTTGATAATGCTGCGTAGTTCATACAATACTGGTGAAGAACTGAGGGCAAAAGAAGATTTATTACTAAATCAAAGTGTCTAAACTCAAGGTATCCACCCATATCTGAATCTTCATTGGCTTAATATGAACTTTCTTTTGTCATGACTTCATCCAATGATTTATACACTCATTAGTTGTTAGTTAGTTCTGGCAAAATAGTCTCAATTAATTATTCTTCATGTGTTACTGTGTCGTGTTTATTGTCCTTAATTTGTTTTATCTGGACTCTCAACCACAGGGCAATCAATCGGACGGCTCCTTTGCTTTAGTGTAACTCCTGCACATGGATTCACTGAAATTGAAACCTTTTTTGTTCTATTATTTAAACTAGTTATTGTATTTTGCTACAAAATGTTTGGCTTTTAGACATATATTACAGTAATTGATAGAAGCACCAGATTATATTTTTGTATATTTGAATAAAGATTGTTTTTTAAGTACTTGGGTGTGGTTCTTTTGCTTCAGGATGACTAACTCCTGATCTCCAGATTTTCCCATCTTGTTACCAAGAATCCACCCTAAAGAACCTCTGGCACATGTTTTCACTCGAGTGTTTTAACAGATTTTCTGTGAGTGTATGGTAACAGGAAACCTGATCCTGAATTAGCAAACATTTCTAATAAGAGTTGTAATACTTCACCCCCCTTTCAAAAGTATTCCTTTTACGTAAGCAGTAGACCGCACAGCAATGTGGTTACCAGGACAATGACCGAGATACTTGCTGCTATTCAAGCCAAATACTTCCATTAACTGGAGAATCATTTAGACAGTGTGCTCTAAACAGAGACCTTGGCCAAACCCAGGAAAGAAAAAAGAAACATACATGTGTATGTATATATATATTATTAGAGGTGGGCATAGATTAATTTTTTTAATCTAGATTAATCTCACTGTGATCTTGAAATTAATCTAGATTAAAATGACTCAGTCGAATTCTGCCGAAGGCATTCAGAATATGTGTGTTACCCAAATTAAACTGACAAACAGTAAGTCTTTGAGAAGGGGTTTATCAAGCTAGGTGGTGCATTAGAAAAGGGGCTCATCTCCTGTTTCCAAAATGCATCACAAAGTGCTTGAAAAAGCTGTTAACACATTGCACAAGGTGCAAACAACCTTACGCCTGTTTCACACCAATGTTTAAGTTTTTTTCAAGTTTGTAGGTGTCCAGGTACAGAAACCAAATAATTAAATGTAAAATAGCACTGGATAATCTTCAATGGAAAAATGAAATATACAATCAAACCTACATTTATTCAGACACCTTCAACATTTCTCACATTATTACAGTTTTGCTATATATATCAAAAATTATATCTGGTGTCTGAATAATTTTTGATTTGACTGTTAAAACTACAAAGTAATTCAGTCAAGAGCAGTGCGTGATTTTCATTTTCATTTTCTTGGATTAACATTACAGCAGCCAGTAGCTAAATTAGGCGCGGCCATTTTAAGAGACGATGAACGCATCGAATAAAATACACATCCCATTTTTCCCCAACTGTCTACTTTCACTTAAGAAATAACTGAGGTTTTCGAGCATAATTTCCAAGGTGGATATTTTGACATATTTTGTATGTATTTGTCGGCACAAGAGCAAAAATAAGCAAATTCGATGTTCAAGTGTTTTGAGACGCCTTTCTCTGCATGAACCCTGAACAGAACACCGCGGTGCTGAATTGGGCTCTTTCACATCTTTTTGTTTGTTCAAAATGTGATTTGTATTTGTTCGTTCAGGTGCAGGAGGAACTTAGAGGAGACCTTCGCAGAAGAGAGCTCGGTTCAGTGTTGCTGTCCGTGATACGCGTCTCTCTCTCTCGTGCACACCGAACACAGCGTGTGAGTAACCGGCTACTCTGTTCAGCTTTTCCGCGTCTTGTTTTTGGATGCTTTAATGTTTAAATCGACAAGCGGTAAGGCTTAAATACACGTGAAAAAGATAAGCTTTCGTGACGATGCGCAGCAGTGGCCCGTCAACTGTCCTGAGCATCTTTTTAGGCTGGCCTCAGCCAGTAGGTTAAATAAAATATCAAGGTGAAAGTCATCATAACTAGCTTAGTATAGACCCAGCTCCCAACCCAACTTTGAGAATAGATTAACGGTGATATTTTTTTTATGGCGCTATCGATAACGGCCCACCACTAATATATATATATACAGGTCCTTCTCAAAAAATTAGCATATTGTGATAAAGTTCATTATTTTCATAATGTAATGATAAAAATTAAACTTTCATATATTTTAGATTCATTGCACACCATCTGAAATATTTCAGGTCTTTTATTGTTTTAATACTGATGATTTTGGCATACAGCTCATGAAAACCCAAAATTCCTATCTCAAAAAATTAGCATATCATGAAAAGGTTCTCTAAACGAGCTATTAACCTAATCATCTGAATCAACTAATTAACTCTAAACACCTGCAAAAGATTCCTGAGGCTTTTAAAAACTCCCAGCCTGGTTCATTACTCAAAACCGCAATCATGGGTAAGACTGCCGACCTGACTGCTGACCAGAAGGCCATCATTGACAACCTCAAGCGAGAGGGTAAGACACCGAAAGAAATTTCTGAACGAATAGGCTGTTCCCAGAGTGCTGTATCAAGGCACCTCAGTGGGAAGTCTGTGGGAAGGAAAAAGTGTGGCAAAAAACGCTGCACAACGAGAAGAGGTGACCGGACCCTGAGGAAGATTGTGGAGAAGGACCGATTCCAGACCTTGGGGGACCTGCGGAAGCAGTGGACTGAGTCTGGAGTAGAAACATCCAGAGCCACCGTGCACAGGCGTGTGCAGGAAATGGGCTACAGGTGCCGCATTCCCCAGGTCAAGCCACTTTGGGCTACAGAGAAGCAGCACTGGACTGTTGCTCAGTGGTCCAAAGTACTTTTTTCGGATGAAAGCAAATTTTGCATGTCATTCGGAAATCAAGGTGCCAGAGTCTGGAGGAAGACTGGGGAGAAGGAAATGCCAAAATGCCTGAAGTCCAGTGTCAAGTACCCACAGTCAGTGATGGTCTGGGGTGCCATGTCAGCTGCTGGTGTTGGTCCACTGTGTTTTATCAAGGGCAGGGTCAATGCAGCTAGCTATCAGGAGATTTTGGAGCACTTCATGCTTCCATCTGCTGAAAAGCTTAATGGAGATGAAGATTTCGTTTTTCAGCACGACCTGGCACCTGCTCACAGTGCCAAAACCACTGGTAAATGGTTTACTGACCATGGTATTACTGTGCTCAATTGGCCTGCCAACTCTCCTGACCTGAACCCCATAGAGAATCTGTGGGATATTGTGAAGAGAAAGTTGAGAGACGCAAGACCCAAAAGTCTGGATGAGCTTAAGGCCGCTATCGAAGCATCCTGGGCCTCCATAACACCTCAGCAGTGCCACAGGCTGATTGCCTCCATGCCACGCCGCATTGAAGCAGTCATTTCTGCAAAAGGATTCCCGACCAAGTATTGAGTGCATAACTGAACATAATTATTAGAAGGTTGACTTTTTTTGTATTAAAAACACTTTTCTTTTATTGGTCGGATGAAATATGCTAATTTTTTTAGATAGGAATTTTGGGTTTTCATGAGCTGTATGCCAAAATCATCAGTATTAAAACAATAAAAGACCTGAAATATTTCAGTTGGTGTGCAATGAATCTAAAATATATGAAAGTTTAATTTTTATCATTACATTATGGAAAATAATGAACTTTATCACAATTTGCTAATTTTTTGAGAAGGACCTGTATATATATATATATATATATATATATATATATATATATATATATATATATATATATATATACATACATACACACACACACACATACACACACACACACAAAATATATATATACACACACACACACAAAAAAATATATACTGTATACACACACACATATATAAATATATACATATTACAGAGAGGGATTTAACCATTAAATCTGGCTAAATGGCGTGTAATCAAATATATATTTAAGAATATCATGTATGCCGTCATCTTGGTAAAGTCACATAGACCAGTTCTGGAGATGATTCACTGTTTGGGTGGAGGCTAGCAGTAGATTGTTACTGAAAGGATATTGAATGGATGTGTATTTACTCATGCAGTAGTACTAAACACAACCGCAAGCAGTAAGTCTGAGCACTCTGACCAGTAACTGCTTTATTTATAGGGTCATCCAGTCACAGGACATTTAATATGTTGCCCTGTTTATGCATAGACTCAACTTCTTGTTCGAAATGAAGGTTTTATGAGATTCAGTAGAGATATTTTGTTGTTGTTTGCTCTTTTTTTATGGTGCTCTTAAAATTAAACAGCAATATAAAATATATTTTCCTGGAATAAAGGAAACGAGGCACCTTGTTATTCATTAATTTAACCCTAAGAGGGCAAGAGCCATTTGCATTTGTCATTGATGAATGTGGCACATTTCCTGGGCCTCAACCTGACAACAAGCTATATTTAGCACAAATGTGTGTTCATGACACTGTCTGTAAAGAGGAATTGGAATCTCCATTGGCCCCTGTATGGTTTGATAGTTTGTTTTTCCAATTGACATGAAATAAGCAGAAAGCAGATGACCGTTTTCCCATTAAAAAAAAAGAAGATTTTTTTGGTTCACAGGTTGAAAACTGTTAAACCACTCAAAATTCGTTCCCTCTCATAGGTTCACTTCGATGCTGTGATGACGTAATCGCTTTGGGGAACACCTTTGGTGTGACGAATAGAGCATCACAGTCCCGCCCACAGCCCGAGAGAGCTTTGGTGCCGGTGTTACGGTTTAACTGGTGACCGTGTTATCTGGTGACCAACTTCCTGGTTTAGGTCTCCGCTGCAGATGTGATGGAACGACGACAGCAGATTCGGCGATTCTGAAAGCACAAACTGACGTGATATTAAGTGTCTAATAAACGCAGACATGCTCATTGCATGATTCTAATATTCTTCTATAGATTACAAGTTATTAGTATGATCGCCCGTTTCGCGGCTGAAGTAAGTAGGATAAACAAAAAAAATACAAATAAAGTACGCCTGTGTTGGCGCGGGTTTCGAACACGCGCTAAAAAACTGCGCGCTGCGAGACAACAGTCACATCGTGCAGCAGCTGAATCAAGGAAATGTGACCATGTTAACTTGTGACCTGTGTTTACCTATTATGAAAATAAACCATAGCAGAACACTGACTACATTTTATGGTTTATGATGTTAAAGAACATTTCATGACGTCTCAGACAACTGTACATTTGTGGCTATTGTGGTTTAATTATAAACGCTATCGTTAACTCATATTTACCATAGTAAAAACATGGTACATTTTCTTTAGAGACTGTTGTTTTATTTGATTATACAAGTATTTTAAATATTAGCTTTATTTAATTAAAAATTTGTTTATAAATGTAATACTTTGTACCTTGAGACTTGCGTTCAAAAGCCAATTACTTAAAAAATATAAACGGTATTTTCTGCTTGTGAATATATTCGCAAACAGAAAATTCCATTTATATTTCATAATACTATTTATTTGTATAGTTAATATTTCAAATACTTGTATAATCAAATAAAATACCAGCTAGTGAATGCAGATAACAAGTTAACACGTTTATAAAGTCATGATTATACGCAGCATTTCCGCTAGCATAATCTTATACGTTTACACTTCATTCAAATCAAGTCACGCTTCCAAAGTAATGCTACGAGAAAATAACGGCAAGTTACATTCATGTAATGAAACAACAGTCTCTAAAGAAAATGTATCATGTATTTACTATGGTAAATATGAGTTAACGATAGCGTTTATAATTAAACCACAGTAGCCACAAATGTACAGTTGTCTGAGACGTCATGAAATGTTCTTTAACATCATAAACCATAAAATGTAGTCAGTGTTCTGCTATGGTTTATTTTCATAATAGGTAAACACAGGTCACAAGTTAACGCGGTCACATTTCCTTGATTTAGCAGCTGCACAATGTGACGCCGAGAGTCCTGTGTTAAATCTAGAGATCTGGAGTTGATTCGGTGTAGATCGATAGCTCGGTGGTTCGTGACTGTTGTTTCGTGGCGCGCTGCCTTTTAGAGCGTGTTCGAAACCCGCGCCAACACAGGCGTACTTTATTTAATTATTTATTTATTTATTTTTTGTTTATTCTTCTTACTTCAGCTGCGAAATGGGCAATCATACTAATAACTTGAAATCTTTACAAGAATATCAGAATCATGCAATGAGCATGTCTGCGTTTATTAGACACTTAATATCATGTCAGTTTGTGCTTTCAGAATCGCCGAATCTGCTGTCGTCGTTCCAGCACATCTGCAGCGGAGACCTAAACCAGGAAGTTGGTCACCAGATAACACGGTAACCAGTTAAACCGTAACACCGGAAGTAAATTTCTCATTCATAGCTCCCATTGACTTTTGGAAATATCCATATCTAAAGAGTTTTAGAGCATGTCTGAGGATAACCAGCTACGGCTGAACTCATAAGCATACAACATATCATTTCGAGTGAAAAAACAGAGAGAAAATCCAAAAAAAGTCAAAGGTACAAGACTGTGTGCATATTTTAATTTCGAGCGAAGGAACTACTCGAAAATAGACCACCGTAAACCACCCATAAACCACCGCGCCTCACTGAATTCGACTGAAGCCACAACCGCGAAAGAGCCTTTTGAGCGACTTCCAAATTTGATGACGGCTGCGCGAACTTTTTCCTCCAGTTAATTTTATTTGAATGTGCAGTTAATAGCAGTTCTTTCAGTATTAATCGTGTAAATAAATAGTGTTTTATAAAGGTGTTGTGTATTGAATTTTATATTTATCATCGTGTATTTTATATTGTGTGCGTGTGTTAAAGCAGTTAACGATAACGTCAGCAACATGGTGCAGTGCTTTGTACCTGACTGCAATCACCGCTCAGTCGTCAACACGTGTCGTTACCCTGAATTATTACACAAATGTTCAGTAAATGCACAAAAAGGTATGCCTAGGCTAAATATTGTTTTGACAGTGCCATCATAAAATGCTTGATATGACTCATACAATATAAAGGCTACAGTAGCCTAGCTAAAGTGCACGATAATGCTAACTAACATTACCAACCTACCTGCAAAACTCACCAAAACTTTGTAGGTCTTGTCCCTCATGCTGGCCCTTACAAAACCCACAAGCTGACCCTCAGGGTCACAGGTGAAAACTGGCAGAACATTAGATTAATGAACTAATAGCTAATCATTTTATGGTATCGCATGGGCAAAATAAATATATAAAATAATAATATTAATAATATTTTTAAGTGCAATTTTCTTATTTTACAAATGATCTGCCAATAGAGTAAGAAAAATACGGCAGTGGCTATTTACACTGAGTGGAATTAACATACTTTCTTAGGGATCGATCCTATTTACAGTAGGCTAAGTGCAAGTAGCTCTAGATACTATGTACAGAAACAATGAAGTGAAAATCATGAGATATTATATTTACCATGTAAAAGTAGCAGTTCTTTGCAACAGGCTAAGTGTAAATAATAATTAGATGCTAGTTATACTTTATACTACCATCATACAGATGCATTGGCAACTCAGTATTGTTATACATTAACAGGATGCAATAATAACAGATTCTAAATTATTATATTTATTACAATTATAAATAGTTGTATCATTATTAAACACTCGTTAGGCACTTTACTTCCACTTTTAGAACATTTTGTTCATTTTTATTGAAAATAAATTCTAATGTGACGTGATGGGAAAAGTGAGAAGAACGAGGTTGGCAAAATCCGGACTCTAATCCAATCTATCGCGTTACAAGCTAGTTCTCCGTGTCCAAAACATTACTGCCAACACCACTGAAGACGTTATTCACATGTGTTGTATTTAACCTTATGTGTCGATGGAGGGCGGAGCTACATTAGATTTGATTCAGAATAATCTTGTTTTTCATTTGCATTAAGATTATTTTTATTACCACACTGGCATATAATTTTACTTAAATAAACTTAATTTAGCTCCCCCCCAGGAAACAAGACTAAGTATCTTATATCATTTTCTTATATAGAAAATCAATCTTTATTTTTTTTATTTTATTTTTTTTATTTGTATTTGGGGAAAAGAAGAAGAAGAGAAAAAAAAACACTTAGTAAGAAGAGCATTTTTCCAGCGTGCATTAATGAAGTGTTTAAAAAGGGGCCCAGACAGCAACATAGTGTTGGCCCAGATCCTCTTTTGAGAAACGGGCCCGAGAAGTTCCCTTCGTTACGATAGCAACCCCCCCCCCCCCCCCCAATTCCACACACAATTGTAAACGGCCTCGCAACCCCTTGCAACGGCCCTGTTTAGCACAATATGTGTTTATGACTCATAAAAAACTGTCTGTGTAAAGAGGAATTGAAATCTCCGCTGATGCTGACGGGTTAACAGCAACTAAAAACAGAATATGCTAAGCAAAGGTTCTCAACGCTGCATCTCCGGGATCATTTAGTGTTGGTCAATCAGCTGTGTCATGAATACATTAGAGCACATCCTGTTTTAATACAACCATCAGACCATTAAATGCAATCACAGTAAGTGGGATCCGTTACAGATGCTGGGAAAGTGATCCCAAGTACAAAGTTACAAATGAGAATGAACTCGTCTGGGTTTAGATTAGATTAGATTGATGCTCGCCTGGAGTCAACTGTTTGAGGAGAATAATATACACACGTCTGTTTTTGAAAACGTTTTGAGGTCACAGAATGCCATCTAGCGGTGAAAGACTGAGATGTGAGCGAGTGACGCCAAGAGGCTGTTGCGTCATCAGTTTCTCGTGAACCAAACTCGAGCAGATTTATTCCCCGTGAAAATTAATCGTTATATGGTCAATGCATTATTAGAATATTTTAGAATGCACGCGTGCCTTGGTGGAAGTAAACACGTATTTAAGTGACATGTGGAATTAAGTGTTGACCTTTTATTTTATATCAAACAAAGTTTCGATACCATTCGAGATGGTATGGTTGGTGCTGCAGTGGAGGTCCAGGGTGAATAATCTGGATGTGTCAGGTAATACACGTAAAGATATGTAACTAGTCACATGACTCAGGAGCTATAAACTTATCATGGCATCATACTAGTTTCACAAACCTGTATGAGACATTTATGCACGCAACCGATTGATTCGGTCTGGACGGTTCTCCAGTTAGCAACTCACTCAACTGACTCAACGACGCCATGACTAAGAAGAATCAACCGCTTATTTTGAAATCAAATGTTCGAAAGAACCGATTTCCCTAAATGATTCGAGCTTTCCATCACTACTTTTTTCATTTTCAAACAGGCAGTTCCATACATAAACTCATTGGTTTAGATTAGCAGAGCTGCTTCAGGAATCCCGGATTGGCTAGATTATGATTACAAATCACCCATCAGTGATATTTTTACATATAGTTTATATCTTATAGTATTTTAAAAATGATAAAGTCTGCACATCTCTGTAACACTGCTGAAGTTCAAATGGATTATCATAACATGAAAAGGTTCCAACAGAGGCCATATTAAGACTATTATATTGCCTGCTAATTGTATTGGATTGGGGGAAAAAGACACTTGTAGCATAAGAATAAATTAGTTTTATTTCATTCATCAAACTTATGCAAATCAGACATGCAAAGACATTGATCACAAACACTGCAGTCAACACCATTTAGGTGTCCCATGTGATGTCAAGACCGACCCAGGAACACTGATTTCAAATGGTGCTAGATGCCATAAAGTACTCTATGGCACCATCTGAATTCAGCTTCCAGGAGCAGCACAAGAGGAGATGGCACTGGAAAATCACAGTTCAAAACCGGCAAAATATTAAAGATGATACAGTGCATACCTTTAAACCTCATTCTGTCAGTATAGTTTGTACTGATCCATACTTTCGTTTAATATTATTTATTTCTGTGAGACTATGTTAAAACTTGTTTCCTTGCCACTGCTGCGTATATACGAGAGTAGAGGTAGCTACTGTAGACCTGAGTCAATAGAATAAGTACAAAAGAAAAGTACAGGGAGTGAGCAAGAGGGAGGGGAGAACATTTGTTTACAAGTTTCTTGTTTCACTCTAACATCAGTTTATTCTTGGTTTGCTGCTTCTGTGCACCTGATGGCTTGTGCAATGCTGATCCAGCTCTTAAAGGGAAAGGCATCTTTATCGAGGCTCTGAACTTGCCATTTAAATGGGATGGAAAAGAGAAAATATTGCAGTGGTTATACAGTCAGCAGATTGCAAACAGAATTTTTTTTTTAAAAACAATTTTCATGCATAAAACATATTATTTGAACTTGCATTCAACAAGCGGTTTATTTCCAACATTTTCTGGGATGCTGAGAAGAGGCTCATATAGTATGTTTATAAAGGATGTTTATTATTATCACAACTGTCGGTTTCTTGAAAGATTATGAAATTCATGTTTCTTGGGCAAGAGTCACACCAGGATTACTAATACTTTAATTTATTGTCTGTACAGGTCCTGGACAGAAATTCATATTTGACACATAAAAACATAAAAAAGACAGAAAGCATACTTTACACTTACGGTCCCTATAGAAGACATGGAACATACAATATCCTCATTAAAAAAAAATTGGTTATTAGTTTAGGGATTAGAAATACAAATATAAGACTAAAAAGATAAGGTATAATATATAAATATTGATTTATAAAATCACTATTATATCTTTTAATTAAAAGAGTCTAATGCTGTCGTTGGTTTATTTTTATTTTTTATTAATAAATGTACATATTTACAAAATCATAACAATGACAGGTCTACCGTATTGTTCACTTCAGGCTACAAACAAGAAGCATATAATGTGGCCTGATTGCGCCACCTAGAGGGAAAATTGAGCATTGCGCTAATTATTTGTTTACCTCGTTTGGTCAAGTGCACACCAGAAAATAACTACTAAAAGTTTATTGTAAAACACGCTGAAGAAGAAAGATAGTGTTGCGATTTGACGTCCTAAGCCCTATTAAGTATCTATAACAACAAAAGTTTTGGTGTTAAACGGGTAACCAGTGGTATGTTAAGCCTCTTTTAATATATAATTCACTACTATTACTTTGACAGTAGCTCTTTAAGGTTTCTCTTTTTGACAGATTTGCTTCAGCGATAGTCTGAAACGACAAGAAGTGCGCACTTAAATTCCAGCCAGTGACGTACGCAACGCATCTGTCGCTTTTGCAGCATCCTTTTTTTTCTTGAACGGGACGCATGCAGTTAATGAGACAGTAGAAGACTCACTCATGATTAGGCTGTCATGTTTAGCCGCGACACGTAAATAGCGATCTACGAAATCTCTTACGCAGGAGAATTCCCTAATGAATCTCCATATTGACGCAATAGCTATGACGCAGTGATATATCTTAAAGGCCTTTTGGAATAATTATTAGTACACTTCAATCTCAGATTTCAAGTGATGACATCAATTCGTCAATATTATTTGTCAGGTAGTATTTATAAATTATGTATGGCTAAAAATATTAAGGCATTTAAAAGGATTCCTATATTATTACCTGCCTTAGACACAAATAAATTACTTGTTCATCTTATAATAAGAAATTCTTATACTTACGTGGGTACATTCAAACCGATTGCTTTCCAATATAATATTTTTCTAAATAATCTGCATGCCACGGATGCCTGCACTCTTCACTTGTTTCAATCTGACCTAACTCCTCACTTTCCTTTCTTTAGACGTAGTCTCCTCGCATCATTACAAGATCCCTATCGATTTTTCCAGGGCGAAATACTCAAGCCCCGCCCCCAGACGCTCCCCCGGCGACTGATTGGCCACCGCGCTTTACACGTTCCTAAACACTTCTGGATCACATGTGCTTGACGCGTGTTTACAAACATTGAATGAGGTCACATGGTACAGGCGATCGTTTAATGCGCATCGCAGCCTTCAGAGGGAACAAAAGCACCGGAACTCAAGCTTACGGGAACGATCTGTCATTTCTTCGCCGTCGTGAAAACACTGTTTAGCTCGTTTATTGATTTTATTCTTAGGAAAATTTGCAACTGTAAAAATGTTCTCTATAACATACAAATATGTCGTCTGTGCTTTAATATAAAAACATTTATAGTTGCCAAGTGACTTTGCTGTTTATACAGATATATTGAGGAAGATATCTTTAAATTTATTAAGAGAAGCCCACGTGTTACAATCTGCCATGCTGCAAACATATTACTAAATAAAAACACATACATGTATGACAAATTGTTGTAGCACTTTCTGGTTGTTAAAGTTTGGAAGACGTTCACAGTTAGTTCAGAATATTAAAATTGCTTTGAATGTTTTTAGAACATTCTATAAATTCCTATAACAGTCTGTAATAGTCTAGAACATTCCAGAACATTATGGGACTGTTCTTCAAGACAAAAATCATCCAACGTACACTTATGAAGTTTTATAAGACTCACTGTTTGTAAATGTTAACTCATATCATAAAATATGTTGTCAATATATCATAAAATATGTTGATTAGCCAATAAGTAAAGAATAGTCTTCAGTTAGGTAATTTCATGAATGTGTTCATGTTCCTACCAATTTAGTTTAAAAGTCATAAATGGTTTTATTATACCTTTGGCATTATAACTTTAGACAACAAAGGGGAAAAAAACTTATTATTTGTGACAATAAGGAAGGAGTTTATTGTTTTAACATTATTTTGTGTTATTGTTTTAAGGATGGATTCCATGATGAATTCTCACAGCTCTCCCAGAGTAAAATTTTTTCCCATGCAAGAGCTCTTAATACACACTAGAGGGAACTGTTTGCCCAAAATACTTTCTCGACTTAAGCCATTGCTGAAGTTGTTAGCACTTACAAAGTGGAGTATTTGTGAACAAGTCCACATTTTGAAAATTAAGAACATGATCATTTTATTCCAAAAGCAATACCTCATCAAAAGCATAATCAACAACTGATCAATTGTTGTTCTATGTTCCATAGAGCTCAGCAGAGACGGAGGCATAGTGATTTACAGTATTCAGTAGTGCACAAATGTGATGGAGGGAAGTGTCTGGGATAGGAGAAGTACATGTGTTGGTCATAATACAGGGGCGGGCATGTGTCATTCTTATGAGGATTTTATAGCTGACAGGTTTGTCTGTGTGTGCGTGTGAAATGAACCAGTGTGCCTGGTTGGGAAGGTTTTACTCTTGTTTCAGTCTTGTGGAGAACAGAGATAGTTGGTCTTGTTAATTAAATATTATTCTATACAACTTGTAAAACTTTTTTTCAGGTGTAACAACCTAAACTAAAACTAAAAATCAGTGTTGCTGTATTGATTTTACAGATTAATGTACCACAGTATTTACAGTGTGTGTTTTTTTAAAATGTAAGTCAGTATTAGGTTGTCTCTGATTATCATGTTAACTCATTAAGCCCTTTACTTGTTATTGCAGAAGAGTGTGATGTAGATCTTGTGTCACTAGTGTGCCTCTGCTAGCTCTTCCACTGAACATCTGAAGCATGCAGCTGGGTCTGACTGAACGTCTTTATTTAGCTCCATGGTATTTAGACTATTTGTTGGTGACTGTAAATCAGGGGTCATCAACTATATTTGTCAAAGGGCCAGAATTTTTCTCTGCAGACACTGTAAGGGCCAGATACTCATAATATAAAATAAAATTCGATAGCGATATTTTAGGCTTCATATTTGTGAGGCTGTCAAGCTGTCCATCACTGTCACATGCAGGTCGTAGTTTGTGGAGAACACTAGAAGAAAGGCCTTCTGAATATATTTGAATGAAAAATGGCACTCTCAAAGAGCCTTAAGCGAAAAGTTGATTCAGAAAACCGTAGTTTTAATGAAGAATGGACTGATATATATAGTGCCTACTGAAATGTTGTACCTGTGTGCCTCATTTGCTTTTTTTCAGTTAGATTTAAAAATAAATAAATATGGAAAGGACCCGAATATTCGTTCGGTGGGTTGGTATTCGATTTGAAAATTTGACATTCGAATAATTGTTTTTTTTTTTTGCACTCATGGGATCCCCCGCGAAACGGGTTTGTGGCTTTTTGAGCGTCTCAGCTGCGTGGCGTGTCCGTTTTTATTTTGGCTCCCATATTTAACAGGTTGGAGTTTGCACACTGAGAAATGCGTCTCAGGCGCGCTTGAGCCACGCGGAAAATGCGTGCATGCTAGAAATAGAACCGACTCGTGTTCCAGCAACTTGAGTGTTCTCTGGCTAGAGCGCAGAACAGCGGAGTTTGTATGGACCGAAGTGCATGTCTGAGCTTGTGTTTTGTTGCTTTGACATTGTGGAAAATAGAGTATAATAGAAACAAAATGTATTAGCATTTTTACCCGTTATTATCAATCTAAATTAATCTCGTTTTTAATTTAACTTAATTTCGTTTTTCTTTATTTAAATTTCGTTTTTCTTTATTTAAATTTCGTTTTTCTTTATTTAAATCTACCCTTACTGTGCCAATTTGTTAGTCAGAAAAATATTAGACTACCTTAAAAGTATTGCTTAATTTAACAGACCTGTGTGTGTGCGTTTTATATCACTAGTGCAGTGTCCGTTCTTGGAGCATAAGCCCTGCACGCGTGAGGTGCGCCGCTTTCCGCTCGCGCTGTTCTGACTGTAGTTTACTAAAAGTTTATTAAATCTGAATGTGTCGCGTCTTGCGTGTCCATCTATATTGCACCAAATGCGACAATGCACTCCCTTGTGAAGACGATTGGATGAACGGTTCTCGAAATAATAAAAATGCAAACGGAAATACAGACACAAATTCCTGCCTTTATTAGAGAGAAAAATAAGTCCAGCCCCTCTCTCCGAAGCTTCGAATAGTCAATGTTCATTACTACCGAAGCTTCGAAGCTCAAAAAATGGTATTCGGACCAGCCCTAAACTTTTTCCTCTTACAAGGTTATTCCTGAATTCAGTATTATTCTGGGGGCCGGATGGAGATCTTTGGGCGGGCCGCCAGTTGACGTTGCATGCTGTAAATGATTTATAAATAAAAGAACTTGATGTTATGACATGGCCCACACAGTATTTTTTTAAATGTATTTAATTTAATACCAGACTAGTATTTCACATTTTAGGATAACCATAAAATCCTCCACATGCAGTTTATATTTTATTCTTAAGAGGAACTGGGAATAAGTTTCACTTTATGCTTGGTTTAGAAATATAATTGCTGTTTTTTCTAGCTCCTGTTTATTTGTTTAGCTTTCATTGGGTAAAGTTGATTCTGAATGTTAATGATTTCTGAATACCCCCTTCTTGACAGTGATTGGTTGGTTCATTGTTAGAGGGAAACCTCAGCTCCACCTTCATTTTGCCATGGCAGTGCTGGTCTTTTTTTCTTGTAGTTGTTGAATTCATCTGGTGGTTGGAGACTCAACTTCTCCAGCCCTGTCTATATATAAAATATACAATACCATAGTTCAAAATGTTCAACTGTGGGCCTCCACAGAGGGTTTAACACAATTCACTTGATCCCACGACCGTGAGAATCCACTGAAATCTCATGCACGTAGCAATCTTGATGTGGCCCTGGGGACATCACTACTGCCTTACTAGTGTTTTCTTTGTAGTAGCCTCAGTAGATTTACTTGTTTACTTAAACATTTAAAGCCAAAGATTTACAATATTTATGATTATTATTTTTTTTTAGGTGGCAAGTTGCAATGTCGATTCTTCTCTGAAGTAATATTTTTAATGAACTTGAAAATCAGCAAGATATTGTATATTCATACATTTTAAGTGTTTTATCTGGCCCAGATGGAAAGTGTGATCATTTGCTTGTTGATTTTTTGGGATAAATCATGTGATTTTGTTGGAATTCATTTAAATAAAGTGAAATGTGACCCAAACAAAAGTTTATTTTATTTTTTTCAGATTTCTCAGAAAATCAAGAAAGTTACAGAAAAAAAAAATACTATACTTATCTATATATCTAAATGTTTGATATTCTGTAAAAAAAATGGAAATTTTGCTTTGTTCTCTAGCAGTTCAGAAATGTGGCTTCTCCATAATAAATGAAATAAGACAAACAAAACAATAAAAGAACTCTCTCACATACACTTCTACATGCTAAACAAATATTCCTACATCTTCATGACCCCCCCCACCCCACTGAGTAACTAATTGAATGTCTAGATGACACACCAAACCAAAAAAAACATGAAATATACTTTGTATAAAAATATATGCAATTACACAAACAGTAAAAGTAAAATTTGTCATTTGTTCTAACGGCTATTTTGTCTTTACCATTAAGATGTGTGTGAGTGCATGATGTCTGACACTCAAAGCGTTTTAGCTGTACTTGTGTTATGAGATACCACTTTACAGCTTTTTGCATATTACACATTTTTCAGCTCAGCTTGTAAAGAATAATGTTAGAAATGCCAAGGTCCTGAGTTCAGTTTCCAGGAACATGCATTCTGATTAAATGTATTTAAATGCAAGAGTTGCTTAGATAAAAGCATCTGCCAAATGCAAAAAAGTCTGAAATGCATAAGCATCCTGTACATTACCAAAATGAATCAAATCAAGAGTGGAAAATGCAAAATGCTAACATATAGGCGATTGAAAATGAGACTACACTGAAAGGCCAGAGTTGATATCCAACCCTATTCTATCTGATAAGAATCCTAATTTTAAGAACTGTTGAATCCAGACAATAGTTATTATTCTGACTCCCTAAACATTTAAGAATAACACTTCACAACGAGTTTCAGTTCGTTAACATTAATGAATTCGATTTCATGAACAACATTGACATGAACAATTTTATAGCATTTAATAATCAAAGTTAATGTTAATTCATAAGTATACCACTGTTCATTAATTCATATTCATTCATAATACATAAATGTTCATTTATACTACTTGATACATTAAAAATGTATCATGTTGTATATATAGAAATGGGCATCATCATAGATTAATAAATGCTGTAAAAGTATTGTTCATAATGTTAACGAACATGCTAGTAACCACCAACAGAATGCGTCAAAACACTGGTGGAGTCCAAACATATTTAAAAGTGTAAATGTTTGTATATAACTGATGTGGTTTCTGAATTGTTATTCATCAGCTAACATTTCAGGCTCAGCTGGAACAGATTTGGTTCTTTCATTTAAAGGCTGTCTAGCAATCAGTCTTTTCGTACTTTCATCACTGTTTTTCTCAACCTCATCTTTTTTTTTTCACACCTAATGCTGTTGCGCTTGATAACCCATGATGTTTGGGTCGATGGATTGATGTGGACTCCGAGTCGCTTACATCGGAGTATCGGCCACTTGTGTCTGGGTGGCGGAGTGTCCATTGGTGGGGGGAGATTCTGGCGACTCTCCATTGATGATGGGCTTGTCCAAAGGCTCCTGTTGAGGCAGAGGAGCCACAGACAGCAGTGTGTTGCCTTGTATCTCTTGATCCACTTGAAAGGAGTCTTCAGCCTTGATTGAGACGAGACATTGGATAGATATGCTGAGCATTGATCCGACCTCAACCCTATCGATTCATTTGGAATGTGCAGTGATTAGATAGTCACACTCACCAGTCGTAGCCCTTTCGATTGTCCCCGATTCGTCTTTAGAAGGTATCCAGCAATTAGCAAAGCAGCAAGAAGCAAACCCGTTATCAGAAGAGAGATCAGGACAATTTTAGAGCGATGGCCCAAAACGGCCTCCTCTACTTCCACCTAGACACAGACCAATTCCAAAACATGTTAGCCCTTTTGACCTGGATGCAGTTCTTTTTTGGGTTTTATAGCTTTGTGAATTAAGTGTGAAGTGTGTTAATTTGATTTGCCAGCACAGCTGTTTACCCTTAAAATGAGTTACAGTCATACTTCAACCTAACTTAACCCTCAATTAAACCGCATGGTAAAATACGCAGTGTTTCTGATTCAGAGGCATAACAGGGTGTGTATTATTCATATGGTCTGGAATCTGGGAGTAACACTGTGTTAAACCACTGCTATACAAAATCCTGATAGCAGATGTACAGGATCCCCTTCCTTTTGTATGTTTTCCTTCTTTTTCACATTGCTTGCTTGATAACATGACAAAGTTTTGGCGTTGCTGACCTTATCTGTGATGTTGTCGTTGTTGAACTTCCCAGCCATTCCTTCAGGATCAGCTTCATGAAACAAAATATAAACAAATAAATACAAAAAAAAAAGATTTTATTCTGGTTGTTCTGTAATATTTAACATACACCCATATTAGTCACTTATTGATTTATACTGTATTTGTATTTTTTGTGGCAATACATTTTTAAATTCCAGTTTAATTTCTGAAAAGTTTTATAGTTTGAATATGTAAAAATGAATTGAAATTCAAAGAAATTCAATGGCTTTACTTTTTTAACTTTTTTAATCATCAGATATACGTTGAATGCTTTAAAAAGAATTTAAATGTAATACTTTGTTTGAAATGTCATCTATATTGTATTTCATATCTGTAATATTAGATTTATATATTTGATCATATTTAATTATATATCCTTTTCTATTTTGTCGAGGGGGGGGTCTATATCAAGTCCATTTCACACATGAATTTTAATGAACTGATAATTTAATCTGATGATTTCATGACATCGATCGCAGTGTTTTTGCTGTACATTTTCTATATTTGACAAATGTAAAACCAACAAATAAATAACAAAAAGAAGACAATACAAACTTTCAATGCTGTCTCCATAAACGATGACCTCATCCGTTTTGTCTTTCTGATAGATTTCAAGTTTGCAGTCTTCAATGCAGAGATGTTCTAGAACACTCTGTATCCTGACTTTAGTCTCTTCCTATTGGATGAAAGAGTTTTTGAATAAGTGTAGGACAAATGCATATATGTATGTGCGTGCGTGTGTATGTGAGTTTGTGTGTGGTTATTTAACATGTAAACATGATGAAAAGAAAGCAGAGTGATGCATTAAGCCTTACTCTCTTTTTCTCCCCTTTCTTTCTCTCTCTCTCTCTCTCTCATATTTCTTTCTCTCCTGGAATGTGGTGTAATATGATGCCTGTATGTTCAGGTTTTCTCTCTTAGCAACAGCCTCCCCTTCCACTCAGTCACAGTTCTCCAAGGAAACATTGGACAATAGCATTCCCATAAAAGTATGCCATTTTGATCATAACCCTTATGATTAACACTAGAATAATATCACTAGAATAGATAATTCTGATGCTAATAAACTGAGCAAACTTTCCAAAATGAGAAGCAGTTTAAATCACTTTCCTTTACTTGCTAAACAAATGTTTTTCTTTTTTGTTAGAACAAGTATCAGATATGTTCTGAATTTGAGCTGAAATCAGCAGATTAAAGTCTGAAGACATGAATTCTGCTTTAGTCACATACACACAAGTCATTCATGATGCCGTTTTTTTCTATTTTACTACTAGTAGTAGATACTTTATTCTATTGAGACACTTTACTGGCTCTGAAACTAAACCTAGAGGCCTGACTGTGTATCTTGGCAGAATTCCTGGCGTGAATGCCGAACAGCCGCCGCCCATAGAGTGTAATGGAATCCCATTGATGTGCAGGCCACAAGGCCTCTGACAGGTCCACCCAGTGAGACCTTAGCTTAGCAAATAGCATAACACCCTTTTTAGGGTCTCTGCAGATTGACTTATAAAAAGACTTGGCTTATTGCTTATTGTTTAAAGTTATAGTCTGTGACTCAAGACTCTTTTTACTGTAGATAATGCTGATCACACTTTAGTGCGGGTTTTCTGAAATGTAAAGGTGTGAGGGTATGTCTGAGTGATTGCTAATTGGTGATTCTCATGAGAACATGTGCAAGGTCACATTACACTCCAGATTGTGGCTGTTATTTACACTGTTTTCAGACAATATTCATTACTGTAATATTGTTTTTTTTATAATTATCATTTTATTACATTAATGCAATGCTTTTTTTTGTTTAAATCAGTATGTAGTATATTAATGTAACAAATTATGCCATTATGTCTAGGTGCTTTACAATTTGAATATAAATTTTTATTGCATTTTTTGTAAGTATATAATAGTGTACAATTTATATATTTTATGGCTTTATGGTAATGAGAATTTGGGGAAAGTGCTTAACTGTCATGAATATAACAATACAATGCAAAAATGTTATGGTCATAAAAACTGCCTTAATTTATTTAATCAAAATGCCATTGACAGAATGTTTCTTTTTGTTTGCCACAATAGTGTGTGTGTATATATATATATATATATATATATATATATATATATATATATATATATATATATATATATATAAAATAATGTATTATTATCTTGACATGTGGGTGCAGATAGGCTACTCACAACATTGTTCCTTGGATGACATTTTTTTACAATCACTTTGAGTACTTCTGGTCTGTTTTGGTCTCTATAGTTTAACTAAAGATTTTCCAACTCTATACCTAATTTCAACCCCCCTTTTAAACTAGCCAGAATGGATCTAGAATCTGCACTGCTATTATTATATAATATTTCCCCCCAGATTCTGCTCAATTATCACAGGATAAATCCAGACTAGGGATGGGAGGATAACCGGTTTTATTGATAACCGTGATAAAATGTGCTGAAGGTTAGTAATATCGTTTAAAAATGAATTATCATTAAAACCGTGTTTGATTATCGCGGTTTTAATAACTCACTATTAAATCATGTCCAGCCAGCAACAGTCTGACGCAAGCGCAGCGCACAATTTTTTTTTTGTTTTTTTTCGAGAAGGAATGGCGAAAGTCAGTGACTTTTCTATGCTTTTCTATGCTTCTACACTTTTCATTGTAAGGAAGGAAATGCCACAGAATTTAATCTTTCTTTAAATTAAGTGCATAGAGTTGCTTGTTTTATTAGTTGTTTGTTGATTATTAAATATAAAACTTGCTGAAATGTTTTCAGTGTGAGCATCAACTATTTTTGAACACTTTCATCTCGTTTCAACAAAACCGTGATAATATTGATAATCGTGATAATTTTAGTCACTATAATCGTGATATTTAATTTTCATACCGTCCCATCCCTAATCCAGACCAGTACTTACACATGTGGAGGAGGACTTTAGTTTCAGCTGCACATCATATTTGTATCGCACAGGTATTTTATCCACACAGACCACATTGCCCTGCAAAATAAATACAAATAAACGCTAGAAGTTCTTCTTAACCTTACACATAACGGATGGAGCTTGACAAATAACTAATCCTTTGCTGATGTTTTCTGAAGTACAGTATGGAGTGTCCCCACCTTAGAAGAGACACTGTTTTTTTCAGCTGGGTTTGGGTCGGTCTGTTCTGGAGTCAGCTCAGTGGTCTCAGGTTGTGGCGTCTCTGAATCAGGTGACAAGGTGGGTAAAATTAAAATCTGGATCTGAGGATCTTCTGTGAGATATATACTTATTACATGTCCAAGTGTTGTGGCCATAGTCATAAAGAGTTGTTTTTCTCATACAATTTACTTTTGAAAGTGAAGAACATGGTCATAGTTTAGTGAGGTAAATTCTACTTTTTAGACTTCAGGAAAATCATATATTATACCAGTCGGTTCGTTATATAGATCACACATATTTGTACAGTACAAATGGATTTATTATATCACATCTAATATAAACCAGACTTAAATTTGTAATGTCATTTAAAACAACAGCATCACCTGTTTTGGTTCTAAATACCTAGATATTTTTCTTGCTTTTTTGCTTGCTGATGTTGTGTAAGCTAATCAGCTCAAAACTCAAGGGAAAACACAGGAAAAGGAATTACATGTGATTCATGCTTTTAATTACAGAGAAGGTATTATGACCAAATAGCATCTTTATTATTTCATTCATATCTGAATGTTTCATTTGTGTCTTTGCTGAGTTTAACATGGGTTAATTTCCTTTTATTTGATTTTTTACCTTTGCTGTGCACCTTTGCTGTTTGAAGGAACGGATCACCATCCCCACGGACTTCATCACAAATCACAGCTGAAATTTAAGGTAAATGTTAGCAGGGTGGCTCATTCAAATGAACTGCATTCAAAGTTTCATGATATTCAGTCTAATTAAAACATTTTAAATGAGCAAAAGATAACCAATAGGCATGCACTGAAGGAGGGATCTGAGCAAGAAAGTAATAGGTCTGCAGGGATGAATTTAATTGCCCAAAAGTGTCAGTAAAGACTTTTACATTGTGCAGCAAATTAGCACATTAGAAAGACTTCTGAAGGAGTGTCTTGATGCTGATTTGTAATGATATGTCACAATATGACATGTTTTAATGGTGATTTGGACTGAATAAATGCATCATTGGTGTGAATAAGAGACTTCTTTCAAAAACATAAAAAAAATCCTCTTACTAACCCCACCGCTCACATATTTTATTTGGAAATGTGTCTAGTTAGATAAAATTATTAGAATTAATAAGCCTTAACTGAACTGTAAATCGTTAATATTGTGTAGTGTTGTTTAAAATTTCGTCAACGATATTGTTGCATTGGCATTGTTCCATAGACTTGAATCCAATTAGCATTTCAGTTAAAGTTTTTATCTTTTTTCCCCCTCTATTTAATTGAGTTGTTTTTTGTCTTCATCACCCACAATCATTGTAGTGTATGAGTTATAAACTCATGTTAGAGCCAACACATTGAGCCATAGAGTTTATGTGGGTGACGCGTTTTTGAATCTGGCTGGCAAACATTTTTCTTATTCTGTCCTATCTCCTGTGCTTCCTTTAAAATGTTGCTGGTCCTGTATTTGATGAAGCTGGATCTGGTTTTACTAGAGAGCTGAATGACACCATACTGTAACTGACTGTGTTCAATTGGCCGCATCCAAACTAACTGAATTGAGTAGCAAAAATTTACACAACTCAAGTCTTTGAAATTCAGAGCATTTGCTTAGCGTGCTTAACTCTGGTTCAAGTCGATTAAATTGCATAATGTTTTTCAGAGCCAGAGGAGTGAACACTGACTTATTTTCTAAACAGCTCTGCCAAGGGCTGCACTGGTTCGAATCAATGAGTTAAACGTGCTGTGTGTAATTAATAGACTAATTGAGCATGGATACATCAGCACAGACTGAGCTAATAAAACCGTAACCTCACTCCTCCTCCCTGCTACAAGAGGTCCTGACCTTTGACCCCGTCCCTGCCTCAACACAAAGGAAAGAATAGTCAAAGGAAAGGAGGCAGGGAGATGGAAAGAGGACTAAAAGACTCTTATTTCTGTCTTTCTGGAGCCATTTCACATTTGCACATGATTATGTGCTGAAAAATGTGATTTATGTGATTTTCTGCTAGAGATGTTTTGAATAAAGGAGTGATTCTATTTTAAAGAGAGCTTTTTTTCTGTCTTCGGTCATGTGTCAGCGCTCAGCATGATACACATGAAACCTAAAGCGAGGCAGTACTGAGTCAGATTACTGTCAGAATGATTTAGTGCGCTCTAAGACATCCGTTCCATCCATTATAATGAAACGATTATTTAGCATAATTTGCATAATTCTCCTGAGCATGCAGCAAAGTATTCTCAAGTTCACCAGTCTAATTAATTCTAATAGATCTTTTGATTGTTCATATACCAAATTTGGTCATTTTTCAACATTTTGGTAGTCAGCAAATTAGTTTTCCCATGTTTTTATTTTGCCTGTAAATTAAATAGCCATGAGAAGTAATTATATGATATTATAAGATATGGTAGTGTTTCTCTCTTGGATGAAATTCGTCGTCTTGTATTATTATATTTATAAGTCAGGAAAAGCATATTTAACTGTATCCTAATGCTAGCATCTAGATTTTTCCATGCTAAAGTTTCACAGGGAAATTCACTAAGAATGAATTGGGTTTATTTGCATGCGCTTCTTTGTATTGACAAAAAGAGTTATGCAAATCAGTAATGGTGCAAACTCTGCCAAAAATTTACTCTGAATGCAATTTGCACAATGCAATTCCCCATCTTTTAACCGGGTTTGAGTGTTAGTTTGTGGAGGCATAACTGTTTAGTCAAATCATCCCTAAGTGTTTTGTAAATTAGATTTATAAGCCTGATTATGTAGCTTCCCAAGAATAATAGCCTAAATCCCACTTCTGTGTAATACACTTTCCAATGTATGAGTAACTGGCTGATATAGTGAAAAGATTTAAACCAGGAAATTTTTAGGTGCTAAAACAGTAAATTGTTTGTTATCAAAACTCTGTCACTTGCAAGACATTTTATTAGCATTGCTGACTAAAGAAATCACATTTAGCAGAAGCTTTTTTCCAAAGCAACTTACAGTGCATTCAGGCTATACATTTGTTTTACCAGGATGTGTATTCCCTGGGAATCGAACCTATGACCTTTTGCACTGCTAACGCAATGCTCTAAAACTGAGCTACAGGAACTGCAGTTTTTGCATGTTTATAAGAAGCACAAATGTGATTTAATTTTGCGTTAATATCACTTTCATATCTCAGTTATATATCCTTGCCAGCAATGAGATTAAATGAATAGCCAATGGAGACTTTTACCTTCTTGTCTTGAGAGGAAGAACCCAAACATGAATCTCTAGACCTTCAGAAGGGATATTGGTTGGAATTTAAAAGGTGCTGGTTTGCCATGAGTTTTCAGTCTAACCTTTCAATATGAAAATGAGAGTTTTTATAACTCTACTGTATAGTAGCTCTATGTTCTAGCTGCATGCCTGTAATTGTTTAAATCTTCCTATGTTTCTAAGACTCCTGAGCTATGAAAGAGCGACCACTTTGGTTTCTGACATTACAGATTAATTCATGCCAAGGGTTTTGTTTCCATCACCATTAGCTGAAGTCAACAGATGGGCACATTAAAATCTTGTTTTCCCCTCCTCCTCTACTCCAGAGTCCACCCTCCTGCTTCTCTGAGCCCCCCATTCCTAGTATGACCTCACCTCAGCGGTATTCACTCATTCGCTCGCCCCCCCTGGGCTCCTACCAGGCTGATACGGCTTTGTTTATTTCCCATCCTATGAATTAGTTAAACATAGCCAGTGTGTGTGGTATAAGGCGTGTGTGTTTCTGTGTGTCTGGTATTTCAGAGGCGTATTGTTTTGATGGTTTAATTTAATTTAGAGGCACTTGCAAACAGAGCAACTGCACAAACGCACAAACACAGATGTAATGCTGCCTATGGTTTTTTTCTGAAAGATTTGCATTGCATAGTGGACAGCATGCTGAACGAAAACATTTTATTAGGTATATTTCAGTGCAAAGATAAACAGAGAACCCTAAACTGATCCTTGGCTGGAATCATTTGCTCTGCTTCACTTCCTTCCATCCTCCCTGTAAACTGACAGACAGATGGGTTTTAATGAAGTTTATCTGTCAGCCATCCTGATAAAGCACAACCTGTTTTTATTCAGAAGATAAAAGTATATAAATGACCTCTTTTGAACAGTAGTGCAAAAAAGAGGAAAACTACGGGGAAGTGAGGAAAAAATTGGTATCACAGAAGAACATTATCTCGTTTCATTAAAAAACATCAAAGTACTTGTGCTTTAAAGTGCCCAGAAGACAAAGTTCTGATCTAAAAACATAGCCATATATCCGACTGATCTTATATTTTGTTTTCTTGATAAGAAGAGGGTTTAGACCATTGAAGAACAAAAGAAGAGTGTGGAGGATAAAACTGAGATGGCATGCTAACAATGAATTTGACACTCTTGTCCATCACAGCTGTTGTCCTGTGCGATAGAAAGCATATGTATCTGGAGGTGACAGCAACTTTATATACAGTACAGTAACAGTACACTTTGCCTTTGCTGTTGCTTACTTGTGGAACCCTTGTGAAAGGCTCATTGCATCTTTGGTGTTGTTTTGAATGCTACAATGACTTGTGTCTGGTATTGATTGTTCAGTGAATTTCTTGTTGAATGACTGCTGTATGTTTTTCCATTGTACAGCGAAAGCGATTGCTTACTTGTAATTTTATGTATATTTTTAGGAGAGGTATTAGACATTTTGTCTAGATATGATATAGAAATGGATAATATTATAGCCTATTACAGCAATAGAAAATATATAATTTATTATTTTATATATAATGCATACAGTAAAAGAATAGTAAAAGAACAACTTCTGAGCACTGGTAATTTTACCAACAAACTACTGTACACTGAACTGAATCATGTACAAACTTTTTGAAAGCATTAAAGACTTTCAAGGCACTACATAGTTCAGTAGTTAACAGAATAAATTAAACCATATCAATAGCTCTGAAAACAGTGGCCTGTATAGAGGGAAGGCACAATAGAGCCCATTACTCAAAGAATCATATGAAAGCATGGCTCCAGTTTGCCAGAAGGGATATTAGTGACCCAGTTGTGATGTGAAAAAAGAATTTGTGCTCACATGAGAACAAGAATGAGCGGTGGTGCAAATTTAATGCATCTCAAAACATAGTGAGTGGTAGAAAAATGTTAGCATCAGGGTCACAGGAAATGAATATCTGGCTAAAATAGACAATTAAAGAAAACCTTTGACCAGATTAAAGGGATAGTTCATCCAAAAAATGAAAATTCTCTCTTTTACTCATGATGATTACGTCATTCTTAACTTTTATGACCTTCTACTGTGTAATACAAAGAATACATATTGTCCATTCAATATCCATTCATTTTTTTGGACCTCAATATTCCTTAAAAAAAGAAGAAGAAGAGAAGAATGAAAGAGCTGACAAAATTGTCATTTTTTTAGGTGAACATTAAGACTATTTATTTATTTCTTTGAAATAAGATTTTGGTAGCACTTCACTTAAAGCCTTTATGTATAATGCATTATAAAGTCTGTAGCTAGTTGTAAATAATTATAACCAAATATCAAATGAGTAGTATAACAAAGAATTGATAAGTGTTATAATGTATTAAAAGAGGAGGCAATTATTGATTACAATTGTACAATGCATTATCAGGTGCATCACAAGGCATAATTAATTCATTAAAACTAAAATGTTAACAAGTTTTTAAGGAAAACTTTCTTTGTAAAAATTTTGTGACACTGATTGCATTTCTCTTTTTCTTTCTGTATAATCATTCCTAATTATGCACATTTGTGTTAATCAGAAAG